>NC_079211.1:51434303-51441803 GCF_029633865.1 Lampris incognitus | reverse complement strand
CTACATACACATGCATACTACACACATACACACTACACACACATAAACATTACACACACTACACACACATAAACATTACACACACTACACACACTCTACACACATACATATACACATACTCTACACACACATATATACACACTACACACACTCTGCAACACATATATACACACATACACTCTACACAAATACATATACACGTACACACTCTACACACACACACATACACACTACACACACTCTACACACATATATAGACATACACACTCTACACACATACATATACACGTACACACACACACACACATACACACTACACACACTCTACACACATATATATACACATACACACTCTACACACATACATATACACGTACACACTCTACACACATACACATACACACTACACACATACATATACACGTACACACTCTACACACACACACACATACACACTACACACACTCTACACACATACATGTACGCATACACACTCTACACACATGCATATACACACCCACCCACCCAAGCTGGAGACATTAAGTGGTGTGTAGTCAAATCATCGACTCCACCACGAGTCTTCCAGGGCGCACGCTCACATTCACGTGCGCGTCGGTCTGCACAGCACCCTTTACGCCATTTTAACAGGGAGCGAAGCTCGTGAACAAGAACACCCCTGCCCACGAGACAGAAACCTGGAGAATCTGGGCTACGGACAAAGAGAGTCCGTAAGCCATCCTGTGATGCCTCCACCACCACCTCCTTCTTGCCCTGCTTAAATACAGACAACATCATAGATTATATAGATTATATAGATTATAGATTATATAGGTTATATAGGTAATAGATTATACAGATTATAGATTGCATAGATTATATAGATTGTATATATTATATATTGTATATAGATTGTATATAGATTGTATAGATTGTATAGATTATATAGATTATATACTATACTTAGCACATAAAGTAAGGAGATGTGTGATTGGTGGATGATGTCTTTGTTGTAACAATGCCTCTTGGCAGTAAGTCTTATACCGGTGGAAAGCCTGTCTATTCCCCTGTTAAATGGCGCCACATGTGGTAGGAACATGCACCTGTGGGATGAGCAGCACAGCTGAGTATGTGGGTTGCGCCCATGACACATTTGTCAGATCTCCTCTGCCAATGCCAAACAGCTGATTTTAATGCTGCTGTTGACTCTTGTGTTGAGCTTCCGGTACCCAGGTGCCGACAACCAGCTGCCTGGTAGAAGATTTACTGCCAAGAAGCGTCGTTACAATAAAGACATACTCTACCACACACACACATCTCCTTACTTTTTGTGCGAAGTTTATATATATATATATAGATAGATTATATAGATTATATATCATACTAGAAGAACCCCGCTACAATGTAGCGGTTTGGTTATCCACCCGTCTAAATCTCCCTCCTCTTCATCCTACCAGCTAACCGCCTTCCCCCTGCCCCTAAACCCCCCCCCACTCCAACTCCCTCCCCCCAAATGCTCAGAATCATCTGAAATGCCGAGAAAAGTGGTTTTTAGCCATTTTTAGAAAATGCATAGTTTGCATAATTATGCATAATTATATTTTAATTTTCTGCTATTTTTCTGGTCCTGTCTGGAACAATACCTGCCGCCTCCAAAAAAAAGTAGGATCATAAGTGCGTTTTTGCGAAAATGCACTTATTTTGCATAATGCCAAAACATTTCTAAGTCCCAGAACATTTTTTTTATGTAGGTGAAAAAAATCAAAGATGCTCAGAATCATCTGCCGAGAAATGCCGAGAAAAGTGGTTTTTAGCCATTTTTAGAAAAATGCATATTTTGCATATTTATGCATAATTATGCATAATTTTAATTGTCTGTGATTTTTCCCTTACTCTCTGAGACGATACCTACCACCTCCAAAAAGAATTAGGATCATAAGGGCTTTAGTTTTCGGTCCCGCTATCTACACTAACTAACTAACACCACACACACACTAACACCACACACACACACACACACACACACATTACGAAAATATAGGAGTAGATGTACAGAACCCAGGACAGGCGAACGTCACGTGACATGCACGCCCGTGGGGTGATGCCGTGTGGAGGGGCGTGTGCTGCGAGGACCGTCTCGACTCTCTCCTTAAGGACCAACGTCTCACCATTCAACATTTGTTCCCCTTCTTCTGACATCAGTGCCACAACGGCTCTGCCCTCCCCCCCCTCCCCCCCCTCTCTCTCACACACACACAGCGGGTGTGTGTGTCAGGGTGGCAACGAGAGCCAATTAGTGGAAATACAACACTTGGCCCCACGCAGCACCGCTGTTAACTGCGTGCCATTTTGCACGAACGCGCGCGCGCGCGCGCACACACACACACTATCAGGTGTTAAACAAAGACAGATAAGTGTTCGTAGGTTAACGGATGATGTATTCCGCATCCGCTGTGTGTTAGGCCACGCCACTTCGTGACGTCACCAGCTCCACTGCCACACAGCTGAACTTAACCTACATGCAGCCCTGCGCGTGGCTGCACGTGACGTGTGCATGGGAAGATGTGAGAGGGGATGGTGACATGTTGACATGGACAATAATGCTACCGCATCTTCACTTTATCGCTAATGTCGAAGGAGAAGCTCTCCTTCCCCTTCTTCTTCTTCTTCTTCTTCTTCTTCTTCTTCTTCTCCCCCCTTCTTTCCCTTCTTCTTCCCCTTCTTCTTCTTCTTCTTCTTCTTCTTCTTCTTCAACTTCTTCTTCTTCTTCTGCTTCTTCTTCTTCTTCTTCTTCTTCTTCTTCTTCTTCTTCTTCTTCTTCTTCCCCTTCTTTCTCTTCTTCATATTCTTCAGCTTCAACTTCTTCTTCTTCTGCGTCCCCTTCTTCCCCTTCTTTTCCTTCCCCCTCTCCTTCTTCTTCTTCTTCTTCTTCTTCTTCTTCTTCTTCTTCTTCTTCTTCTTCTTCTTCTTCTTCTTCTTCTTCTTCTTCCCCTTCTTTTCTTTCCTCTTCATATTCTTCTCCTTCAACTTCTTCTTCAACTTCTTCTTCTTCCTTCCTCACTCCTGCTCATGTGTGTCACTGACACAGGGCTAGTTTACACTGAACAAAACACTAAGATACAGTCAGCTGCAATGAGATAGACAGGGGGGGGAGAGACAGACAGACAGACAGACAGAGACAAAGACAGTGTGAGATGTAAGTACAGAGATGTGGATGGAGAATCGGTGACAAGAGCATGTTTGGGCATCAGATGGAGCTATTTTGGGCAGAAAGTGTCAATGCATTTCAAAAGAGCCGCCAGGAGCAGTGATCAGAGCAGACCTACACGATGCGGTAGACTGGCTGCAATATGAGCTGGGTAGCTTCCCCACTTCTGGGACAGCGTGATTGGATACAGTGGAGCAGATGACACCAATACATCCAAGTGAAGTAAGAGAAGCTACATTCAGCTGTCTGACTCATGTAATTCTAGGATACTGGGGATGTACAAGGATTGTTATTATTATTGTTATTATTATCCTTATCCCAGACTATCTAAACCGTCACGAAAGGACCCAAAGTATCCAAATAATGTTACATTTTTCTCTCTCGCTTCATCTTTTACTCTCAATGTGTGTGTGTGTGTGTGTGTGGGGGGGGGGTTGTGAATCACTCCTCAAGTGGGTCTTTCCTTTCATGAGCCCATCAGAGCTGGGATGAGGTGGTGTTGGTGGGATGAGGTGGTGGTATGAGCTGGTGTGAGGTTGATGAAATTGTTGGTGTTGGTGGGATGAGGTGGTGTTGATGAGCTGGTGTTGGTGGGATGAGGTGATGGTGGTGGGATGAGGTGGTGTTGGTGTTGTGGGATGAGGTGTTGGTGAGGTGATGAGGTGGTGTTGGTGGGATGAGGTGGTGTTGGTGTTGTGTGATGAGGTGGTGGTGGTGGAATGACGTGGTGGTGGTGGGATGAGTTGGTGTTGGTGTTGTGGGATGAGGTGTTGGTGAGGTGATGAGGTGGTGTTGGTGGGATGAGGTGGTGTTGGTGGAATGAGGTGGTGTTGATGAGATGGTGCTGGTGGGATGAGGTGGTGTTGATGAGATGGTGGTGGTGGTATGAGGTGGTGGTGAGGTGATGAGGTGGTGGTGATGAGATGGTGTTGGTGGGATGAGGTGGTGTTGGTGTTGTGGGATGAGGTGTTGGTGAGGTGATGAAGTGGTGTTGGTGGGATGAGGTGGTGTTGGTGGAATGAGGTGGTGTTGATGAGATGGTGGTGGTGGGATGAGGTGGTGTTGATGAGATGGTGGTATGAGGTAGTGGTGAGGTGATGATGAGGCGGTGGTGATGAGATGGTGGTTGTGGGATGAGGTGATGGTGGAATGAGGTGGTGGCGGTGGGATGAGGTGGTGGTGAGATGATGAGATGGTGGTGATGAGATGGTGGTTGTGGGATGAGGTGTTGGTGGGATGAGGTGGCGTTGGCTGCAGCCTCGGCAGTGTTGATAAAGGATGACCTCAGCATGTCAGTGAGCAAACAGAGAGACTCTGTTCCTCTGTTGGTGCAGATGGCTGGCAGGCTCTTGGTGGAGACTCTGACTACCTCCCTGTTAGGACTCTGCCCTTCCTAGCTATGTTTACACTGGTGTTGGGTGTAGAGAAGGACACTGGCCCTTGCTTAGTAAGATTGTAGAATGAAAATTAGCTCTGTCACTTTTTTCTGTCAACATGCACTATGTGAAAGAGCCCGCCCCCTCGCTTTACTTACAGATGACGCAAATGCAGGTGAGCAAACCACTGCTGAGCAGGGAGAAGCTCCTGCAGATGTTTAGCTCCTGCAGATGTGTAGCTCCTGCAGATGTTTAGCTCCCCACTGTGTGTTTAGCAGCTGCTAAGACCTAACGTAGCATCTTTAGAGCCCCCCATACTGACAATGTCAAGATGACCCAAGCTAAATGGATGTCCATACCTTTAGGAGGTGGACATTTCACCCCTACCTATGCCCCATCTACCTTAAAGGTCACGCAGACTCGGAAGGAACTGGTCCACAACACGTCCAGCGCACCATGAAAGCAAGTCATTTCAAACCTTTTGTGAACTAACTAAACTGGAAGGTGGGGCGAGGAGTTGCATGTACATCCGGGCTGCACCCTGCACCCTGCACCCTACGGAGACCTCAGAACATCAGCCTCCTGAAGGTACCAGGAGGCTCCCGACACGGAGCTCACCGAGCCATCGTCTGGGAAGGGAGCTCTCTGAACCAAATCACTGCTATCTGATGTCGCAAAGAGGACTTCCTATGCAGCCCACCTGACAGGTACCGACAGGAGCCCCCCCCCCCAGGAGCCAGTGTATTTAGCAAACTACACGCTTAGAAACACCGACTCTGTCAACATGTAAACCGGCGGACTGGGAAAGTTCCTGTGCCTCAGCTCAACAGCGTCGCTGGGACCAGGGTTGAGGTTCTGAGAGAGCCCCGGGGAAAAGACCACTAAACTTGTCCCGATTCTGTCCTCCATCTTCTAGCGACACAGAGATGGACCGGAAGAGTTTCTCAAATAAAGGGGTAGGGTGATTTAGATAAGGGTGAAATAAAGAAGAAAGGTGCTTGAGACAGGGATGAAGAGCGCTGGAGACCGGATGTGGCTAATGGGCTGTGCTAACCGCTCTGGAGCAGCCAGCATCACAGGTCTACGTGGAGTGCCCAAAAATGTTTCTTTTTGAGGAAAATAAATTCTTAGCGGGTTTGCAAAAACTGCTGCATGGTTCAGGTTAGTTACCCAGGTCTCGGGAGGAGGTTTGAGCTGAGAGTCGGACATGTGTTAAGAATCTCTGGGGTTCGATATCTGAAAAAAGAGAGGGGAATTTATCAGCCTCGAGTTTTCGCTTAGAAACGCATGACGGAGGATGACAAGTTGGGAAGTGCAACTCTTCCCAGTTTCCAATGTGTCTGTGGCCAGCAGGGCACGGCCACATCTGAACTGACAACATCCGTCCCGTCATCGCACGATCCCCATCACGTGCCACTTCTCTCTCACACACGCGCGCGCGCACACACGCACATTTAGACAAAAGTTGGTGCCACTACCTATGTCTAGCGTGCAGCTCCAGAGGTACCACGTGACTCATGAGTGCTGTGAGCGTGATGATGATGAGGTGTCCATGTAGATATCCAGTCCATGTCAGAGTTTCAGTCTCCACTGATGACCACTTCCGGCTTCATGTCAGTACCAGCCTGCCATGTGTGGCTTCCACTCAGAATCGAGATGGTGAACTGGAGCCACACATGGCCGGCTGGTACGTTTATAAAGAGAGAAAGAGAAAGGTAAGCAGGGAGAGAGAGAGAGAGAGAGAGAGAGAGAGAGAGAGAGAGAGAGAGAGAGAGAGAGAGAGAGAGAGAGAGAGGGAGAGAGAGAGAGAGAGAGAGATAGCGAGAGAGAGAAAGGGAAGCAGGAGATGCAGAGGCATCTCACTGCTTCCCTTTCTCTTCCCCTCTCTCTCTCTCTCTCTCTCTCTCTCACGCACACACACGCACACATCCGTTGTCATGCTTTTCATTATAGGTGACCGGGTTTCGGGCGATCGACACATCGATCAACGTGTGCGCGTGCACGGAGACGCGCGCACACACACACACACATGCGTTCACACGTGCGCGAGCGCACCCGGGACGGTGGCCGTCTCCTTACATCACCATCCAGATTAGCGTGGCCTTTATGGTTGCGGTCTTGTGTGTTTGGCAGGTAATAAAAAAAGCCTTCGGAACTTACCGCAGTCCTCGCACAACACTCTCTCCACGTCCTTCTTCAGATCCGGCTCGCTAGCGTCCAGAGGGGCGTACGATGCCTTGAACACCAAGGGCTCAGCCGTGGGGTCCATAAAGAAGATGTATCTGTGGTCCTTCTCCACGGTGGTGCACGGGGCCTCGGAGCCGAAGTCCCCGACGGTGACGAGCTGCTCCCTCTCGAGGCCGCCGCTGTTGACAGGCCACACATCCAGCACTTTGACATTCACACTGTAGGGCTCCCGGGAGGAGACGTTCTCCGGGAAGGAGCGCACCTCCCCCTCGATGACCACGGCGGAGCGGTACGCCTGGTCCTGGAGGGAGTTGAGACTCGGGGCGTAGCAGGCGAAGGAGACCCCAATGACCAGCATGGAGAAATGCACCGGATCCAGCCTCATGCCGTCAGCCGGTGCTGTGCTGCAATGCTGCTGCTGCTGCTGCTGGGTGGCGGGGCGAGCTGGGAGAGAGAGACGGCTGCGAGGCAGGGCAGAGCGGCAGACCGTGTGCGGGTGTCCGTGCCATCTGTGTCTGCCGCCGCTTTCCCCATACGGCTGCTGCCTCGGACCAGCCTAGGAAGCGGAAACGAGCCGCTCCTGCATGCTTACAAATGTGACTGCTGCATTCTCCTTCACCGCCACCCTCCCCCCTCTTCTCTCCCCTTTTTCCTGAAACGCAAAACAAGACTCGTAAATTAGCCTCCACTCGAAGCCAGGGCTATACATGAACCCCCCCTTCCCTCCCTCTT
>NC_079211.1:51344303-51429303 GCF_029633865.1 Lampris incognitus | reverse complement strand
CCAGTAGTACCAACATCCAGTAGCACCAACATGCAGTAGTACCAACATGCAGTAGTACCAACATCCAGTAGTATCAACATCCAGTAGTATCAACATCCAGTAGTACCAACAGCCAGTAGTATCATCATCCAGTAGTACCAACATGCAGTAGTACCAGCATGCAGTAGTACCAACATGCAGTAGTACCAACATCCAGTATTATCAACATCCAGTAGCAACAACATCCAGTAGTATCATCATCCAGTAGTACCAACATGCAGTAGTACCAGCATGCAGTAGTACCAACATGCAGTAGTACCAACATGCAGTAGTATCAAAATCCAGTAGTACCAACATCCAGTAGTATCATCATCCAGTAGTACCAACATCCAGTAGTATCAACATCCAATAGTACCAACATCCACTAGTATCAACATCCAGTAGTACCAACACCCAGTAGTACCAACATGCAGTAGTACCAACATGCAGTAGTACCAACATCCAGTAGTATCATCATCCAGTAGTACCAACATCCAGTAGTATCAACATCCAGTAGCAACAACATCCAGTAGTATCATCATCCAGTAGTACCAACATGCAGTAGTACCAGCATGCAGTAGTACCAACATGCAGTAGTACCAACATGCAGTAGTATCAAAATCCAGTAGTACCAACATCCAGTAGTATCATCATCCAGTAGTACCAACATCCAGTAGTATCAACATCCAATAGTACCAACATCCACTAGTATCAACATCCAGTAGTACCAACACCCAGTAGTACCAACATGCAGTAGTACCAACATGCAGTAGTACCAACATCCAGTAGTATCATCATCCAGTAGTACCAACATCCAGTAGTATCAACATCCAGTAGTACCAGCATCCAGTAGTATCATCATCCAGTAGTACCAGCATGCAGTAGTACCAGCATCCAGTAGTATCATCATCCAGTAGTACCAACATCCAGTAGTACCAGCATCCAGTAGTACCATCGTCCAGTAGTACCAGCATCCAGTAGTATCATCATGCAGTAGTACCAACATCCAGTAGTACCAGCATGCAGTAGTACCAGCACCCAGTAGTACCAGCATGCAGTAGTGCCAGCATCCAGTAGTATCATAATCCAGTAGTACCAACATCCAGTAGTACCAGCATGCAGTAGTACCAGCACCCAGTAGTACCAGCATGCAGTAGTGCCAGCATCCAGTAGTATCATCATCCAGTAGTACCAACATCTAGTAGTACCAGCATGCAGTAGTACCAGCATACAGTAGTATCATCATCCAGTAGTACCAACATCCAGTATTACCAGCATGCAGTAGTACCAGCATCCAGTAGTACCAACATCCAGTAGTATCATCATCCAGTAGTACCAACATCCAGTAGTATCAACATCCAGTAGTACCAGCATCCAGTAGTATCATCATCCAGTAGTACCAGCATGCAGTAGTACCAGCACCCAGTAGTACCAGCATGCAGTAGTGCCAGCATCCAGTAGTATCATCATCCAGTAGTACCAACATCTAGTAGTACCAGCATGCAGTAGTACCAGCATACAGTAGTATCATCATCCAGTAGTACCAACATCCAGTAGTACCAGCATGCAGTAGTACCAGCATCCAGTAGTAACAACATCCAGTAGTAACAACATCCTATAGTACCAGCATCCAGTAGTACCAGCATCCAGTAGTACCAGCATGCAGTAGTACCAGCATCCAGTAGTACCAGCATGCAGTAGTACCAACTTGCAGTCGTAAGTACCAACAGCCCATCTCCACGTGGCAGTGACGCACGGCCGCTGTCCTTGGTGCTGAAAACGAACACGAGACAGACGTGTGTTAAAGCTACACGCGCATGGTAAAGGTAACCACGCCCACGGGTCACCGCCCCCCCCCCCACTCGTGACCCCCATCAGTTACTCGTGCACTGTCACTCTCAGGAATTTTAACTTTCGTTTTTGACGAAAGGACGCGCTGGCTGTGACGTCACTCTCCCGCCCTGATGAGGAGAAATCGATAATGTGATGAATGGGGAATGTCTTAGACGAGTCCCCTTTTTAATTTGTTTTGTTTTTTAGGATATGAATATACCTACGGTCCTGCTAAGGTTATGTTTGCAGTGTAGGTCGTGCCTACAGGAAATACTACTGCTCTGCAACCTGCAGGGCAACTTCACTGGCGTGGCTGCGAACACGCAGCCTCTAGGACCGTGGGCGCGACCCCTGCTTCAGACAGGGTGGGCACAGCTGTTCGTGTCCTTCAATCTACTCACATCCCTTGTATCAACGCCCACAGCGTCCCTTTCATTTTGTCTGGTGTCGTCCTGGGTGTTGTCGTCCTCGTGCTGTTTTCTATTACTCTTCTACTGCCGTCACAACCTTCTGTGTTTTCCTATCAGTTGAGCTAGTTGGACTAATAAGTCCTAGGTGGTGGGATTAATAAGTCCTAGTTGGACTAATAAGTCCTAGTTGGTTAGACTAATAAGTCCTAATTGGACTAACACGTCCTAGTTGGTTAGACTAATAAGTCCTAATTGGACTAACACGTCCTAGTTGGTTAGACTAATAAGTCGTAATTGGACTAACACGTCCTAGTTGGTTAGACTAATAAGTCCTAGTTGGTTGGACTAATAAGTTCTAGTTGGTTGGACTAATAAGTTCTAGTTGGTTAGACTAATAAGTCCAAGTTGGACTAATAAGTCCTAGTTGGTTGGACTGATAAGTCCTAGTTGGTTGGACTATAAGTCCTAGTTGAACTAATAAGTCCTAGCTGGTTGGTATATAAGTCCTAGTTGGAATAATAAGTTCTATTTGGTTGGACTAATAAGTCATAGTTGAACTAATAAGTCCTAGCTGGTTGGACTAGTAAGTTCGAGTTGGTTGGACTAATAAGTCCTAGTTGAACTAATAAGTCCTAGCTGGTTGGACTAATAATTCCTAGTTGGGTGGACTAATAAGTCCTAGTTTGTTGGACTAATAAGTCCTATTTGGACTAATAAGTTCTAGGTGGCTGGACTAATAAGTCCTAGCTGGTTGGACTGATAAGTCCTAGTTGGTTGGACTAATAAGTCCTAGTTGAACTAATAAGCCCTAGTTGGTTGGACTAATAAGTCCTAGTTGGACTAATAAGTCCTAGTTGTTTGGACTAATAAGTCCTAATTGGTTGGACTAATAAGTCCTAGGTGGTTGGACTAATAAGTCCTAGTTGGACCAATAAGTCCTCGGTGGTTGAGACCATAGGAAGGGGAACAAACATAGGGAGAGGGATAAACATTTTAAAGAATTCAAAACGAATTTGAAACATTTCAGACTTTAAATAAATGCATGCCGTAATTTAATGACGTCAGATGCGCCATAGACGTGTCACCATAAAGTATCAGTGTGTTATCAAGTGGTTATAACGTGCCATTCTCTGATGTACATCGGCACATTTTCACTTTGTCTCTGAAAAGTCTGTTTGCAGACGACTAAGTCATATTCATTCACCCCCTCCCGCCCTCCGTCCCTCCCCCTCACACCCACGACACTATTATCTAGCCCTCAATGGAGGAGTCCTCCCCACGCTCCTTCCAGGGGACAGGCCTGGGTGGTCGCTATCCTTGGTGCTGAACCACCCAGCTCCGGTTTTGCGGCTTTCCATCGAGCACATGGTCTGCTTTGCGTCTTCTCTTTCATCCCATCATTTGTTTTTTAATCACTGTTCAGTTCTAAAACGGAGCTCTCGGTGGGCTACATGAACTGGAGCAACATTCTGTATCACTTAGCCTTCCTTGTCTATCTATCTATCTATCTATCTATCTATCTATCTATCTATCTATCTATCTATCTATCTATCTATCTATCTATCTATCTATCTATCTATCTATCTATCTATCTATCTATCTATCTATCTATCTATCTATCTATCTATCTATCTATCTATCTATCTATCTATCTATCTATCTATCTATCTGTCTATCTGTCTGTCTGTCTGTCTGTCCGTCCGTCCGTCCGTCCGTCCGTCCATCCATCCATCCATCCATCCATCCATGTTGGAGACGTTTAGCGACATATATGGGCGGGGTAAATGTCCAGTTGCACATTCCGCCCGTGCTGAAGCTAAGGGTGGTGGGGTGGGTGTGGGTGTGAGGGGGGTCTGTTCCGTAACGTTGCGGACAGCGTGCGGGTCTTGAACGCAGCCCGCTGCTCGGCGGGACTACAGTAATGTACACTACAGTGATTTGGTTTTTTCCCGGCGCCTCTCCGCCCCTCTCGCGATAGAACGGCGGAGGGCTTTGACGGGCAGTCGAGGTTGCAGCAGGCAGAGGGAGACGGTGGAAGGTAAGCAGGGAGGCAGCAGCATCATGGCGGACAGAGACAGTGGCAGTGACCACGGAGGGCCCGCCGCAGGCCCCGGCTCACTGCCCCCGGGCGCGATGGGCGCCGCCGCGTCGCGGCTGCAGCACGACACGGAGGAGCTGGCGTCCAAGCGCGTCGACATCCAGAACAAGCGCTTCTACCTCGACGTGAAGCAGAATGCTAAAGGCCGCTTCCTGAAGATAGCCGAGGTCGGCGCCGGGGGGAATAAGAGCCGTCTCACCCTCTCCATGTCGGTGGCCGTGGAGTTCCGCGATTACCTCGGGGACTTTATTGAACATTACGCCCAGCTGGGCCCGAGCAACCCGGACGCGGTGCAGGATGAGCCGCGGCGGGCGCTCAAGAGCGAATTCCTGGTGCGCGAGAATCGGAAATATTACATGGATCTGAAAGAGAATCAGAGGGGGCGGTTCCTCCGGATCCGACAGACCGTTAATCGGGGGCCCGGACTGGGGAGCACGCAAGGCCAGACCATCGCGCTGCCGGCACAGGGTCTCATCGAGTTCCGCGACGCCTTGGCCAAACTCATCGACGACTACGGGGTGGACGAGGAGCCGGCGGAGCTCCCCGAGGGCACCTCGCTGACGGTCGACAACAAGCGCTTCTTCTTCGACGTGGGCTCCAACAAGTACGGGGTCTTCATGCGGGTCAGCGAGGTGAAGCCCACGTACCGGAACTCCATCACGGTCCCCTGCAAAGTGTGGTCCAAGTTCGGCAACACCTTCTGTAAGTACGCGGAGGAGATGAGGAAGATCCAGGAGAGGAGTCGAGAGAAGCGGGCCTCCGAACTGTTACCTGAGGGCCCGCAGGGGGGCGACGACGGGGACGACGATTGACGCGGACCTGGACACGGAGATGAAGAACAAAGACGAGACTGAACTTTACGAAAACCAGACTTTAATTGTACAATAGAGAGAGAGAGGGAGAGAGAGAGGGAGAGAGAGAGAGAGAGAGAGAGAGAGAGAGAGAGAGAGAGAGAGAGAGAGAGAGAGAGAGAGAGAGAGAGAGAGAGACGGGATTCCAAGAGAATCACCCCACACACAACCTCCACAGACATGGCAGCACCTCCGCTGCCTCCGCTCATCTAACTGGACGTCACCCCACTTACCAACCGTGTTAACAGTACGCCGCTGCTATCCAGAACTGAACTGTAAGATATGAACTGTTTCCTACTTGATTCCAATGACAATGAACAGAGTGTTTGTATCTCGATCCAACGACAGATTTTGCACACGTCAAAGCTATTTCGAGAGAGAAAAAGAAAACGGTTTTCAAAAACTCATAATATAACGAAGATTTATTCGAGAGCAAAAAAAAGAGCAGAGGTCTATTAGCTATACAAAACGACGACTATTTGACATCAGCACAAAGAGAATATATTGTGGACTTCACGAAAACCAAAATGCGATACCAGATGTTGAGTTTATTTAAAGGAACTACGCAGAATAAACAGGAAAGCGCGCTAAATGTGTATGAAGTGCAGAACGCACCACAGGTCTGCAAACACCTGTCAGCATGCGTAGGCTCATGTGTTAAAAAAGAAGTATTCCAGAGGAGGCTGCAGCCTGTGTACCACAGGAGGCTGCAGCCCTATGTGCCAGAGGAGGCTGCAGCCCTATGTGCCAGAGGAGGCTGCAGCCCTGTGTACCACAGGAAGCTGCAGCCTGTGTACCAGAGGAGGCTGCGGCCGGTGTAACAGAGGAGGCTGCAGCCTGCATACCAGAGGAGGCTGCAGCCTGTATGGTAGAGGAGGCTCCAGCCTGTGTAACAGAGGAAGCTGCAGCTTGTATGACAGAGGAGGCTGCAGCCTGGGTACCAGAGGAGGCTGCAGCTTGTATGACCTAGGAAGCTGCAGCCTGTATGGTAGAGGAAGCTGCAGCCTGTATGGTGGAGGATGCTCCAGCCTTTGTACCAGAGGAGGCTGCAGCCTGTATGGTAGAGGAGGCTCCAGCCTGAGTACCAGAGGAGGCTGCAGCCTGTGTGCCAGAGGAGGCTGCAGCCTGTGTGCCAGAGGAGGCTGCAGCCGGTCAGTCCTCTCAAGGCGCAGTGTGGGCTAAGGAAGGTACCGCTGAGGTGCCACGGTGGAAAAGGTCAGACCTCCAAATAACAAGCCTGTTCGTTTGCGCCTCTGCGAGCGGGACGAGTGTGTCTCTGCGCGACTCTCAGCCCTCTCGTACCATGTCCATGTAAACTGAAGAGAATAAAAGTGCTAACTTAGATGTTACTAATTATGATTTTGTGAATCAGCTGTAAAGAGAAAAAAATCCTTTTTAAAGACGCCCGCGTTTTCAGTGGGCTAGGTTTCTTGTTTTCCTCTTGATTATTGTTGTCGTTCTTTCCTTTCCTTTTCGTTTCTTCGTCCTCTGGAGGTGGAGGATGCTGAAAGGATACGGTCCAATTTACGGGAGCGCGAATGAAAAATAAATAAATAAATAAATAATATAAAAACAACAAAAAACAACGGTGCGTTAGCGCGGCTGGGCGCGCGGCGCGGCAGCGGGTCGAAGCATCCTCTCTGACGTCACTACAACCTGGTGCCTTATACACTCCACTCCGTTTACGTGTTCTCACTCGGATGGTCCGTGACCTTGAACCGCTGTACGTTTTCATTTAACGAGCGCTGTAGGCAGGAACCAAGTCAAACGGCCAGGGCCACCTTGTGGTGGGTGGTGGTGGTGGGGGGGGAGGGGTGGGGGGACACCGACAGTCAAGCCAACCAGCTGCTGGGAGGTGGCTGCATGCTAATGACGTGTTCTCCCTCAGAAGGGGTGAGTCGAGGAGCCTGGCCCGGGCGGTAGCGGTGCAGACTGTGGCAGCACCAGGGGGTGAGCATGAGGGGTCACCTGGAGACGTTTTAGGGGTCACCTGGAGACCTTTTAGGGGTGGCGCTGTGCACCCCGAGCACCACGACGTCAAGTCACTAACACACAGAAAGGAGGCAAGAAGAAACAAAACAGGAGTGGCTCTTTTGTCAGAGTTGAGGTGGATGCTGGGAACTAGTCCGCCAGCCAGGCAGCCAGGCAGGAAGTCGGGCAGCCAGGCAGGTAGGCGGGTGGGCAGCCAGGCAGGTAGGCGGGTGGGCAGCCAGGCAGGTAGGCGGGCGGGTAGGTGGGCGGGCGGGCGGGCCAGTCTCGTGCAGCCGGTCATAGGAAGGTCCATTGGATGTAAAGGCCTACCAGTGAATGGCCAAGGCAGTATCTATCTCTTAATGGTGCTACAGCCCCTCGATCGATCCTGGGGGTGGGTGGGAGGGTGAGGGGGGGCCCCGGGGGGGTGGGCCCTCGCCGGTCAGGATCTGTCACTTTTGCATTATTGCTATCCAGATCCTTCTTGTTCGTTTGTTTGTTTGTGTTCTTGAAACGTTCTCTATATCCATATTAAGTTGTCTGAAACACGTGGGTCTCCCTCTCCCACACAGCAGAGGGCGGTACCGACTAGTGCAGGCCACTTCATACCTAGTGTGCAATATTGTGTACGTGCCAACCGCGGCATTGTATCACGTGTATAGACTATTAAACGAAGAAAAAAAAGTGTATAGGCTATGTGATCAATAGACATTTGAACGCATGACGACGAGGTCGATAAATCTGCATTATATTACTGCAATGTCAAGCGTTTTCTTCCAGAACACGTGCTCGGGAGAGGGGGGTGGTGGTGGGGGGGGGTGTGTGGGGGTGGGGGGGTCCGATTGAAGCGAGGCTGTTTTCCTGTCCCGTTCTGTGAACCAGTAGGCCGCCTTGTCCGTCTCTCAGTGTGCATAGACTAGCTGAAAAACTTACCCCCCCCACCACCCCCACCGCCGCCGCCGCTACAGAGGGACCCCCCCAGAGAAAACCCCTCTTCCTCCTCCCTCCTCTCCCTCCCCTCTCCCTCCTCCTCCCTCGCCTCCCCTGGATACGCAGCGCTGGTAGTTTCGAAGCCCCCGAGTTGTCTCCACGTCTACCCCTCTGCACCGGTCCGTCCTCCAGCATCCTGCAGCATCTTGCATCTTGCAAGCCAGGATCCAGAGGCTGACACACACACACACACACACACACACACACACACACACACACACACACACACACACACACACTGCGCACACAGCGTCTCCCCCTGCCGAGGCCTCCGGTTGCTCTCCGAGTGCTCGCGAAGGCCCCTGAAGTGTGCTGGACAGGGTCTAGAACGGCACAGGGCCTCCGGTAACTTGAAGCCTGCAGATTGGGGGTTTGCAGCACGTGTGTGATGACCAACAGCAGGCTGAGCTGCTCTTGATGGGACTCGTGCTGTGTTGTTCCAGCCGAGCCAAGACCTGGCCCTCCCAAATGATCAGGACGGAGATGTGTGTTGTTTTAACGACAGGAGTCCCCTCCCCCCCGTCCCCGTCCTCCAATCTGATGTAGACAGACACTGATCTCAGGTCTGCCCCTCATCCCTGACTCTGGATCCAAAGCATCCGTCATGCAAAACAGCAGGTCCCCAGTCCCTGTACTCCTGACCTTGGTTCATTCAAATGTCTGACACCAAGTATGGAAACCTGCCCACCACACCGCAAGCGCCTTTACACGCCTAGTCCAGCGGCTCGCTTGAACCAAATCCACATGAAGGTTTTGATTCAAGTGCTAGTTTAGCGTAAGGAATAGTCAATGGGCCCCAAGTGGTTAGCTCCCCGATCAGCTTTATTTAAAGCAGGCTAGCTTAGACGAGCTTATACAATCAGTCACAGTCCCAGACCCGATCACATGTCACATGATCAGATGGCCAGATGATCAGATGGTCAGAGGATCAGATAGTCACATGATCAGATGGTCACATGATCAGATGGTCACATGGTCACATTATCAGATGGTCACATGATCAGATGGTCAGAGGATCAGGTAGTCAGATGGTCACATGATCAGATGGTCACATGATCAGACTGCCACCTTGCTGCTGTGAAGGGGAAGGGCAGTCCAAAAGGCCTCAGCTGGACAGGGACGGTTAATGTAGTTCCAGTCTGGGTCTGCAGGGAAGGCCGAGGCTGGCCTTGAGCAGAGGTCCTTCGGGCACAGCCGGGCTGAAGTAGTAACGCAAGACACGTGGGCTCCTTAGTTGTAAAACGTCGCCTTGGTTTGACCGGTCTTGCCTGCGATAACGGAGTTGAGAAAAAAACATTGCAAAAAAAAAAAGCAAATCCGGTCCGGCCCAAGTAGGACTTTCTGCCCAAGAGTGTCGGTGAAAGGCTTGATGAAGCCTGCACCGACAACAGTCTAGCAGGTCCTGCCAAGCAAGGCCTTAGCCAGGCCCAGTGAGGATGTGCCTGTAACGCGGGGAGTGAGGGACAACACATCTGTCTGTCCTCTTGTGTGGACCAATATTTTACCTTACGCCGCCCTGTGGGCTGTCAGAAGCCTGTTTTCAGCACACACAACCTTCCACCACCTTGCGACTCCGTGCCCCGGCGACTTGCCCTCCAGCTCGGCCCTGAGCTGAGGCCGAGTCCAGCGCGACTGGGAGTGGCGTGCTGCCACGCGGAACCTCTCCCCCGGAGTTTCCGCCCGAGCCCGGCTGAGCTGACGCCTCAGCTAGGCCACGTGTAGACAGGAAATCGAACACACGTGTCTCCTCTTCCCTCTCTGTCGTGGCCGAGTTCCACAGAGAGCCCGAGTCCACTCACGGCGTCTCATGGAGCTAGGCCTCTGCAGACTCTGAAGAGGCCTGGCTCCATGAGACGCTCACTTCCTGCAGAGGACTCACGGGTGTGTTGTGTTGCGTTGTGTTGTGTTGTTGTGCTCCACAGCGCTATCACAGGCGCCACTGCTTTGGTGTTGTTGTTTTGTTTTGGGCCTTTCGGGTGAAACACGGGTCATCGTTTGGGCGTTTCGGGTCACGGCTTGGTCGGAGTCACAGACGAGGGACACTCATGACTTCCGATGAGCAGAACAGTCCCGGACGGTCTGGAGTTAGATGTGGTTTCTCAGCTCGTCGAGCTCTCTTCCAAAGCTCCGTTACGCCTACATTCCGCACACGGGACTCGAAATGCAGCATGGGAGGCACGTGTTTCGTTTTGGGTTTTTTTGTTGTTGTTTGTTTGTTGTTTTCTCGCTCCTTGGTTTTGCTTTTTGCTGAAGCTTCTTCGCAACGCGTTAGTGGTCTGTGACGTCATCAGTAGCCGCGGATGTGTTGGCTGTATGTGGCCGAGGGCGGCCCAGAAACACTCGGTGCGGATGGATGGATGTGATGTGATGGATGGATGTGATGCTCTGGCGAGCGTGTCACTCAGCGGTAGCCATCACAGCAGTGACGTCACGCCAACCCGTCACGCGCAGCAGCCACCACGACACGGGGGGGGGGGGACCACGGCCTCTTTCCGCTTCACGTGCGGGAAAGGAAAACGACATGTTGACCAAACGTGGGCTTTTAATCAATAAAGGGACGAATTGAAACGTCGGAAGCTGGTCCAGAAAAAAGAAGCGGATGTGATCGGGTGGCGTGACCCTCACGCAGGGTGGGGCGGCTGTGATGGCTGCGCCTGTAGCTGCGGTGTCCGCTTGCGCCGCCTGTCTTTCACGAGCCAACTAGCGACGTGCGACTCCCATCGCACAGCCTCACGCGCGCTACGTGACAATGTGAACTTCCGCCGAGTCCAAAACAGGGTCGGTGTCCGCTCGCCCGCCCCCCACCAGATCACGTGGGGGAACTTCCGTACGCATGGCCGCTAGATAAGCTTTGGTCCCGGTCTCGGCACGTCCGTTGGCCGTCCCGGGTGCCGGATTAAGCACGCAGCCAATGGCAGCCCGCGCTGACCGACTCATCACGAAACCGCCGAAGAAGAAGCTCGCGAGGCACATGCTAGCCGCGTGCGCACACATAACAAGTAGGGTCCGTCGCGTTTGCAGGACTACAGGCTACCGTTGCGTCAGGTGTCCGGAAGTGGGTCTTGCGGGAGCTGAAGGGGTGGGTCGATGCACAATGAACATATTCATGTGTCACTGTACCGTCTACAATCCCTTTACCATCCCCATAAGAAATAATACGTTGTATCTTTCCAATATATTTTATGTGTGGTGTATGTATGTATGTATATATATATATATATATACGTATATATATACGTATATATACGTATATATATGTTTGTTATATATGATGCTCCTACTTTCAGAATATAACACGTAAACAGGAAAAACATATTGCTGTTTTTTTTTCCTTTGTATTTTATACTTACAGAAAGCATTAAATAAACGTGAATAAATAAATGCACTTTAGATATATTAAGAAAAATAAAACTCTGCATATTATTTTTGATATAGGGATGTCACATTAAAAGGAGTGTAAGACTACAGGCTTTGTGACTATTGCTGGACAGACGTGTTGAGTTGTACCTGCTGAAGTATATTTTGTTTGTGTGTCAGAAGGTTTACTGTAAAGTAAAATGCATGATAAAGTAGTGCTGCACCGGTATTGTTCTTTATTTTAGCTGGTTTGAAATGTCTGAAAACTGTGATGACGATCCTCTTGTGTCATGTTTAGCCTGTCTGCGCGACCCCTCCAGAGTACTGAAACATGGCCTTTCCCCGACCACATGACGATGGTGCTCACTTTGGCTTTGGCGTCAGGCTCATCCTGTCCATCTCAGCATCATCCTCGCGTGCGTCCTCACGCGCTTCATTAGTTTCTGTTCATGTATTCTGACGACCTTATTAAATTTCTGTTGATGGCAAAAACAAAAACAAAAACGTGTGCCGCCTGGTGCGTTGCTGTTTGTGTCCACGAGGGGGAGCTTTGTCCGCCTGTCCCCCGCCACGCCGCATGCTAACGCTAGCTAGCTAGCTAGCATCCATTTCCCTCACTGGTTAAATTGGTACACATACAGGGAGATCAAACAAACAAAAGCAGAACATTTATATTTAGAACCACTTACTAACTGTTTGCGTGCGCTGAACAAGCCAGTAACCTGTACCCTTTCTAATTTTACTCGACTCATTGAGAAGGACCTGAGCGCTGCCCGGGACCAGTGAAGGGGCACGCCATGTTGCCGACACCAGCCTCAGTCGTGCCGCTCCTCCACATGCAACCCCCCATCCTGACAGCTCCGTATCCCGCATATGCTTCCTCGCCAGGCGGTAGGGGGGAAATAAGGGACTGCCGAGTCCACAGCGTGCACAACATGGAGGCCAGGCGACCCTGGACCGGTAAACCACGTGTTCACTGGACACACACACACACACACACACACAGGGAACTCCTCCCCGTTTCCGGCCGTCGCAAGACTTGCTCGGTCAGAAAAGGCGGTGTTTACTGACAGCGACATCTTCAGACTAAGCTGACTGCGGGTGTCCCTCCCTTAGGAACAATCACGACTGAGGCCATCGACCAGCTTCATTATGCAAACATGGGCGTGACCATTAACTAGGATAACAATGGCCGTGTGTACTACTCACGGAGGGTTGGGGAATAGTTGTAATCACAGCATTGTAAGATGGTGACAGATGCACTCTTAGCGCCCACCCCCGCCCCCGGGGTTCAGGGGTGGTCGTTTCCTGTTCACATAGATGGCCTCTCGACTCCCCGTTCAAACCAGCGTTCCTCCCTATCAAGGATGTGCCACTGGCCTGTAGATGGTGTACACCATCTACAGGCCAGTGGCCATTCTTTCAAGGAAGGGGATGTGCACATCCTTGATAGGGAGGAACGCTCTGGCCTGACATGTGAGCTCTCCTGTGTTGTGTCACCCTCTTGCCATCCTGATGTACAAGTCACGGCAGTCCTGTTTGGGGTCTTCCTGGCTTTGACAAACACCCAGTTAGGATGACCACACTTAACCAGGGCCTGTTTATTGTGGGGTTTCTCCCCTTCCCCGGCCGCTGTGTCGGTGGGGACGTGGTCAGCTCGGCGGTCCAGCGTCCTGATGACTCCTAGTTTGTGCTCCAGCGGATGCTGAGAGTCAGGCCTTCAGTACTGATCAGTATGTGTTGGTTTACAGTAAACATCAGCAATCAAATGTCCCGCCATCCCTCCATCCATCCCTCCATCCATTCATCCATCCATCTGTCCATCATCCAAACCGCTTACCCTGCCCTCAGGGTCGCAGGGATGCTGGAGCCTATCCTGGCAGGCGGGGAGACACCCTGGACAGGCCGCCAGGCCATCACGGGGCCTATGCAAGCTATGTAGACTATGCAGGGCCTTCTTATTCCAATCCCACGTGATAACTTTGTTCTTGAAGACGGTGTAAGAGTACACACATTGCAACTTCGCAGGGTAACAAGGCTGACCTGTCGTTGTTCACATGCTGCCTGGTGAACCGCACAGTTGGAGTGGTCGGCTATCGAACAGAAATGTGGAGTGTGGTCTTCCATTCCACCAATTGCATTAAAAGAAGAATCAGCAACAAGGGGATTGGTTTATCTCTGCCGGAAACAGCTTTCTGAACCGTGTCGGTCAGTTTAGCTTAACTTCCTTCATTGGGTATGTCAGTTTGTTGCCTTCGTCCTGCCGTGCGAAGCCAGCCTCACACCGCAGGCTATAGAGAAGACCGAGATGTATTTAAAGGAAGCCCCCTCGCAGAGCAGCATGCGGAGCCAGGGCAGAGATGCATGCTGTGGGATTCGAACTACCGATGGCAGAGCTGGAACACGCATGCGTGCGGACGGGCGGCTGTGCGCGGTCATTCTGCACGGAGGTTGACCCTACATCCACAGTCACACTCTGACTGATACCGTCAGTATTCACAGAACTACAGTATTTACTAATACACGTGGTATTTCAAGCCTTTTATTCACAGGGACTCATAATGGATGAACTGGCTTCGATACAGCCTCTGGTTGCAGATATATTTATACATATATTTATTTCATTTCTGACTTGTCATAGTTCCAGAGTAGCCAAGAAATAATCCGGACTCCTGGCATTTCTGCAGGCAGCCTAAATTCCGTTATGACTTGTCAGACAGCTGACTGTTTTTACGTTTGACAGCCCCTAAAAAATGCATTCCTACTCTAAACATATGTACCATATATATTACATATGTACCATATATGTACCATATATATTACACATGTACCATATATGTACCATGTATATTACATACGTACCATATATATTACATATGTACCATATATGTACCATGTATATTACATATGTACCATATATATTACACATGTACCACATATGTACCATATATATTACACATGTACCATGTATATTACATATGTACCATATATGTACCATATATATTACACATGTACCATATATGTACCATGTATATTACGTATGTACCATATATGTACCATATGTATTATATATAACACATGTACCATATATTTATATATGTACCATATACGTACCATATATATTACATATATAACACATATGTACCATATATATTACACATGTACCATATGTGTTACATATGTACCATATATGTACCATATGTGTTACATATATGACATATACTATGTACCATATACGTGACATATATGGCACGTGTGTAACATATATGTAACATGGTACATATGTGTCATATCTGTACCATATATGGTACATATGTACAATTATGGTACACAGGTATAATACACATGGTACATATATGACACATATGTACATATATGACACATGTACACACATATGACATATAAGGCACATATGTAACACATATGACATATATGGCACATATGTGTCATATATGTAACATATATGGTACATGTGTTACACATTTTCCATATATGTTACATATGTAACATACTATATGTAACACAGGTCTGTGTTCCGTGTGTGCACATATTGTGATACTGCCTTGTATCTTATGCTTGCCTTCACCGCTGGTATTCATGCCTTTTTACTAGTGTTTGTGCCTTTTACCGCTGAGTTTATCCGTCATTGCTATGCATTTCATTATGATTGTGCATCTTTTTGGGCAGCCTCGGTTGTTTTAAACCTGCTCTACAAGTCAAGTTGAGTTTGATTTGACTTGATCCCGGCAGATGAATGACTCGTGAGACCGTAACGGTAGGTGTGACCACATGTCCAGGCGAGTCAGACGCGTGTTTCTAACTCATCCTTGCCTTGTTCACCCCGAGCTGGGAAGGTGATGTTGGACGGGATGAGCGTGAGACAGGTTGGTTTTACCGTCCTGATGACGCGTTGTCCTGCAGGAAACGGGCCTGTCAACAGACCAATCTACAGACTAATCCAAACTACAGACTAATCCAGACTCAGAGTAATCTACTGGCTAATCCAGACTACAGATTTATCTACATACTAATCTACAGACTAAACCAGACTACAGACTAATGTACAAACTACAGACTAATCTACAGACTAATCCAGACTACAGACTAATCCATATACCAATCTACAGACTAATCCAGACTACAGACTAATCTACAAACTAATACAGACTACAGACTAATCCATATACCAATCTACAGACTAATCCAGACTACAGACTAATCTACAAACTAATTTACAGACTAATACAGACTACAGACTAATCCATATACCAATCTACAGACTAATCCAGACTACAAACTAATCTACAAACTAATCTACAGACTAATCCAGACTACAGACTAATCTACAAACCAATCTACAGACTAATACAGACTACAGACTAATCCATATACCAATCTACAGACTAATCCAGACTACAGACTAATCTACAAACTAATCTACAGACTAATCCAGACTACAGACTAATCCATATACCAAGCTACAGACTAATCCAGACTACAGACCAATCTACAAACTAATCTACAGACTAATACAGACTACAGACTAATCTACAGACTAATGTACAGACTAATCCAGACTACAGACTAATCTACAGACTAATGTACAGACTAATCTACAGACTAATGTACAGACTAATCCAGACTACAGACTAATCTACAGACTAATGTAGCTGTACACATCATGACTGTTAACTGTTAAGATTTGTATCTCAATAATAACTATAATTTCAATGTAAAATATTTATAAATACTCAATAATGACAACAACAACAAAACAATGAAATAACAATAATAATAATAAGTAGGTAAATATATTGCTAAATTAAGAAATAGATAAAACTGCCAGCATTTACACAATTTGTGAGACAGAAGCAGCTGTCAGTGTGTGAAATATTGGCTAACTGACCACAGCGGTGACACCGTTAACCACAACCCTGTCGTGTATGTGTGTTGATATCAAAGTCATGTATGGCAGTACTGTATACTAGTATTCGGTGAATTATTCATACACGGCTAGTGCCAACATGCTATCATGAGCTCGTGTCTCCCCTCCACAGTGTATTGATGGATGCATATTTACATAAACATACTCACGTGGTGGCATGCATTAAATTTAACTGTTTAATCCCCGTTTTAAAGATACAATCCTGGAGAATTTGCACGCAAATGAATTGGCACTTTTATGTAAGACGACAGCAAACTACTGCCCCAAAAGTCGCTGAGCAAGGCATGTTTTTGCCCCTCGTGTGCTCAGTGTGGCCAACAGGACCAGGCTGGGTGGCGCTGTGGGACTGTGAGGCCTGCTGTGGCGGAGATCTCGCCTGAAGGAAGGCTCAGAGGAGGGCATCGGCTCTCCGTCGGCGGCGGTGACTCAGTCTACTAGCGCAACCCGCGCTTAGTCACGCGCCGTCTGCGGACTGTGCCACTGACGCGTCTGGTTTGGGGACTACGGCTAATTAGGATCGGGGACCCGCGGCTTCACCGGATGTGGTATTTTGAGAAATGCACCATTTATCCAAAACAGAGAAGAAATACTAGTTTTGCGGTTTTCGTCATCCTCCTCCTCATCATCCTCATCATCCTCATCATCACTCGGGGTCGAGTATGACTGCCCCCCTTCCAGGTCCTCGTGGGTGTCCTTGCGGGGGGACGCTTGCGCGTGACAGCTTTTTAGGTGGAGGGGTTGGCGGACCTGCAGCCACCACACGGTCCTTGGCAGTGGGGGGGGGGGCAGAGTCCACTGGCATGGAGCACCAAGACCACTTGGGACCACCCTCTGCTGCAGCCTTCATCCACCTTCACTGCCGGTGCACATCTGACATAGTTGCTCACCATTACTGGTAAGTCAGTTGTGTTGGTATTAATACCCCCCACCCCCCCCCAAGTACTGAGGTTCAGCTACCATGCTTTGTGCAAGTTCCCAGCAGCGCCCCCTGTTGCTGGCAGTGTGGCTGGTTGGATGCTCTTCAGTAAAACACATCTTATGAGTAAGGGGTTTGTGAAAGGCCCGTGGTGTATCAGACTTGTGCGTGATCCACTTTAGACATGGGGGACAACGCCGCAACTACCCAAAACCGCTTGGGGAGGCCTTTTACCCGCCTAACAGAAGCTGTAAGTGTTGCAGAACGTATCCTGGCTCACTACGAACCATCTCCGAGCGTCCACAGTGCTAAAGGGAAGGCCGGCAAAGGGATTTTTGATTCCCGCCTTGTAGTTTTTCTGTTATCCCAGGATCCATTCCATGCGTTGGAAAGTAGGGCACTCCAGACGCCCCCCCCTCCCCAGCAACGCCCTCCAGCTCCTCCTGGGGGACCAGCTCCTCCTGGGGGATCCCAAGGCGTTCCCAGGCCAGATTGGACATGTAGCCCCTCCAGCGGGTTCAGGGTCTACCCCGGGGTCTCCAAAGGAAAACCTGCAAAGGAAGGCACCCAGGAGGCATCCTAATCAGATGCCCGAACCACCTACACTGGCTCCTTTCGACGCGAAGGAGCAGCGGCTCTACTCCGAGCTCCCTCCGGATGTCCGAGCTCCTCACCCTGTCTCTAAGGCTGAGCCCAGACACCCTACGGAGGAGAACCAGACCAGTTATCATACAGTTAATTCATACCTGCCAGCCAAGTAGGTCACCGTCAAGATGTTTAGTGGAGGTGTTGAACAGAACTGCAAAATCGTCTTTAATAGATAGATGGATAGATAGTAGAAAGAGCAGCGGTATGTTGTTTTGGATGTGTGATGATGAAATCTGGGCCAGTTTGTCTGTTCACCCTCATCTAAATAAATACTGCCAACAGGTCTGAGAGCAACGAAGCTTGCAAACTCACATGGAGCACCTTAGTGCAGAATCACATGTTGCACCTTAGTGCAGAATCACATGGAGCACCTTAGTGCAGAATCACATGGGGCATCTTGGTGCAGAATCCCATGGAGCACCTTAGTGCAGAATCACATGGGGCATCTTGGTGCAGAATCACATGTTGCACCTTAGTGCAGAATCACATGGAGCATCTTGGTGCAGAATCAAATGGAGCATCTTAGTGCAGAATCACATGTTGCACCTTGGTGCAGAATCACATGGAGCACCTTGGTGCAGAATCACATGGGGCATCTTGGTGCAGAATCAACAAGCTTAATAAATCACAACCACGATAATCTGTATAAAAGCTTTCTTTATGAAGCATGGGCTAAATATCCAGTAAATATTTCATTTACACTGTATGAGCATCCTGTCCAAAAATGATCAGATATACATTAAAAGAAATGAAAAAAAAATCCACATCTGTTATTGACATCAAAGTGCCTAAGTTGTCATTTTTCTTTAAATAAACATAACGACAAATATTGTTTTTCCTCACAATCCTATATTACAGCACAGGCCTATCCTAAAACATCGGGAATTACTGGTTAGCACGACAGCCAAAATCACCATAAGGGGGGGGGGGTGTCCCGGTAAGAAAGCTGATATATATATATATATATATATATATATATATATATATATATATATATATATATATATATATAGTTAGTAAAAATACACCTGTATAAAATGGTAGTTCCATGGTAGAAGCCCAGCGCCTGGCGCTCCAGCTGTCGCCAGGTTTCTCCAGCTTAAGTTTCTCCCGCTGCAGTCCACGAGGAATCCCAGCTGCCACCCATCCCGTCCGTGTGACGCAGGAGTCAGCGCTGGTGCTGTGTCCCCAGCCACATGGGACTATTAGCATGCTAGCTAGCTACCTCTTCTGTCTACCATCACAGGCACGCATGCTGCTACGCCCGCCGGCACGCGGAGGGCGGGGCACTAAGCACGTGACCTACAGTCGTGTATGTGAAGGTGTGGTAGCTCAGGGGAGGACAGGCGTGTTTGACAGAGCCCGTACGTCAGCGTTGCGCGTGTTAGCATGGGTGTGTAGGTCTGGGTGCACACGGGGTTTGGGTGGCGGTCAGTTAAGGTGCTCATCAACAGCTGTACCGGTGCGTAACCCCACCCCACCCCCCACTCCCCACCCAATCCTCAGCTCCTTATACAAGCTCTACATGCGTCCTCCATCCAGGAAAAACCAAACAGAAGCAGAACCACCTTGTTGGCCCGCTCCCCTCAGAGACCGGCTCGGTTCTCCAGACGCTGTGATGTGTTTGGTGCCGCCCATGCTGGCGGTGCTAGCCCGTTGCCCAGCAAGCCAAGCGTGTCCCGTCTTAACAAATCTGCTGGGGTCTTCCCTCCTCTTCCTCTTCTTCCTCCTCCTCCTCACCACCCACCCGTGGTGGGGATGAGCCCGTGTCTGCTCTGTCAGTTCTGCCGGGCCGCTGTCTGTTGCTCAACTCCCTCCCAGCGGCTTTCCAGTCACTTGGCATACAAAGCCGGAGCAGTCCTGCTGCTGTGCTCTCGAACCCGGCCAGTCTCTCTGTGTGTTGGAGCGAGACCCCCCCCCCCCACTCACCCCAAGACCCTCTTAGCTCGTATATGACCACCACTCTCAACAGTAACGCCAGAGAGCAGGGGCGGGAAAACACCCAACACACAGCTACACAAAGTCTGAGTATGGAAGGATGCCCTACTGGTAAACAACTGGACACCACAACCCTCATGTAACAAGCAAGACTTCAAGGCAACTTGACTTTTATTGTCTGTCCTCTATCTGGAATTGGTACCCAGCAGTTGGCAAGAGAACACCCATTCTAACAGCCATCCATCGTCCTTTCTACACTGCATGGAAGCTGTTTGTGGTGAGACGCCTCCTCGCTTCCTTTACTTCTCACTTCCCTTTAGCTTCAGTATCTGGAATACACGTAAACAACAACATGTGGACTGCACACACGCATGCACACACACACACAAACACACACACACACTTACCCAGCCTTTGTAATCATACCACTACTAGTCACACATTGTTGTTGCGTACTTCAGCCCGTTCTTCAGAAACCCACCGTCAACACTTCTCATCTAACAGCATGTTTGTCCATCGCGGCCTTCATAGACGCTCTCCGGTAGACGTACTCAGTCCATGTGGCGACTGGGGTAAAGTGATGTGTCAGAACCCAACCTGGAGCACTGCTTTCATCCAGTCATGATGTCAGGGCAGAAAAACCTAAATGTGAACGAAATGAAGTAGGTGGCAGCATGCGGCAGCATGTGCACCAGTGGCAGCATGCGGCAGCATGTGGACCAGTGGCAGCATGTGGCAGCATGTGGACCAGTGGCAGCATGCGGCAGCATGTGGACCAGTGGCAGCATGCGGCAGCATGTGGACCAGTGGCAGCATGTGCACCAGTGGCAGCATGCAGCAGCATGTGGACCAGTGGCAGCATGCGGCAGCATGTGCACCAGTGGCACCACGTGGCACCATGTGGCAGCATGTGGACCGGTGGCAGCATGTGGACCGGTGGCAGCATGTGCACCAGTGGCAGCATGCGGCAGCATGTGCACCAGTGGCAGCATGTGAACCAGTGGCACCATGTGGCACTATGTGGCACCATGTGGACCGGTGGCAGCATGTGGACCAGTGGCAGCATGCGGCAGCATGTGGACCAGTGGCAGCATGTGGACCAGTGGCAGCATGCGGCAGCATGTGGACCAGTGGCAACATGTTGTAGCATGTGGACCAGTGGCAGCATGCGGCAGCATGTGCACCAGTGGCAGCATGTGGACCAGTGGCAGCATGCGGCAGCATGTGGACCAGTGGCAGCATGTTGTAGCATGTGCACCAGTGGCAGCGTGTGGACCAGTGGCAGCACGCGGCAGGCAGCATGTGGACCAGTAGCAGCATGTGGCAGCATGCAGAGCAGTGGCAGCATGTAGCAGCATGTGGACCAGTGGCAGCATGCGGCAGCATGTGGACCGGCGGCAGTATGTGGCAGCATGGGTACTAAAGGATCCTTGTAAAGCGGAAGGCCACGGCTTTCAATCCCGATGAAGGAAGTGATGTAGGTGATTGAACAGTCTCTCCTCACCCAGCAACGTACGCTGGATGAGGAGGGCGGGCAGGCTGCAGGAAGTGGCGTCTTGTGGCATCCTGGCCACTGTTTTACTGGCCGCAGTAAAAGAGTGGCTGCACTGGCAGACAAGGCTGTAACGGTACGAAGCAGGGCGACGCCACAGAGAGCCGTTCAAGCTAAGCAAACCCTCAGCACCGGGCACACAATAGTAAAAAAATAATAAATAAATAAATAAATAGGCTACACATAGTGGGGACTGGATCCGTACACAACCTCATCCCTGCTCAGTGTCGTGCATTCGAGAGCCCAGTCTCCAGAGGGTGAGCAGAGACGTACGCTGTGTGTCCGTACACCACGCTCACAACGATGACGACATTGTCTGACTGTCAGTACTTTGGTGCGTGAGGAAGGCCAGGCTGCGACAGTAGTACCACCCCCCGAAGAACAAGGACGGGACGGCGCCCCCCACGGAGGAGAAGAAACACGACCGTGTCACGTAAGCAGTGTGGCTCATCCTCAAGAAAGGAGTCTGATCCACCGGTGTCAGAGTCGGTCTGCTTGTTAGGGTCACCTTTCCCTGCTGTAGGGTCACCGCCCCCTCCTCCAACACGCCGGCCAGGACCGGAGAACCTCGCCGTCTCCTCGCTCTGCTTGTACTCGAACACACACGTGAGAAAAACACAAAGTGGGCAGCGTTTCTGCGTATAGGAGCAATACTGATATATCATAATAACATCACTACAGTCGTCATCGGCCCGATGTGCAACGTAAGAAGGAAGGGTGCGGGCCGAGGTTCGTCAAGGTCAGTCATCAGGGAATGAGGGTCACATTAACTATTGCTCAAGGGCACAAGTCTATCACGAGGGTTCAAGCTAGGACAGCGGTAGCCATCTCTCCGGTCTCTGCCCTCCTCTCTCAGTCTCTCTCAAGTATAATAAATTACGGTGCCTCGGCTCAGAGACCGGACCGAGACCCCTGAAAAGAAAACCTTCCAAGGAGACCTTCAGGCAGTTTTGGCTTAGAGGCAACTGAAAGAGGCCCGGCTCCTCCCTCTCCCTTCAGCTCCGCTTCCCTGACGCGGTGCACCCGGCGGCCCTCCCGTTGAGTCCTCCCTGAGCCTGGCTGATGGACGGGGAAGACTGGGTCTTGCGGAGGGGACCCTCACGGCCGCACCGGCCCCCTTCACCCACCACAGCGCTCATCACGCTGGCCTCGATCTTCTCCAGGTCATCGGTGTCGGCCCCGAGCTTGGCCTGCAGCAGGTGGATGTATGTCTCATAACGACTCTTCTGCTCAGTGGGACAGAGGGAGACAGAGAGAGAGTGAGAGAGACAGACAGAAAGAGAGAGCGAGGCAGAGACACAGAGAGAGAGACAGACAGAGACACAGAGACAGAGAGAAAGAGAGAGCGAGGCAGAGACAGAGGCAGACAGAGAGACAGAGAGACAGAGAGAGAGTGAGAGAGACAGACAGAAAGAGAGAGCGAGGCAGAGACACACAGAGAGAGAGACAGACAGAGAGACAGAGACAGACAGAGAGAGAGAGAGAGAGAGACAGACAGACAGAGAGACAGAGACAGAGAGAGACAGACAGAGAGACAGAGAGGGAGAGACAGGAGATGTATAACTGTACAATTGATATTTTTTGTTGATCAAAATTTCTATATTCATTTGTCTATTTCCGGTCTGCATTATAACACCTTCATGTAAAATTGTGTGTGTGCGTGTGTGTGTGATGATGATGATGATGATGTCATCTTTGGATGATGTATAACCAGTCTGATGTATTCAAATGTCCAGTCTGTCATGTCAGTAAAGCACATCGAAACTGAAACAGGAAAGTGACAGATGAAGGGTGCATCCCAATTCTGTAATAAACCAAAGATAGATCCTCCATATTGAATGGGACTCGGTTTTTTGTTTTTTTTTTGGGGGGGGGGTGCGGCAGCCATGTTAAAGAGCTTTCAGGTTGTGTATTTCAGGTTGGAAGGAAGCCTCGCAGCTCCTTTGTTGCTTTCTTCCAGTGAGGTGAAACAGTGTAGCGAATTCAGGGGGCAGCCGGAAATCCGCCGCAGCAGCCGGAAATCCGCTGCAGCCGGGACGCGAAGTCGGGTCGCCCCTACGCTAACCTGTGGACTAAAGGGTCCGACCCGTTAGCCAAGGGCTAGCGAGTCTAGTCGTCCGTGCACGTTACAACAGGGTGAACCTTTGTATGGGAGGAGACATCACATGCCGGACCACAATCCATTGCAGTTTCGGTGTTTGTATACATGATTCATGCACGAAGTTTTCCGATTAATTTCTAAAGCATAATCATGTGGACAGGGAAGTCCGGACCGGCCAGTGGAGGAGGTGCAGGTGTTGCAGGAGGTGCAGGTGTTGCAGGAGGTGCAGGTGTTGCTGGTCGCTGAGGTGTTGCTGACCCTGCTGCACAGGGAGGAGGGGCTATAACTAGATAACCACACGCCCCTTCAATGACACTGCTGCTGCTGCTTCAGGACTTGTTGTGATGACGTCAGGGCATCCGGGAATCACTCCACAATGCTATCCTCTATTCTCCCATTTTCCTCGTGCGCATGGTACTGACACACAACTGACACCATGCAGTTCAACACAACTGCACTCCGGCGTCTTGCATCATGCATTACTTCATGCTGCAAGCTACAGTCCTCCTCCTAAACCCCCTCCCCACCAGAGTGACCTACTTCTACCTCGGCTCGTCAGGCTTTACGTTGCTTCGCCGTACCGTGTTTTGTATTTTACTCTTTGTATTTCCCCGGACAGTCACGGGGGGATGTTTTGCAGCCTTCCCAGTCTATCTCCGTTTTTAGTGGTTGACTTGTGCCCACGAAATGTACAAATACTGGCGCACCGAGTTGTTCGGATTACCTGACATTTAGGTATGAAGACGTGTATTTGGGCGTGTATTAGCCTACACAGCGTTCATTCAGAGGCAAGGTAGCGCCCTCTGTTAACCTTGAACCGGCCTGCAGTGAACAGCCACAGAACCGGAGGGACTGCTTCACACTGCTTCAAGACTACGTGGGCAGTCATACAGACCGCAAGTGTGGCCTCTGTCGGGGATTTCCTTGTGAACTGGTAGTTTTTGCAGTTGAACAGCAATCTCAACGTTACCGTCAGTGTCAGCCAGCTTGATGACGTCACATGGAACGTCTTATTACATTTATTATTACATTTATTATTATCTTTACGTTATTATTAAATGTATTATTATTATTATTACTACATATTATTAGGACATTTATTATTAATACATATATGACATTTATTATTATTATTATTATTCTATTACATATTATTGTAATTATTACATATTGTTATGACATTTATTATTATTATTGTTATTATAGTACATATTATTATTACATTATTAAATATAATATTAATTATTACATATTATTACATTTATTATTTTATTACACATTATTGTGAAATGTATTATCATTATTGTTATTATTACTACATATTATTATTATATTATTACATATTAATTATATTAATTATTTTTATTACATACTATAACATTTTTATTATTAAATATTAGTGTGACATTTATTATTGTTATTATTATTATTATATTATTTTTATTAATTACAATTATTGTATTTATTATTACATATTATTATTGCATATTTATTATTAATTATAATAACTATTATTATTACTGCTACATATTATTATGACATTATTTATTAATAATTATTATTATCATTGTCATTATTATTATTATTATATAGGATATCTTATTTTCCCAGGACATGAACGTGGGCACTGTTCAAGCGAGGTCAAGGAAAAGTGAAGAGGAAAGAAAAATAGTGATGAATTCAGACGCAGCCAGGAGAAAAGGGAGAGAGTAAGAGATGATAAAACAACTAATGAGAAAACCCGTCAGACTGACAGCTCCACAGTCGTAACCTGGACAACGTTTTGGGCCACTGTCCCCTCACCTTTGTCTTTATTTACATATTAATACTTAATATTTACGTATTAATACACGGGAGTCACAGTAGTGTTTTGGTTCTGACATGGTCTCACCGAGGTACAGCAGGACAGCCAGCCTGCTTGTAGCTGTGAGACAGGCTGTAGCTGTGAGACAGCTAAAAACCCAGATAGTTGACTCACTGCATTCGGAGGCTGAAAACGTGACTGTGTGTAAAGCTACATCAACTCCACGTTTTGTGTGCAGCTCATTAAAACAGCTGCTCACATTCAAAATCGATGAGGTCCAAAAAAAGGAACAATATGGGACAATAAATTTGGGCTTCCGCTGAACTGAAAAGATCCCAGATTACCCGCCCTTGATGGGGGCAGCCCATTATTCCGAAACCCCTATTGTCTGAAAAATGTCCTGTTGGACCGAAAGCCCATTTGTCCGACAACCCGTTACCCCGACAACAAACCCCACTGCTCCGAAAACAGCTTAGTGCTTTATTGACGTGCAAAGGTGAAGACACTGTTTGCACGTGACAAGGTCGTATCTACTTCACCAGAAACACCAACTTCCTTCTATTTATTGATGGCCAGTTCAGATCAGGCGGCACGGTGGTGCAGTGGTTAGTGTGGTCGCCTCACAGCAAGAAGGTCCTGGGTTCGAGCCCCGGGATAGTCCAACCTTGGAGGTTGTCCCAGGTCGTCCTCTGTGTGGAGTTTGCATGTTCTCCTCGTGTCTGCATGGGTTTCCTCCCACAGTCCAAAGACATGTAGGTCAGGTGACTCGGCCAAACTAAATTGTCCCTAGGTGTGAATATATGTGTGTGTGTGTGTGTGTGTGTGTGTGTGTGTGTGTGTTGGCCCTGTGATGGCCTGGCAGCCTGTCCAGGGTGTCTCCCCGCCTGCTGCAGTGCCGCCCAATGACTGCTGGGATAGGCTGCAGCATCCCCGCCACCAGGATAAGAGGTTTGGATAATGGATGGATGGATGGATGGATGAATGGATGGATGGATGGATGGATGGATTGAATTTATCTCTGGCCAGTTCAGATCAGTATTTCGCAGCAAGACGGGATGCAACTTGCAAAAGAATCCCAAGCCGGTCTGACTGTAAACGTCCTACAACCGGGCCGCTCGCGTCAAGGGCACAAGCATGAACAGACGGCGGTGCACTGGCCTGGCCTGCTTTGCCACTGATACAATGTAGCACGTTTTGATACAGTGTAGCACGTTTTGATACAGTGTAGCACGTTTTGATACAGTGTATCAGCTGATTTATAGAATAACTGGTACCAAATTGTCAAATTTTCCATTTTAGCACTGACAAACATGATATTGGGAGATGCATTGTAAACCAAAGGAAAGGGCGTGTCCTCAAAAAGGGCGTGTCCCTAGACCCCCTCATTTTTATACCCCCCCCCCACACACACACACACACACTTCATTTACCCTGGCCAAGCTGCTGTTCTCCCTGACCATGGTAAATGCAGATACTGTTGAAAATCGTGATATACACCAAAAAGAGAAGAAAAAAATGACGTCATCTTTGTTATCTGTTTTGTGTCGTCATCGGTCAGACAAGTGAGTGCAGATGTTTCTGGGCAGGGCATACCTCGTAGGTGAGGTAGTGCTCTTTGAGACGGTATTCTTCCCACTCGCGGCTCTTGGGGTCGGGCGAGGGTGGGCTCTTACGGTGCTCCTCCACCTCCAAGCTCATCTGCTTCAGCTTAGTCTCGTGACTGAGCAGCTGCTCCTCCTGAGCCCACCACAAGACGAGACGAGACGAGACGAGACGAGACCAGACGAGACGAGACAAGACAAGACAAGACAAGACAAGACCAGACCAGACCAGACCAGACCAGAGACCAGACCAGACGAGACCAGACGAGACCAGACGAGACGAGACAAGACCAGACAAAATCAGACGAGACGAGACGAGACGAGACAAGACAAGACAAGACAAGACAAGACCAGACAAGACCAGACAAGACAGAAACAATAAGACCCGTGCTGACTTTAAGGCTGGGCGTATAATCGGATAAAGCGTATAATTCTTGCTGCTCATTAGATTACGACATTATGAAACATATCTACAGTGATGTTATCTAGTGTGAAGATGTTAATGGGAAACAGTCATCATTCTCATTATTATCTCTCTACACGAGTTGTTGGGCTAACACGTCATTAGCAGCCAGAATTCAGAGCAGTTCCCTGTCTATCTCTAAAATGCCGCCAAATTGTGTCCACTAGTGACACCACTGGGGGACGATCGGTGTACATGAACTCTACCACCCTCACTTCATGGTTCGCTGCTCCTGTGGGCTATATTGAAACAGGCTAAACGGTATGAAAAAGCTGCAAATAATAATGCTACAAACTGCTGCCGTAATGAGTGCTACTGAATAAAATAAATATAAAATAAATAATACAGATAAATAATAATATAAATAAATACATATATAAATAATATAAATAAATAATAATAAATAAATAACATGCAATGTAAATGAATATTAATATATATATATTTAATGGATAATATAAATAAATAATAAATAACAAACACATATATAAATAATATAAATACATAATCCATAATACAAATAAATATCAATATAAATCAATTATATAGATAAATAATAAATAATATAAATAATACAGACGACAATTCATGGACGTCACCAGGGGATGCAAATGACGTCACCAGGGAACAACCATCTGCAAAATTTGGGCAGCATTTCAAAGAAGCACAGAAGACTGCACAGTATTACGGTTGCTAAGAGAGTCTCATCTATACAGCAGTGACATGAAGATAAGGTTGAAAATAGTCACTGTTGTTCCCTTAAGCACAGTGTGTCCGTTTGTATGTGAGCCTGCTGCCAATGTGCAGCAAACCTGCAGAACTGTGTAAGTCTAATGGAGCATTATGACAGCTGTGAGTATGTCGAATCTTACCCCCCCCCCACAGTTGCATTTGGCCAATTACCCCACTCTCAGAGCCGTCCCAGTCGCTGCTCCACCCCCTCTGCCGATCCGGGGAGGGCTGCAAACTACCACATGCCTCCTCTGATACATGGGGAGTCACCAGCCGCTTCTTTTCACTTGACAGTGAGGAGTTTCGCCAGGGGGACGTAGCGCATGGGAGGATCACGCTATTCCCCCCAGTTCCCCCTCCCCCCTGAAACAAGTGCCCCGACCGACCAGAGGAGGCGCTAGTGCAGCGACCAGGACACATACCCACATCCGGCTTCCCGCCCGCAGACATGACCAATTGCGTCTGTACGGACGCCCGAGCAAGCCGGAGGTAACACGGGGATTCAAACCGCCGATCCTCACGTTGGTTGGCGACGGAATAGACTGCCATGCTACCCAGACAGCCTACGTCGAGTCTTATGATACTGTGCCAATTTCAGTGTGAACTTGTGGTTGCATGCCCGTGTGCACCTGACTGAGTCGGGTAGTGGAGGATGGTAGAAGAGGCCGACAGAACTTCTTCATCGATCCAATGGCGGCAGGGAAGGCTGGGGCCGAGAAGAGGGCCGCCACCAGGTTTATCCGAAATATCCACGACAACATCTCCTCCTCGCTCCTGGAGAGATGCAGAAGTGCAGACAGAACGGAGACAATGAGAGAGAGAGAGAGAGAGAGACAGACAGATAGACAGAAAGAGAGACAGACAGACAGACAGACAGAAAGAGAGACAGACAGACAGAAAGAGAGACAGACAGACAGACAGACAGACAGACAGACAGACAGACAGACAGACAGACAGACAGACAGACAGAAAGAGACGGACAGAAAGAGAGACAGGCAGACAGACAGAAAGAGAGACAGACAGACAGAAAGAGAGACAGACAGACAGACAGACAGACAGACAGACAGACAGAAAGAGATACAGACAGACAGACAGACAGACAGACAGACAGACAGACAGACAGACAGACAGAGAGACGGACAGAAAGAGCGACAGGCAGACAGACAGAAAGAGAGATAGACAGACAGAAAGAGAGACAGACAGACAGACAGACAGACAGACAGACAGAAAGAGAGACAGGCAGACAGACAGAAAGAGAGACAGACAGAAAGAGAGACAGGCAGACAGACAGAAAGAGAGGCAGACAGACAGACAGACAGACAGAGAGACGGACAGAAAGAGAGACAGGCAGACAGACAGAAAGAGAGACAGACAGACAGAGAGACAGATAGACAGACAGACAGACAGACAGAAAGGATGATGGGGAGAAGGGAAGAAGCCATTGCATCGTTTGGTTGTGTTAATTGTAGGTTTTAGACATATGAGGTTGTTTTCAAGGAGGAAAAGTTATGTGCATTGAAATGGCCAAAGCTAGGGTTAGTAATCCTTATCATATGAGCTATAAAATAATTTTCATACGAACCCTTTTCCTCCGAATATGATTTTGAATAGTCCAGTAGTAACGTCATTCAGTAAGTGAGTGGTGAACTACCTGGTACATGTAACCCATTACTGTCCAACACTCTTAAGGGATAATAAATGGATGGTCCGCTGTGGCGACCCCTAATGGGAGCAGCCGAAAGTAGTAGTAGTAGTAGTAGTTGTAGTAGCAGTAATAGTAGTAGTAGTCGTAGTAGTAGTAGTAATAGTAGTAGTAGTAGTAGCAGTAGCAGTCGTAGTAGCAGTAGTAGTAGCAGCAGTAATAGTAGTAGTCGTAGCAGTAGTAGTAGTAGTGGTAATAGTCGTAGTAGTCGTAGTAGTACCAGTAGTAGTAGCAGACTCTTGAAGGATAATTCCATTTTATTAAAAGTGGGTCTTATCATTGTAGATGTTGCCATCGTGCCTATCATCATTTTACGCACAAGCTTCATCCTGGACATTTTGGACACGGAACCTCCGTTGGACTTGGCTTAACAACAGAGTCTCATGGTGCCATTGAATAAGAGCATCAGATACGTTTCATCAAGTCAAGTTCAACCCAACTATCTAATATGTGTATTTGTAAAACAGAACGAACGTGAAAGTTAAAAGTCGTCAGTCAAAATATTCAATAAGGCAAAGAAAAAGGTGTATAGCAAGATGTACAAGAGGCTGGACACCAATGGAGGAGAGGACTAGCGATCGGCTAGACAGAGGAACCGAGCTGGGAAGGATGTGCAGCAGGTTAGAGTGACTGGCTGGACAGAGGGGCTGAGCTGGGAAGGATGTGCAGCAGGTTAGGGTGATTGGCTAGACAGAGGAACCGAGCTGGGAAGGATGTGCAGCGGGTTAGGGTGACTGGCTAGACAGAGGGGCTGAGCTGGGAAGGATGTGCAGCAGGTTAGGGTGATTGGCTAGACAGAGGAACCGAGCTGGGAAGGATGTGCAGCGGGTTAGGGTGACTGGCTAGACAGAGGGGCCGAGCTGGGAAGGATGTGCAGCGGGTTAGGGTGATTGGCTAGACAGAGGGGCCGAACTGGGGAGGATGTGCAGCAGGTTAGGGTGACTGGCTAGACAGAGGGGCCGAGCTGGGAAGGATGTGCAGCAGGTTAGGGTGACTGGCTAGACAGAGGGGCCGAGCTGGGAAGGATGTGCAGCAGGTTAGGGTGACTGGCTAGACAGAGGGGCCGAGCTGGGAAGGATGTGCAGCAGGTTAGGGTGACTGGCTAGACAGACGAACCGAGCTAGGAAGGATGTGCAGCAGGTTAGGGTGACTGGCTAGACAGAGGAACCGAGCTGGGAAGGATGTGCAGCAGGTTAGGGTGACTGGCTAGACAGAGGGGCTGAGCTGGGAAGGATGTGCAGCGGGTTAGGGTGATTGGCTAGACAGAGGGGCCGAACTGGGGAGGATGTGCAGCAGGTTAGGGTGACTGGCTAGACAGAGGGGCCGAGCTGGGAAGGATGTGCAGCAGGTTAGGGTGACTGGCTAGACAGAGGGCCGAGCTGGGAAGGATGTGCAGCAGGTTAGGGTGACTGGCTAGACAGAGGGGCCGAGCTGGGAAGGATGTGCAGCAGGTTAGGGTGACTGGCTAGACAGACGAACCGAGCTAGGAAGGATGTGCAGCAGGTTAGGGTGACTGGCTAGACAGAGGAACCGAGCTAGGAAGGATGTGCAGCAGGTTAGGGTGACTGGCTAGACAGAGGAACCGAGCTGGGAAGGATGTGCAGCAGGTTAGGGTGACTGGCTAGACAGAGGGGCTGAGCTGGGATTCCTGTATAATTGCACTCACACTTGTTGTTATGCATATCTTATTTTCCACTTGTGTGATTGCGTTGCGACCATATTGTCACTCTACGTGAAGTGCATTGTGTTGCCCGGTGTATGAAACGTGCTACATAAATAACGTTTGACGTGACTTGACTCGGCGGCGCGGGCGACTCACGGTGCCTGCAGCAGGAAGACTCTCCAGTCAGAGGTCTTCAGTTTCAGCACATTGGCCCTCTTGCTGTAGTCCGTGGCGCGTGTCGCTAAGGCGTGGTGGATACGTATGGCGTTCTTCAGGTCCACCTCTGACAGGTCCGCGTCTGGCTTGTACTCGTCCTAGCAGAGGAAAGGGAAAGAGAACCGGAGATGGAGAGAACGGGAGTTTAATTTACAGGTAAGTTTCGCTCAGGTCGTCAGTCCTCTCGCCTGCCCTGTTGAAGCTAACAGTGAAGTGGCGTGGGGGGAGGGCAGCTAACCGGGGGGCTAGTATGTGGTGTACTGTGGTTTAGTGTATCACTGGCTCGGTTAATGTTAAAGGGACAACTGAGACTACTACTACTACTTTCAGCTGCTCCCGTTAGTGGGCGCCACAGCGGACCATCCGTTTCCATCTCTTCCTTTTCTCTGCATCTTCCTCTGTCACACCAGCCACCTGCATGTCCTCCCTCACCACATCCATAAACCTCCTCTTTGGCCTTCCTCTTCTCCTCTTCCCTGGCAGCTCCATATTCAGCATCCTTCTCCCAATATACCCAGCATCTCTCCTCCACACATGTCCAAATCATCTCAATCTTGCCTCTCTTGCTTTGTCTCCAAACCGTCCAACCTGAGCTGTCCCTCTAATATAATCGTTCCTAATCCTGTCCTTCTTCATCACTCCCAGTGAAAATCTTAGCATCTTCAACTCTGCCACCTCCAGCTCCGCCTCCTGTCTTTTCATCAGTGCCACTGTCTCCAAACCATACAACATAGCTGGTCTCACTACCATCTTGTAAACCCTCCCTTTAACTGTTGCTGGTACCCTTCTGTCACACATCACTCCTGACACTCTTCTCCACCCACTCCACCCTGCCTGCACCCTCTTCTTCACCTCTCTCCTGCACTCCCCGTTACTTTGGACAGTTGACCCCAAGTATTTAAACTCATACCCTTTCATCACCTCTACTCCTTGCATCCTCACCATTCCACTGTCCTCCATCTCATTCACACATAGGTATTCCATCTTGCTCCTACTGACTTTCATTCCTCTTCTCTCCAGTGCATACCTCCACCTCTCCAGGCTCTCCTCCCCCTGCACCCTACTCTCGCTACAGATCACAATGTCATCCGCAAACATCATAGTCCACGGAGACTCCTGCCTGATCTCGTCCGTCAACCTGTCCATCCCCGCTGCAAACAACAAACACGAAGACAAAAACCCATATCCAGACATGATGCTCTGGTGAGGTGGGTGTTCTTTATTCGTACTGCATATACGTTAGGATTCCATTAAGGGAGGAACATCGTCCTTCTCAAACCCTGACATTGGTTGTAAGGATGATGTCCCTGCATTTGCAGCACTTCTTGTCTGTGCAGCCTTCCAACCAGCAGGGGGCGATAAACACATACTGGGGCAGACGAGCCCTGTCTCCCTTCCTCCAGCACTGCCTCTCTTTCACCCTCTCTCACTCTCTCTCTCACTCTCACATGCACGCACGCATGCACACACACAAGCAGAGCAGCTGCCAACATTTGCTGTGCTACGTCTACTGTCGCTGCGGTGGGTGGATGTGTGTTTCTATGGCAACGGGATGGAAGCGAGATGCGGTACCTTCTGGAGATACAGGATCATTCCCTTCAGAACCGCATAGAACTTCTTCCAGCCGCGACGACCCCGCGGGGCTGAGAGGGAGGCAGAGAGAGGGAGGCAGAGAGAGAGAGAGAGCCAGAAAGAGAGAGGGCGGGAGACGGAGAAATAAAAAGTGGGGGAGAAAGGAGGAGGAGGCAGGAAGGACATTCAGACACGGACAGAGACATTGAAGGAGAGATGAATTCCTCGAGTGATGGTGACAGAGCGAGAGAAATGTACATTTCTTACAAACCGAGAGTTGTTTCAGGCATCCATCTAACGTGCGTGTGTGCACGTCCATGTGTGTGCGTGTGTGTGTGAGCGTGCACGTGCACTCACTGCGCTTGCCGTCCATGTCGGCGTGGCTCTTGCGGGTCAGCACCCCGTGTTTGTATGTAACGGCGTTGAGGAGGATGGGGATGGTGATGAAAGGATTGCTGCCGTCCGTTACCCTGGCAACACGTTTGCTCCCCCCCTCGCACTGCTCCTCCACCAGCTCTGACAGACTCTTCCTCAGCTCCTCCTCCTCGCTGCGCGCGCGGACACACACACACAACACAACGCAACATGTGGATGTGACACATCGGTAAGGCAGTTGTATTATGACACCTTCCTGCAGTGAGAAGCAGACCTGGAATACTCACATCGCCCATTCGAGCTTCTCGTTCTTGATGGAGTTGTACAACACCTGTGTGAGCAAGGAAGAGCATTCAGCTGGTTTATTCAGCATGGCGGAAGTGATGTGTGTGCACATGCCCCAGCAGCCCTGAGGACCAGAGCCATACACACCTTCAGCAGCTCTTTGGGGAAGTCTTTGCTGTTGTTGAGGCCGTCCAGGTTACTGATGAACTGTTGACAAGACATCTTCTTCCCTATGTTCTGAGGACAGGACGGGACGGGACAACCACGACACGTGGACACACAGCACATGAAACCAGACAGAGACAGAGAGAGAGAGACAGAGAGAGAGAGACAGACAGACAGACAGACAGACAGACAGACAGACAGACAGACAGACAGAGCGAGAGACAGACAGAGAGCAACACAGAGCGAGAGAGAGAGACAGAGAGCGAGACAGACAGAGTGAGAGAGAGACAGACAGACAGACAGAGTGAGAGAGAGAGAGACAGACAGACAGACAGAGAGAGAGACAGACAGACAGACAGACAGATAGCAACACAGAGTGAGAGAGAGACAGGCAGACAGACAGACAGAGCGAGAGAGAGACAGACAGACAGACAGAGAGCAACACAGAGCGAGAGAGAGACAGACAGACAGACAGACAGACAGACAGACAGACAGACAGACAGACAGACAGAGAGTGAGACAGAAAGAGCGAAAAAGAGAGAGAGACAGAGAGAGAATGCGAGAGACATAGAGACAGAGTGCGAGACAGATAGAGTGAGAGAGAGAGCGAGTGCAAGAGAGACGGACAGAGCAAGAGAGACAGACAGACAGAGAGACAGACAGACAGTGGAGAGCGAGAGACAGAAAAAACAGACAGACAGACAGTCAGACAGAGAGAACAAGAGAGACAGACAAACAGAGTGAGAGAGACAGATAGAGCAAGAGAGACAGACAGAGCAAGAGAGACAGACAGACAGTGGAGAGCGAGAGACAGAAAAAACAAGAGAGACAGACAGAGCAAGAGAGACAGACAGACAGTGGAGAGCGAGAGACAGAAAAAACAGACAGACAGTCAGACAGAGAGAACAAGAGAGACAGTCAAACAGAGTGAGAGAGACAGACAGAGCAAGAGAGACAGACAGAGCAAGAGAGACAGACAGACAGTGGAGAGCGAGAGACAGAAAAAACAGACAGACAGTCAGACAGAGAGAACAAGAGAGACAGACAAACAGAGTGAGAGAGACAGACAGAGCAAGAGAGACAGACAGAGCAAGAGAGACAGACAGACAGAGAGACAGACAGACAGTGGAGAGCGAGAGACAGAAAATACAGACAGACAGTCAGACAGAGAGAACAAGAGAGACAGACAAACAGAGTGGGAGAGACAGACGGAGCAAGAGAGACAGACAGAGCAAGAGAGACAGACAGACAGTGGAGAGCGAGAGACAGAAAAAACAGACAGACAGACAGACAGTGGAGAGCGAGAGACAGAAAAAACAGACAGACAGTCAGACAGAGAGAACAAGAGAGACAGACAAACAGAGTGAGAGAGGACAGAGAGATAGACAGACAGACAGACAGACAGACAGAGAGAACAAAATGAAAGAATTAATCTTATTCATGTGTCTTTAATAGAGTGCAGTGTGAGCTTTAACTCGCTGACCAGCTTCCCATATGACAGAATGTAGTTGATAATAAGTTAATAAGTTAATAAGTAATCCTATCACACGTACACCAGCACCACCATGAGTGAAGGTCTGTCAACCTCCACTTGGTGGCGCTAGTATTGCAGTTCTATCTGGGAGTGTCCTGCAGTAAGAAGGATGCTCTGGAGTCGGATTTCCCTGGCATGTTCTTAAAATTATTATTATTATTATTATTATTTCCCTGGCATGTTCTTGAATTAATAACAATAATAATAATTATTATTATTAGTATTATTAGTATTATTATTTCCCTGGCATGTTCTTGAAATAATAACAATAATAACAATAATAATAATAATTATTATTATTATTATTTCCCTGGCATGTTCTTGATGTTAAAGGATTTTATCATGTAGTTGTGATTTGAAAGAGAGGGAGACTGCTACGCAACTGAAGGGTGTGGGTCAACATTTTATCTCTCTCAGTAATAATAATAAATAATGATAATAATTTTATTTATATAGCATTTTTCTAAAACAATGCCACAAAGTGCTTCACAAAATAAACAAATAAACAAACAAACAAGCAAATAGATAAATAAAATAAAACCAGACAAGGCAAAAACAAGAGTAAGAGCAAAAACAAAAACAGCAGAAATAAAAACATATATGCAGCATTTGTAGAAGCCTTCATACAGAGAAACGTACTGCAGAAGGTGCAGGGGGCTGAAACCAGAATAAGGGGCATTACAGTAGTCAAGACGAGGACAGATACCAGCATGCACCACTTTTTGCAGCTCAGCAATTGATAAAAATGACCTCATTTTGGAGATTACCTTGAGCTGGAGAAATTATTATTATTATTATTATTATTATATTACTATTATGTCATTTTATTATTATTATATTACTATTATATCATTATATTTTTATTATTATTATATTATTACTATTATTATTATTATATTATTATTGTTGTTATTACATTACTATTAATTGTTATTATTATTATTATTATATTACTATTAAATCATTATATTTTTATTATTATTATTATTATTTTATTGTTGTTGTAATTATATTACTATTAAATGTTATTATTATTATTATTATCATTATTATTATGGGGTATCCTGCTTTAAATAAAGTCCTCTTCTTTTCGGCTTCCTGGCCGGGAGGTTTCCAGATTGTAAGATGTCCCACACGGGTCCTTCCAGTGTTTACTACCTCACCAACTACGCCTCTTTTCTGTCCATATTTTCCTCTTCTTCGTGATTCTGTCGCTGTTGCTTCCCCAATTGCTCTAAATTCCACCCTTGTTCCTGTGACCGAAATAACCCTGTCTCCAAATCCTGCCTCTCGTGCGGTACTATTTTAGTATTGTGACTCCAAATGAAGGCTGGGACTTATTCCCAGTACCGTGTTAGTGCTGCTCCTGCTAGATGTAAACACACTGGGACCACCATCTGACATGTGGGACTTTATGATCACAAAATATCATGCTGACATTGTGTTATGGAACAATGAGTACACAAGGTACCAGCACACGCCTAAATCCCACCTATACACACCTATGAGGACATGTGCAACACACACCAGGTCACTGCACACCTGCACACAACGCACACCAGGTCACTGCACACCTGCACACAACGCACACCGGGTCACTGCACACCTGCACACAACGCACACCAGGTCACTGCACACCTGCACACAATGCATACCAGGTCACTGCACACCTGCACACAACGCACACCGGGTCACTGCACACCTGCACAAGACACACAACGGGTCACTGCACACCTGCACACAACACATACCAGGTCACGGCTCACAACACACACCAGGTCACCGCACACCTGCACACAACACATACCAGGTCACCGCACACCTGCACACGACACACGTTGGGTCACTGCACACCTGCACACGACACACACCAGGTCACTGCACACAACACACACCAGGTCACTGCACACCTGCACACGACACACACCAGGTCACTGCACACCTGCACACAACACACACCGGGGTCACTGCACACCTGCGTACGACACACACCAGGTCACTGCACACCTGCACACAACACACACCAGGTCACTGCACACAACACACACCAGGTCACTGCACACCTGCGTACGACACACACCAGGTCACTGCACACCTGCACACGACACACACCAGGTCACTGCACACAACACACACCAGGTCACTGCACACCTGCGTACGACACACACCAGGTCACTGCACACAACACACACCAAGTCACTACACACCTGCACAACACACTCTAATCACATGAGCTGGAGGTGGAACCTGGTCCAAGGCCCGGTCCAAGCTGAGATACTGATAATGCGTTATGCTCCGCGTCTTCTAAAATAACAACATTGCTGAGAAACCAATTGTGCGACAAAATATAGTCATTGTCCAGTTGCACCAACTTTGTCACAGTTCACAAACACGTGTCCATCCTTTAGCCCCAGCAGCCCAGAGCTGCATAAGGCCTGGGCGGGGGTAAGGCCTCGAGTGGCTCAGAACAACAGGAGCAGTTGGGCCCATTTTGGGTTTGTTTTGTGTCCTTCGGTTAAGAAATACACAATTTCTAATAATGTTAACATTGCAAGGAGGGTTGGATCAAAACCTCCTGTTATTTTTTATCCGTCACTGCTCCGCCCCCCCCTGCAGACCCGGGGAGGGCTGCAGACTACCACATGCCTCCTCCCATACACGTGGAGTCGCCAGCTGCCTCTTTTCACCTGACAGTGAGGAGTTTCACCAGGGGGATGTAGCGTGTGGGAGGATCACGCTATTCCCCGCAGTTACCCCAGAACAGGCACCCCAACCGACCAGAGGAGGCGCTAGTGCAACGACCAGGACACATACCCACATCCGACTTCCCACCTGCACACACGACCAACTGGGTCTGTAGGGACGCCCGAGCAAGCCGGAGGTAACACGGGGATTCGAACCGCCTTCCCCGTGTCGGTAGGCGATGGAACAGGCCGCTACGCCACCCGTACGGCTCAAAACCTCCAGTTATGAGATGGAGCAGTTTAATTTTCTGTCTACATGGAGCACCAATGTGATCCAATACTTTGTACCGAACAAGATGGATTCAGACGAACTCTTCCAGGTCACCAGATGGATGTGGTGATGACGTAGTCCGCTTTGCTACAGATCAAATACCCTTTGCAGAAATGATCATGAGGCTAATACAACGACTTGAATGATCAGTTTGACATGCCGAGACGTCCCCACGAGGACCAGGCACAGACACAGGACACGGACAGACAGGATTAGCACCACATGCATACTTACCACCTGCAGGGGTGGTGCGAGACCGAGGGACCAGTTATGGTTAGCACGGGGAGGAGTTTGAGAGGAGCAGAAGCGAACGTAGCGGGACAGAGAGAAAGAGGAAGGACACGTGTTAGTTAGTGGAAGGGTACACACATCAAGAGAGTTCTACACTTGTGACTATGAGTCAAGCTGGGGAGCAGAACGGGGGGGGTGGGGGTGGGTCTGAGGATGCACAACACGGGATCTGTAATAGTGACGGGGCTCTATCACCCGGGCACTACTCAAGGAGAGGGGAGACAGAAAGAGGTCAGAGAGTAGGCTGGGAGGAGGGGTGGGGAGGGGTGTTAACTGAGATGTGCCATCGTGTATAAATGTCTAGGTTGGCATTTTGTGTGTCCCCCCCGTTGCGAGTAAAATGTCCTACAGTTAGCCAAACCCCGCTCCATGTCCTACCGACGTGGAGCGGGGTACCAGGCAGCCCATACGTACATGTCCGTGTAGGTCCGTGTTGAGCAGCATGAGGGCACAGGTTAGCGTGTGGGCTCCATCTGCAGAAGAACAATGCACAAAGCTTAAGGTCGTCTAAATGTCAAGCTGCACACACACACACACACACACACACACACACACACACACACACACGCTGACTCAAGTATGTGCAACAACGACACTGCACACCATCAATAGCTGACATATTTGAGGAGAACAGGATGCAGCTGCTGCTCTTTATGTAATGAACTATAATGTGAGGTGCCACGGTGTTTGTCGCTCTGGCAATGCGATTCTGGACTTTTTGAGCTGGTCAGATCAGATCTATACTCACACTGAACAGCAAAAAAACAACTGGAATACTGCAGTTTTTGGCCGTCAGTACCGATGTAAAACTGAATTTTGACCCGTCTGTGTATTTACCTCATTTCCCGGTAGGTTTCAGTGTATTTCTGATCCAAATTAGCAGTCTGGTTTAGTCAATTTAATCACTTTGCTGACCATTACTTTTTTTTTTATAAATTTATTTCTGATTTTTCCCTTTTTTCTCCCAATTTAGTGGCCAATTGATCCCTATTTTAATTCAAACACCCACCCTCGTATTGCATGCGTTCGCCAACTGCATCTCTCCGGCCGGCAGTCTCGAAGGAGACGCCTCCCCACTTTCGTGACAAGGCGAATCCAAGCCGAACCACTGTTTTTCCGACACACACAGAGACGCATTCACATGACGAACACAAGCCGACTCCGCCCCCCTCCCGAAGACAGCGTTGCCAATGATTGCTGCTTCATCGAGTCCGGCCATAGTCGGATCTGACGAGACCGGGGCGCGAACCCCAGTCCCCAGTGGGCAACTGCATCGACACCAAGCCGATGCTTAGACCGCTACGCCACCGCAGACCTTGCTGACCATTACTGACCATTAGAGTACATATTCCAGCTTCCGGTGTGGGAAGATGGCGGCGCCAACTCACGTTTGCAGCGGCTTCGCCCAGTAGCGACTATGCAGTGTCTTGGTCTGCGTCTAAGTTTGAGTCATCGGGTGAAGTTTTTTATTTTGATCTAAGCCTCTTTTTTTTTTCTCCAGCTGGGAGAGCTGGCGTTGGATCGGCTGAGAGAGCTTGGTCTGCTGCTCCGGTGGGCCCAGGGACCACGGCCCTGCCTGAAGCTGCGCCCGGGGAGGAAGCACCGAGGGCGGTCTGACAGGAAGCGGAAGCGGGGCAGGCTAAGCTAACTGCTAGCCCATAGAGACCGGCAGTTCCGCTAGCACCGAGGGCGGTCTGACAGGAAGCGGAAGCGGGGCAGGCTAAGCTAACTGCTAGCCCGTTGAGACCGGCAGTTCCGATAACACCAAGGGCGGTCTGACAGGACGCGGAAGCGGGGCAGGCTAAGCTAACTGCTAGCCCATGGAGACCGGCAGTTCCGATAACACCGAGGGCGGTCCGACAGGACGCGGAAGTGGGGCAGGCTAAGTTATCTGCTAGCCCGTGCAGACCGGCCATTCCGATAACACTGAGGGCGGTCTGACAGGACGCGGAAGCGGGGCAGGCTAAGCTAACTTCCAGCCCGTGGAGACCGGCAGTTCCGATAACACTGAGGGCGGTCTGACAGGACGCGGAAGCGGGGCAGGCTAAGCTAACTGCTAGCCCGTGGAGACCGGCAGTTCCAATAACACTGAGGGCAGTCTGACAGAACGCGGAAGCGGGGCAGGCTTAGCTAACTGCTAGCCCGTGGAGACCGGCAGTTCCGATAACACCGAGGGCGGTCTGACAGGACGCGGAAGCGGGGCAGGCTATGCTAACTGCTAGCCCGTGGAGACCGGCAGTTCCGATAACACCGAGGGCGGTCTGACAGGACGCGGAAGCGGGGCAGGCTAAGCTAACTGCTAGCCCGTTGAGACCGGCGGTTCCGATAACACCGAGGGCGGTCTGACAGGAAGCGGAAGCGGGGCAGGCTAAGCTAACTGCTAGCCCGTGAAGACCGGCAGTTCCGATGACACCGAGGGCGGTCTGACAGGACGCGGAAGCGGGGCAGGCTAAGCTAACTGCTAGCCCATGGAGACCGGCAGTTCCGATAACACCGAGGGTGGTCTGACAGGAAGCGGAAGCGGGGCAGGCTAAGCTAACTGCTAGCCTGTTGAGACCAGCAGTTCCGATAACACCGAGGGCGGTCTGACAGGAAGCAGAAGCGGGGCAGGCTTAGCTAACTGCTAGCCCGTGGAGACCAGCAGTTCCGATAACACTGAGAGCGGTCTGACAGGAAGCGGGGCAGGCTAAGCTAAACTGCTAGCCCGTGGAGACCGGCAGTTCCGATAACACCGAGGGCGGTCTGACAGGACGCGGAAGCAGAGCAAGCTAAGCTAACTGCTCGCCCATGGAGACCGGCAGTTCCGACAGTCATCCTGGCTGGCGTTCGTTCTCTGGATGGTGGAGTTTTTGGATCGTGTTGCGCTGAATGGACTGCGTTGTTCTTGGTGGTGTCGTTTTTGGAAACTTTGGATGTGTGTTTCGTTTCTTTTGTGTACACAACTACTCGATTCTTGCTAGTCCCTTCACGACACTTTGTCATTAACATCATTGTCATCATCTTAACTACCATCACCCCTTCTCTCCTTAGCTCATCCTAATTCTAATCATTGTCTCCTTGGCAACGCCCGTGGTCCTGACCTTCTGAGGTGGGGGTCTGTGGGTTGCATTGGCAGAAGCGTTTGGAGAAATGGACCAGGACCCTCTCTCTCTCCTGGGTCTCCCCCATCAGCGGAAAGGCCTTCAAAAAGTTCCTGTCTCACACAGAGGACACCGCCAAGGTCAACAACAAGTCAAACTCACATTTTGTCATTCATTTTTTTTGATACACCCGCCATTTCAGTTGCTTGAACTTGGATTGTGTGGGGAGTTATTTTGAAAAGTCAGAAACCTTTATAACAAAACATTCAAAAAGAAGAAGAAATACGCTGTGATAGACATGCCCCACTTTTCTAATCCCTGGAAAGAGGTCTTACATAAAGTCTGCACCAGCCACATCACAGCAGCAATATGCGGCGGACACGTCGACGGTCTTCCAGTCGGCTCTGTTGCATAACTGTAGTCCACTGACTTCCGGTTTCTACTGCAGCGGTTGTACCAGTTTCCTGTTTGCTGGCGCGTGCTATTGACAACGGCACATTTTTCGCGATGCCTGCAAGATTTATGAGGATGAAGATGCTCAATTATGAGGATACTCATCCTCATAATTGTGGACGTAACTTGATATGTACAACTTGAAACTTTTCACCCGTGTGCTGGTAGGTGCAGGTGAAAGTGTGTGGACAGTTGTGTGCGTGTGGTTGACATTTATCCATGGTAAATCTCGCAGGCATCGCGAAAAATATGCCATCGTCAATAGCACGCGCCAACAAACAGGAAACTGGTATGACCGCTGCAGTAGAAACCGGAAGTCAGTTATGCAACAGAGTCGACTGGTTTAAAACTTCTATTTCTCCTAGTCTAACATTTTCCTGTAAGATATTGACAGATAAACACGGTAAACGTACAAAATGCTTCAGCAACACTCCGAAGACGAGGCGTTGCCAGCTGTGGGTCGATTTATTTGCACCGTTTTCCTTTTGATGAATTCTTGGATTGATAGTCATAGTAATGAAAGAGATAGAGTGTTGTAACAGTAGTGACACATATCAACAGCAGACAGCCTAGTGCACGGGGACGCAACGGCGTATTTGTACATGTATGTACAAAAACCCGTTTCTGCTCCAAGAGACTGCAGTATAAAGAGATGGCCTACGTTCATACGGAGGTAAACGTGAGGTTACATGCCAGGGGGCCTTCGGGGGGGCATGAAACCCATTTTACCTCTGAATATGTGATACGTAACTGGGATGTGATGACTGTGTGCCAGGTTGTCAATTTGCGACCACTCCAATCTTGCAATCACACTTAGTTTAAGGTGACACATCATTTTTTTTTTAATTCTTATTTCAAATTGTTAAAACTGAGGAAAAGAGCTACCTCAGTGACAGCAAAGAGACAGTTTTGTTAATAGTTACCATTTGAGATCTACAGTATGTGTAAGCAGAAGATGTATATGCAAAAATAGCATCTTGAATATAACAAACATACTGTGTCTGTGAATGTTCTCATTCATCCAGGTCATGGTTATCCAAAGGAATTGAATCAAGTGCAACTGGACTTGGTATATATATATATATTCTGCATCGTTGCTGCGTGAGAAACGTTCGTCCTGGTGAGTCAGACGATGTAGCTAGCATGATATATATATGTATATATATATATATATATATACCAAGTCCAGTTGCACTTGATTCAATTCCTTTTGAAAAACATACTATGCAATTAAAATCATGGGTGCAGAACAGAAACATGTCTTCTTTCATCCAAAAGACACATTGAAAAACCCCACTGGTGAGGCTGGGAGGAAAGCAATCAAATGATACGTAGAAGTGGTATCAAAACTCATTAAAATAGCAATTAAATAACAATAATAATTGATGTGCTACTGCAGTGGGCCCTGTCCTCCCCGTCCCTGACAGAAGCGCAGCTCGCTGCGTGTTACTGGCTGAGTGTGGCGTGCACACATCAGGCAGCGGTGGCAGCAGCGTGTCAGGTACAAAGTGCCGACATGAGGCACATCTGTCACATAAAATGCAGCAGTCTGCACGGCTTGATGAGGCCAAACTTCCACGACCGCGTTGTGTGTGTGTGTGTGTGGGGGGGGGGGGTGGCGAGGACACACGTCACGTGCACGCCCGGGCATGCACAGGACACCACCAAATGCTGACTACACATTACCTCAGGGCTCGATCCAGAGAAAGGCCGGAGAAGTCAAAGAAACTCAGGTACTCTGACGCCACCAACTGGCTGAACTCATTACTGCAGGGCGAAGATATCAGAAACAAAGGGAGAGAGAGAGAGAGAGAGAGAGAGAGAGAGAGAGAGATGTATTAGCACATGACAATGTAGATGTGTAAAAGCGACATGACAGCTGCTGGTGAAACTAAACACGAGTAATTTAAAGGGATAGTTCAGTTTCGGTTTCTGGGATTTTTGCATTATGTCCTACTTACATAGAGTCAGACAAACTTGTGGATTTCTTGTATGTCTGTGCATGCAGTTTGAAGATATATTCAAGTGTGCTTAGTTTAGCTCAGTTTAGCTTAGCTCAACTGCTGGACATCTGCTAGGATCGCTAGCAGCTTCTCCCAAAAGAGGGAATTCTCTTAACTGATGTTGTCACAAGTATGTACAAAATCCGGTTCGGATAATGGATGGATGGATGGACTCAAGGATGTCATCCCCGGGATAGTCACAAATGATCAGAATGGATTTGTATAAGGTCGGCAGGGGTTCCACAATGTTAGAAGTGTGCGAAATATTTTACATAGCCAAAAGGGGGCGCCAGATACACCTTTACTCTCACTGGATGCTGAAACGGCCTTTGACAGGCTAGAATGGCCGTATCTTTTCGAAGTCGTTAGACGTTTTGGATGTGGGTAGAACTCCTGTAAATGTTTAGAATTGCTTTATGCTAATCCCACTGCTGAAGTACTGACAAACAACTCGGTATCCAACCTAATTAGTATTCGTAGAGGGTGTCGCCAAGGTTGCCCATTGTCTCCCCTGCTGTTTATTCTTGCTATTGAACCTTTTTCAGTAGCTGTAAGAGCGCATCCCAGCATTTCGAGTATAACTGTAGGGGAAGTGGAATATCGTATCGCTCCTTATGTGGACGATGTGATCTTATTTATCAACAACCTGGATAAATCCATTGACGACATTTTAAAACTGATAAAACCTTTTGGTCAAGTATCTGGGTATAAGATCAATCAATCCAAATCTTCAATTCTATTACTTAACTTGGAAGAAAGAGACAAACCTATCCCTGTAGTGTCTAACTTTAATATAACAAACTGTTTTACATACCTAGGCATACAAATTGTACCTAATGTAGAGGAAGTGGTGAGGAGGAATCATGATTCTGTCATGGACTCTACAACTAGTTCAACTGATAGGTGGATTTCCTTGGCAATTTTTTTAATTGGTAGAATATATGGTCTAAAAATGAAGGAGCTACTTGTCTCAAAACCTCCCTTTGCCATTCCCATCAAACTTGTTCTTAGAATTGAGGAAGTTATTTTCCAAATTTATATGGTGTCCCACATTTATATGGTGTTTTACAGGTGTCCCAGGCTCCGTTTATCTCTACTATACTTAGCCTATGAAAGAGGGGCGCTCCAGTGCCCTGATCCTTTTTGGTATTGTTGGGCTGCTCAGCTGAGGACTATAATGTTTTACCATACAACCAAAATTGTTCCTAATTTGATGGAGATGGAATCTTACTCACTTGGGATATCTCTCCCCATGTGTATGTAGTCAGCAAATTTGAAAAAGATAGGAAACAAACATCGAATCCCATTGCACACAATATGATAAACGTCTGGAACGAGGTGCGAAAATATTTGGGTGAAACTTTCTATATATCATGCTTCAGCCCAACGTGGGGTAATGATAGCTTTAACAGGTCTGATTCTGGTTTCACAATCTGGGCTGATGAAGGAATATCAAAGTTTGAGGGTCTATTTAACCCAGAGGATAAAAGTCTCATGTCATTTGAAAATCTGTCAAATAAATATGATATCCTTAAATATTTGCAACCCCGTAGTTTCATTACAAAAACTCAAACCCACTCATTAATCCAACCACCTCTCTCCCCTTTGGAGGTAATGTTTTAAAAAAAAAAACTGTCCTGGAAAAAGTATCATAACCAGTTTCTGTGACTTGCTTGTATGTGGCTTGCCTGAGTCGCCTGAAAAGAGGCTTATGGCGTGGAAAGAAGACCTACAGGAGGGTATTTCAGTCGAGGAGTGGAGAGATGCATGTACAGAGAACCAAAAAACAAACAGCCAAATACTCACCTAAAACTTCTGCGGGTTAACTGGTTAAAGTGGACATATATCACAGCAATTTGCCAGATGATTGTGTTAAGTATGAGCAGTCAAGAGGGACTGTATGTGGTAATGTGAAAAGGTACAAATATTCTGGGAAGAGGTGAGACTCATGCCGGAAGAGATCTTGGCGATGAAACGAACCTAGGAGCCCAAATTATTCATCCTGGGTCTACATCCGAATGGGCATGGTGTGCAGAAAAGTGAGCAAATCTTCTGAGATGTATGTCTTTTACAAGCAAAAGGATTAGTAGCTCTGTCATGGAAGAACATAAATAGGCCACGAGTAAGTCAGCGGATTAGGGAAATGTCTCTAACACTACCCATGGAGAAAATCACCTATATGTGTATTTAAAGATAAAGAGGAAAAATTCAAAAAGACATGGGGCCTATTTATACATTTCATTGAACGTAGAGACCTGGGGAACATCTTAGACGAGGCAGAAGATGAATAGAGGTGGGGTGGGGGTGGGGGGGCTGCAACTTACTTGTTTGTCTATGCATTTTGACCACTGGCTACCCATATAGAATAAGATAAACTATAGAAAAAGAGAAACTTTTGTTTTACAGTTTCATTTACACTACCGTTCAAAAGTTTGGGATAACCCAAACAATTTTGTGTTTTCCATGAAAAGTCACACTTATTCACCACCATATGTTGTGAAATGAATAGAAAATAGAGTCAAGACATTGACAAGGTTAGAAATAATGATTTGTATTTGAAATAAGATTTTTTTTACATCAAACTTTGCTTTCGTCAAAGAATCCTCCATTTGCAGCAATTACAGCATTGCAGACCTTTGGCATTCTAGCTGTTAATTTGTTGAGGTAATGTGGGGAAATTGCACCCCACGCTTCCAGAAGCAGCTCCCACAAGTTGGATTGGTTGGATGGGCACTTCTTTGAGCAGATTGAGTTTCTGGAGCATCACATTTGTGGGGTCAATTAAACGCTCAAAATGGCCAGAAAAAGAGAACTTTCATCTGAAACTCGACAGTCTATTCTTGTTCTTAGAAATGAAGGCTATTCCATGCGAGAAATTGCTAAGAAATTGAAGATTTCCTACACCGGTGTGTACTACTCCCTTCAGAGGACAGCACAAACAGGCTCTAACCAGAGTAGAAAAAGAAGTGGGAGGCCGCGTTGCACAACTGAGCAAGAAGATAAGTACATTAGAGTCTCTAGTTTGAGAAACAGACGCCTCACAGGTCCCCAACTGGCATCTTCATTAAATAGTACCTGTTAGAGCCTGTTTGTGCTGTCCTCTGAAGGGAGTAGTACACACCGGTGTAGGAAATCTTCAATTTCTTAGCAATTTCTCGCATGGAATAGCCTTCATTTCTAAGAACAAGAATAGACTGTCGAGTTTCAGATGAAAGTTCTCTTTTTCTGGCCATTTTGAGCGTTTAATTGACCCCACAAATGTGATGCTCCAGAAACTCAATCTGCTCAAAGAAGTGCCCATCCAACCAATCCAACTTGTGGGAGCTGCTTCTGGAAGCGTGGGGTGCAATTTCTCCACATTACCTCAACAAATTAACAGCTAGAATGCCAAAGGTCTGCAATGCTGTAATTGCTGCAAATGGAGGATTCTTTGACGAAAGCAAAGTTTGATGTAAAAAAAATCTTATTTCAAATACAAATCATTATTTCTAACCTTGTCTATGTCTTGACTCTATTTTCTATTCATTTCACAACATATGGTGGTGAATAAGTGTGACTTTTCATGGAAAACACGAAATTGTTTGGGTGATCCCAAACTATTGAACGGTAGTGTATCTATTTGTTTATTTGTTTATTTAGTTGTCTTCGTGTGTTTACTCATTTACATTCGGACTGTACCTTTTGGGAACTATGCTTGATGTTACACGACTATGTATACTTAGTGTAGGTACATACCTTGTCTCCAGATGTGAATTGTATTATTATGCTTTGTGATGTTTTTGTTATCATTATTGAAAAATTAATAAACATATCGTTTAAAAAACAACCTCAAAAAGGGGGAAAACAAACAAGCTATCAGGTAATTCTTTAGATTTTATGTGAAAACGTTGGTTAGGAAAGAATTGGTTAAGTTGCGCTAACAAGTAAAAACTATTCACGGTTGGCTTTGAAGAAGGTGCGTTTTCCTTCTTTTCAGAGGAGCTGCTAACGATCCCGGCACCAGTGGCGGTTCTAAGGGGGGCAGTGCCCCCGTAATAATAAGCCTGGACCCCCCCCCCACACACACACACACACACACACCTCTGGCCCCCCTAACTGTAGCGAATATTTTCGTAAGGCAGGAAAACATAAGAAATGTAGACTAGAAAATAAATCATGTTGGACCATTTAGGTGACGGACCAACTGGATTTTGTTACATGTGTAAACTACTAATAAGACACGTTAGCCCCTAGCTAATGGGTCTGACCCTTTAGCCGAGCGGTTAGTGACGTCGCCTTGTGGTGCAGTACACCCCGTATCGAATCCCGCACCGGGCAAGAAAATAACCGGTGACATTGGTGGCAGCGGTGGGATCCGGAAGTGCGCAGATCCTCAGAAGGCTCTTCGGAGTGCGGGAATAACCAAGCGCGAGGGCGCGCTTCCGGGAGAGGGTGACGACTGTAAACTACTAATAAAACACGTTAGCCCCTAGCTAACGGGTCTGACCCTTTAGCCGAGTGGTTAGTGATGTCGCCTTGTGGTGCAATACACCCCGTATTGAATCCCGCACCGGGCAAGAAAATAACCGGTTACACATGTCTATCGTTTGCCTTTTGGAGAACCAAACCTATGGGGGTGGTGGTGGCACGTAACAGTTGCGCTTAATATATTTGGTGCGCCTAAAATCGCACGTGGCCCCAGCCTGCCAGCCCCCCCCCACCCCCATTTGAAATGGTCTAGAACCGCCACTGCCCGGCACACATCCTGCAGCTGAGCTAAGTTAGGCTAAACTCACTGTTCAACGTACCTTCAGACTGCACGCGCAGACCTAAAAACGTTATCCATCGGGTTGTCTGACTCTGTGTAAGCAGAACACACAGTAAAAACCCCGGAAACTGCACTACTTCTTTAATGATGTGTGTAAAGCATACACTGCAGCTTTGTTGTTGACGTGTCTAAAGTTGTGACTGAGCCGTGACGTAAAGTAGTGAATTCAAATATGTTAAGTAACACCGACACACTGATGTCCCCTAATGGCAGTTCGTCTACTTTGCTCAGATTAAGTCAGATTTCATTCAAATAAACACGTGTTACATACCCAGTTTCCAGGGATGAGCTAAAAGAAACACGTTTGGGTGAGGTGATAAGACCCTCCAGTTCCAATTGTGAGTGACAAGCGAAATAAAAACACATCCACGTGGCTTCACACACTGGTGTGTTAGCGTCTGTTATCAAAATGAGCCCGAACCAGACCCAGAATACGGACCTGAAGTCGATCAGCCTCCCATTCAAGGATCGCAGGATGCTGATAAAAGGTAAATTGGCATAATTTACCAGAGTTGTAGTCGACTACTATCTATTAGCTGGCTGGCTGGTGCTGCCGGCTGTCCTGCAGGTGGGCTGTCCTGCAGGCTGCCCTGCAGGCTGTCTGTCCTGCAGACTGTCCTGCGGGCTGTCCTGCAGGCTGTCCTACGGGCTGTCCTGCAGGCTGTCTGTCCTGCAGGCTGTCCTGTGGGCTGTCCTGCAGGCTGTCCTGCTGTCTGCAGCTAGCATCCGTTCCTTAACATAACCCCGGCCTACTCATTCAGCTCATCAAAGTGTTCAGACTGGATCCGACAGAGTCGATGATTCACGAAAACCAGAACCAGTCATCTCGTGGAGCGGGCATCAACTCTACCCCCCCCCCCATCATTTCAACTGAAGTAAGGCAGGAAAAACTCACTCGGGTGGTCAAGGTGAGCAATTTCTCAGCCAAGTGAAATGTGGTGCTGATTAGGGCAGATAAATTACCGAGTGGCGGCAGATGAAAAAACTGCCCCCTCACATCGTGTGAGGATGGGCTGTAATAGAGTCTAGCGGTAACTAGCGAGGGACGCTCCAGCATAACCACATCCAGAGTTAGCCAACCGAACTCCAAATGACCTTTCAGCACCAGTCACCAGGGTACTGGCGAGCCCCAGCTTTTGGTAAGGTGAGAATTCAGGGGGCATTTGGCTGACGAGGCCAGAAGGAAAGATGCACGTTACTAGTATATCCGTGACCCGAGTGTGTTGTTTCTGCCCCAGACTGCCACTGAACAGCGCTAACGGCAGAAGAAGAAGAACCTTTTCACTAGACCCGACCTTTACGCGTAGGTTATCCTGATGGTTCCGAGACCAGTCCGTGTGTCGTGCCGGTGTGGTGACGTCTTTGTGTTGGTCCTTCATGCCTGTGTATGATACTGTAGCGAATTCGGGGAACCGCTGCAGCCGGGACGCGAACCCGGGTCTCCCGCACCACGGGCGACTACGCTAACCAGTCGACTATAGGGTCCGACCCGTTAGCCAAGGGCTAGCGAGTCTCTTTATCCGTGCACGTTACACCCCCCCCCCCCCAATTCGGGAAGTGCGTCCCCGCGCTTCAGCATATCAACTCCCTCGCGCTTCTGGGCGCACGTGCTTCCGATGGCCTCAAGGTCTGACCAGCCCACTTCTGACACCAATGTAGCGAATTGAGGGGGTTTGCAGCCGGGAACCGGCTGGATAACGTGGTGCAGGAGACCCGGGTTCGCGTCCAGGCTGCGGCGGTTTATTTGGTCATCAGTCCCGGTGTGATGTGTGTGTGTGTGCGTGCGCGTGTGCGTGCGTGCGTGTGTGTCTGAGGCATGTGTGTGGTTTTGCTCTCACTTCTTGCCCAGGTGTCTGGCCACGTCGCAGCGTTTGAAGCCGTCGAGGTGGTACAGGCGCTTGGCCAGCCTCCTGGCAGCCTGGCAGTCTGCTCTGCAGCCATTGGCCAGCGTGTCCGTGCTGCCACGCTCCAACTGCTCCAGACTGCCCAAATCGCACTCCTCCGAGTCCGACAGCACGTCTGTGAGGTTGGCATCACTGAGGAGGGGAGGGGGCGAACACGCACACACACACACACACACACACACACACACACACGTTAAAGAGTGGAACATTATGCTACTCGTAAACAGCACAGAACAAACAGGAAGTAGCTGAGGACACCACTCAGCTATGGAACATGTTAACAGACACGCACATAAACTCAGGCCAAATGACTTAATTGGCCTCACATGACACCCCCACCCCACCCCACCCCACCCCCCCAGCTTCAGGGCCGCTTGATGTCCTACTTTACTGCAGTGGCTACGGAGCACGTTCTCAGCCTATTATTAAACTGCGGTCTCGTTCTAATCACCCACATCTCAATCTGCCGCAACAGACCCACAGTCCCCAACAACAGACACACAGTCCCCAACAACAGACCCACAGTCCTCTACCCGACAGACCCACAGTCCTCTACCCGACAGACCCACAGTCCCCAACAACAGACCCACAGTCCCCAACAACAGACTCACAATCCTCTACCCGACAGACCCACAGTCCTCAACAACAGACCCACAGTTCCCAACAACAGACCCACGGTCCCCAACCCGACAGACCCACAGTCCTCTACCCGACAGACCCACAGTCCTCTACCCGACAGACCCACAGTCCCCAACAACAGACCCACAGTCCCCAACAACAGACCCACAGTCCCCAACAACAGACCCACAGTCCTCTACCCGACAGACCCACAGTCCTCTACCCGACAGACCCACAGTCCCCAACAACAGACCCACAGTCCTCAACAACAGACCCACAGTCCTCTACCCGACAGACCCACAGTCCCCAACAACAGACCCACAGTCCTCTACCCGACAGACCCACAGTCCTCTACCCGACAGACCCACAGTCCCCAACAACAGACCCACAGTCCTCTACCCGACAGACCCACAGTCCTCTACCTGACAGACCCACAGTCCCCAACAACAGACCCACAGTCCCCAACAACAGACCCACAGTCCTCAAACACAGACCCACAGTCCCCAACAACAGACCCACAGTCCTCTACCCGACAGACCCACAGTCCTCTACCCGACAGACCCACAGTCCCCAACAACAGACCCACAGTCCCCAACAACAGACCCACAGTCCCCAACAACAGACCCACAGTCCTCTACCCGACAGACCCACAGTCCCCAACAACAGACCCACAGTCGCCAACAACAGACCCACAGTCCTTAACAACAGACCCACAGTTCCCAACAACAGACCCACAGTCCTCTACCCGACAGACCCACTGTCCCCAACAACAGACCCACAGTCCCCAACAACAGACCCACAGTCCCCAACAACAGACCCACAGTCCTCTACCCGACAGACCCACAGTCCCCAACAACAGACCCACAGTCCTCAACAACAGACCCACAGTTCCCAACAACAGACCCACAGTCCTCTACCCGACAGACCCACAGTCCCCAACAACAGACCCACAGTCCCCAACAACAGACCCACAGTCCCCAACAACAGACCCACAGTCCTCTACCCGACAGACCCACAGTCCTCTACCCGACAGACCCACAGTCCCCAACAACAGACCCACAGTCCCCAACAACAGACCCACAGTCCCCAACAACAGACCCACAGTCCTCTACCCGACAGACCCACAGTCCTCTACCCAACAGACCCACAGTCCCCAACAACAGACCCACAGTCCTCTACCCGACAGACCCACAGTCCTCTACCCGACAGACCCACAGTCCCCAACAACAGAACCACAGTCCTCAACAACAGACCCACAGTCCTCTACCCGACAGACCCACAGTCCCCAACAACAGACCCACAGTCCTCTACCCGACAGACCCACAGTCCCCAACAACAGACCCACAGTCCCCAACAACAGACCCACAGTCCTCAACAACAGACCCACAGTCCTCTACCCGACAGACCCACAGTCCCCAACAACAGACCCACAGTCCTCTACCCGACAGACCCACAGTCCTCTACCCGACAGACCCACAGTCCCCAACAACAGACCCACAGTCCTCTACCCGACAGACCCACAGTCCTCTACCCGACAGACCCACAGTCCCCAACAACAGACCCACAATCCCCAACAACAGACCCACAGTCCCCAACAACAGACCCACAGTCCTCTACCCGACAGACCCACAGTCCTCAACAACAGACCCACAGTCCCCAACAACAGACCCACAGTCCTCAACAACAGACCCACAGTCCCCAACAACAGACCCACAGTCCTCTACCCGACAGACCCACAGTCCTCTACCCGACAGACCCACAGTCCCCAACAACAGACCCACAGTCCCCAACAACAGACCCACAGTCCTCTACCCGACAGACCCACAGTCCCCAACAACAGACCCACAGTCCCCAACAACAGACCCACAGTCCTCAACAACAGACCCACAGTTCCTAACAACAGACCCACAGTCCTCTACCCGACAGACCCACTGTCCCCAACAACAGACCCACAGTCCCCAACAACAGACCCACAGTCCCCAACAACAGACCCACAGTCCTCTACCCGACAGACCCACAGTCCCCAACAACAGACCCACAGTCCTCAACAACAGACCCACAGTTCCCAACAACAGACCCACAGTCCTCTACCCGACAGACCCACAGTCCCCAACAACAGACCCACAGTCCCCAACAACAGACCCACAGTCCCCAACAACAGACCCACAGTCCTCTACCCGACAGACCCACAGTCCTCTACCCGACAGTCCCGCAGTCCCCAACAACAGACCCACAGTCCCCAACAACAGACCCACAGTCCCCAACAACAGACCCACAGTCCTCTACCCGACAGACCCACAGTCCTCTACCCAACAGACCCACAGTCCCCAACAACAGACCCACAGTCCTCTACCCGACAGACCCACAGTCCTCTACCCGACAGACCCACAGTCCCCAACAACAGAACCACAGTCCTCAACAACAGACCCACAGTCCTCTACCCGACAGACCCACAGTCCCCAACAACAGACCCACAGTCCTCTACCCGACAGACCCACAGTCCCCAACAACAGACCCACAGTCCCCAACAACAGACCCACAGTCCTCAACAACAGACCCACAGTCCTCTACCCGACAGACCCACAGTCCCCAACAACAGACCCACAGTCCTCTACCCGACAGACCCACAGTCCTCTACCCGACAGACCCACAGTCCCCAACAACAGACCCACAGTCCTCTACCCGACAGACCCACAGTCCTCTACCCGACAGACCCACAGTCCCCAACAACAGACCCACAATCCCCAACAACAGACCCACAGTCCCCAACAACAGACCCACAGTCCTCTACCCGACAGACCCACAGTCCTCAACAACAGACCCACAGTCCCCAACAACAGACCCACAGTCCTCAACAACAGACCCACAGTTCCCAACAACAGACCCACAGTCCCCAACAACAGACCCACAGTCCCCAACAACAGACCCACAGTCCTCAACAACAGACCCACAGTCCTCTACCCGACAGACCCACAGTCCCCAACAACAGACCCACAGTCCTTTACAGGACAGACTCAGAGTCCTCAACAACAGACAGACCCGTCGGGTAGAGGTTTTCAGTGTGCAAGACCAGCGACAGCTCCCCCCGCTGGCGGCCCCTGGTGGGGAAATGTTAAACCGGAACCCCGTCCACAGCGTCACGTTTTCTTTTAATCATTTATTCAGCTTCTGTTTGTACGAGGGAGGGCACCTGCTCTCTTTCCCATGAGCACTAGCGACACATACGCACAAGAGATGGCGGCAAAGACAGAATACCCACCCATCCTTTATCCGAGCCGCTTAGCCTATCCCAGCAGTCACTGGGCGGCAGGCGGGGAGACACCTGGACAGGCTGCCGGGCCATCACACGCACACGCACACACAACACAGACAGAGACACACGCACACACGCACACCCGGGGACAATCTAGTACGGCTGATTCACCTGACCTACAAGTCTTTGGACTGTGGGAGGAAACCGGAGCACCTGGAGGAAACCCACGCAGACACGGGGAGAACATGCAAACTCCTCACAGACCCAGGATGACCCGGGTCTGGTGCGGATCCATCTGATCGGCACCGGCACACTTTCCAGTAGCAACGGAGAAAAGCAAATGGAGAACATCCATATCAAACCACGTCCTGGAAGAAAATTAAGACGTCTGCTCCACCTCCATCAGTGTCCTCTCCATCTACACCCCTTTATATCCTTTATACATGGACACCTCCATCACCGTCCTCTACATCTACACCCCTTTATATCCTTTATACATGGACACCTCCATCACCGTCCTCTACATCTACACCCTTTTATATCCTTTATACATGGACACCTCCATCACCGTCCTCTCCATCTACACCCCTTTATATCCTTTATACATGGACACCTCCATCACTGTCCTGTACATCTACACCCTTTTTTATCATGTCAGTAGGCAGACGGGCTAAACATTAGTGCTAACTTGCTCTTTAAGCAGTTTCATCGTATTCTAGAAACTGGGTGGGTAACCAGAAGAATCGGCTCATTATCTTTGTAAAGAATAACTATTTTTGCTTTTTAATGAAGTTGTTGCAGTCATGTCTGAGTTGCCTTAACCGGTCGAAGGGGGCACATCAGTGTGCCTTGCTCCCGCCCAGGATTAGCAGAAAACCAAAGCGGAAGACATACTGTGGCACATCTATGCAGTGACGACATAGCAGTTAATCAGAAGTGAGTGCTTTTGGTGAATTGCAAAGTTATTTTAATTACAAATTGTCCCGACGCAAGCTCAGTAGTCCAGGTAAGAAGATACAAAGAAGGCATAATCACTTCATCTGGATACAATGTTTATCGAGAGAGAAACGTTTCATCATCATCAAAGTGACCTCTTCAGTCTTGCAGTCAGTTGAGACTGTCCATAAACATTGTATCCAGATGAAGTGATCACTCCTTCTTTGTAGGTAGTGTAGCGGTCTATTCCGCTGCCTACCAACATGGGGATCGCCGGTTCGAATCCCCGTGTTACCTCCGGCTTGATCAGGCGTCCCTACAGACACAATTGGCCGTGTCTGCTGGTGGGGATGTGGGTATGTGTCCTGGTCGCTGCACTAGCGCCTCCTCTGGTCGGTCGGGGCGCCTGTTCAGGGGGGAGGAGGAACTGGGGGGGGTAGCGTGATCCTCCCACGCGCTACGTCTCGCTGGTGAAACCCCTCACTGTCAGGTGAAAAGGAGCGGCTGGCGACTCCACATGTATGGGAGGAGGCCTGTGGTAGTCTGCAGCCCTCCCCGGTTCAGCAGAGGGGGTGGAGCAGAGACCGGGACGGCTCGGAAGAGTGGGGTAATTGGCCAAGTACAACTGGGGAGAAAAATGGGGGAAAACCCAGTATATATATATATATATATCATTATGGTATTTACCATTTACTCTGCTTCCAGTAAGGTCTCTGGAAGGGGTCAGGGGTCAGGGCAACATGATGACTCGTGGCCTCGTGTTTTGTTTGTGACCCTATATGACTCGCCTGTAGCAGAAGACGTGCTATGGAAACAAACTCTTATCTCCTCAGTCCTAACATGTGTCAAGCTGCCCTTTAGCAAGGCCCCGGCGCCGCGTAGCTCTGGTTAACGACACCGGAAACTCCCCTTCCATCCCTGTGAGGGTGTTGACGGTACGAAACCCGCGAGCGTGAGTCAGAGCCCTGCAGGAAAGGAGCACGTGTGTCACATTAACCTCGTGCAGGAACGTCGGCTTCGATAAATGAGACGCGTCCAAAACCAGCAGGAGACTGCGGACCGCCTCCAGCACACCGGAGATCCTCGAACCTCGGCAGCATCGAACAACGCTCAAACCTGGACCACCGGAAACTGCACATGATTTAATTGCACTAATGACGGGTTTCTTTTAAATGATTTTTGAGACTGAACTCGTGTCATTCAGACACAGGCATTTTGAAACGCACTTTCGGCACCCCTACTCAAATCCACCTTCCGAGCGACAGACAAGCCGCAAGTTCAAACCCAGCTCTGCAGAAAAGAGCACCCAGGCTGCAACAACCCGAGCGGTGCCCTCATGGGACGAAGCACTGCCTTTACTCTGTTCCCCCAAATAACCTGCCCCGGCGGCTATCAAGCCCTGAACACGTGTTTTAACAGCAGTCGTATCTTAACATAGCGCGTGGGAGGATCACACTGCCCCCCCCCAACAGACGCCCCGACCGACCGGAGGAGGCGCCATTGCAGCGACCAGGACACATACCCAAATCCAGCTTCCCACCCGCAGACACGACCAGTTGTGTCTGTAGGGACGCCTGACCAAGCCGGAGGGAACACGGGGATTCGAACCGGCGACCCCCGTGTTGGTAGGCAACGGAATAGACTGCCACGTGACCCGGACGCCCCTGTTAGAAAATGGTTTGTTTTTTTCCAGAAGTTTTCCCCACTTGGCTGGACGTTACACTCTGCATGTGTACATGCACCAGCCGTTTTATAAAATGAGACAGACAGACAGACAGACAGACAGACAGACAGACAGACAGACAGACAGACAGACAGACAGACAGACAGACAGACAGACAGGCAGACAGACAGACAGAGAAAGAGACAGACAGATAGACAGACAGAGAAAGAGACAGACAGACAGACAGACAGACAGACAGACAGACAGACAGACAGAGACAGACAGACAGACAGACAGAGCAAGAGAGAGACAGACAGACAGAGAGACAGACAGACAGACAGACAGACAGACAGAGAGAAAGAGCGACAGACAGACAGACAGACAGATATGTAATGTGAATTTAGAGTAACAGTGTTGTATGGTATCATTTAGAGTAATGCAGAGTTGTTACGTGATGTCATTCAGAGTAACGCAGTGTTGTTGTATGGTATCATTTAGAGTAATGCAGTGTTGTTATGTGATGTCATTTAGAGTAACGCAGTGTTGTCTGAAGTCGCTTAGAGTAACGCAGTGTTGTTGTATGGTATCATTTATAGTAACACAGTGTTGTTGTATGGTATCATTTAGAGTAATGCAGTGTTGTTATGTGATGTCATTTAGAGTAACGCAGTGTTGTATGAAGTCGCTTAGAGTAACGCAGTGTTGTTGTATGGTATCATTTAGAGTAATGCAGTATTGTTGTATGATGTCATTTAGAGTAACGCAGTGTTGTTGTATGGTATCATTTAGAGTAACGCAGTGTTGTTACGTGATGTCATTTAGAGTAACGCAGTGTTGTTATGTGATGTCATTTAGAGTAATGCAGTGTTGTTGTATGATGTCATTCAGAGTAACGCAGTGTTGTTGTATGGTATCATTTAGAGTAACGCAGTGTTGTTACGTGATGTCATTTAGAGTAACGCAGTGTTGTTATGTGATGTCATTTAGAGTAATGCAGTGTTGGTGTATGATGTCATTTAGAGTAACGCAGTGTTGTTGTATGGTATCATTTATAGCAACGCAGTGTTGTTGTATGGTATCATTTAGAGTAATGCAGTGTTGTTATGTGATGTCATTTAGAGTAACAGTATTGTATGATGTCATTTAGAGTAACGCAGTGTTGTTGTATGATATCATTTAGAGTAGCGCAGTGTTGTTGTATGATATCATTTAAGAGTAATGCATGATGTCATTTAGAGTAACGCAGTGTTGTATGATATCATTTAGAGTAGCGCAGTATTGTTATGTGAGGTCATTTAGAGTAACGCAGGATTGTTATGTGAGGTCATTTAGAGTAGCGCAGTGTTGTTGTATGATGTCATTTATAGCAACGCAGTGTTGTTGTATGGTATCATTTAGAGTAATGCAGTGTTGTTATGTGATGTCATTTAGAGTAACACAGTATTGTATGATGTCATTTAGAGTAGCGCAGTGTTGTTGTATGATATCATTTAAGAGTAATGCATGATGTCATTTAGAGTAACGCAGTGTTGTATGATATCATTTAGAGTAGCGCAGTATTGTTATGTGAGGTCATTTAGAGTAACGCAGTATTGTTATGTGAGGTCATTTAGAGTAGCGCAGTGTTGTTGTATGATGTCATTTAGAGTAACGCAGTGTTGTTATGTGATATCATTTAGAGTAACGCAGTGTTGTTATGTGATATCATTTAGGGTAATGCAGTGTTGTATGTGTTGTATGATATCATTTAGAGTAACGCAGTGTTGTTATAAGATGTCATTTAGAGTAGCGCAGTGTTGTTACGTGATGTCATTTAGAGTAACGCAGTGTTGTTATGTGATGTCATTTAGAGTAACGCAGTGTTGTTACGTGATGTCATTTAGAGTAATGCAGTGTTGTTACGTGATGTCATTTAGAGTAATGCAGTGTTGTTACGTGATGTCATTTAGAGTAATGCAGTGTTGTTACGTAATATCATTTAGAGTAACACAGTGTTGTTACGTGATGTCATTTAGAGTAGCGCAGTGTTGTTATGTGATGTCATTTAGAGTAACGCAGTGTTGTATGAAGTAATTTAGAGTAACAGTGTTGTATGGTATCATTTAGAGTAATGCAGAGTTGTTACGTGATGTCATTTAGAGTAACGCAGTGTTGTTATGTGATGTCATTTAGAGTAATGCAGTGTTGTTGTATGATGTCATTTACAGTAACGCAGTGTTACTGTATGGTATCATTTAGAGTAACACAGTGTTGTTGTATGGTATCATTTAGAGTAATGCAGTGTTGTTATGTGATGTCATTTAGAGTAACGCAGTGTTGTCTGAAGTCGCTTAGAGTAACGCAGTGTTGTTGTATGGTATCATTTATAGTAACACAGTGTTGTTGTATGGTATCATTTAGAGTAATGCAGTGTTGTTATGTGATGTCATTTAGAGTAACGCAGTGTTGTATGAAGTCGCTTAGAGTAACGCAGTGTTGTTGTATGGTATCATTTAGAGTAATGCAGTATTGTTGTATGATGTCATTTAGAGTAACGCAGTGTTGTTGTATGGTATCATTTAGAGTAACGCAGTGTTGTTACGTGATGTCATTTAGAGTAACGCAGTGTTGTTATGTGATGTCATTTAGAGTAATGCAGTGTTGTTGTATGATGTCATTCAGAGTAACGCAGTGTTGTTGTATGGTATCATTTAGAGTAACGCAGTGTTGTTACGTGATGTCATTTAGAGTAACGCAGTGTTGTTATGTGATGTCATTTAGAGTAATGCAGTGTTGGTGTATGATGTCATTTAGAGTAACGCAGTGTTGTTGTATGGTATCATTTATAGCAACGCAGTGTTGTTGTATGGTATCATTTAGAGTAATGCAGTGTTGTTATGTGATGTCATTTAGAGTAACAGTATTGTATGATGTCATTTAGAGTAACGCAGTGTTGTTGTATGATATCATTTAGAGTAGCGCAGTGTTGTTGTATGATATCATTTAAGAGTAATGCATGATGTCATTTAGAGTAACGCAGTGTTGTATGATATCATTTAGAGTAGCGCAGTATTGTTATGTGAGGTCATTTAGAGTAACGCAGGATTGTTATGTGAGGTCATTTAGAGTAGCGCAGTGTTGTTGTATGATGTCATTTATAGCAACGCAGTGTTGTTGTATGGTATCATTTAGAGTAATGCAGTGTTGTTATGTGATGTCATTTAGAGTAACACAGTATTGTATGATGTCATTTAGAGTAGCGCAGTGTTGTTGTATGATATCATTTAAGAGTAATGCATGATGTCATTTAGAGTAACGCAGTGTTGTATGATATCATTTAGAGTAGCGCAGTATTGTTATGTGAGGTCATTTAGAGTAACGCAGTATTGTTATGTGAGGTCATTTAGAGTAGCGCAGTGTTGTTGTATGATGTCATTTAGAGTAACGCAGTGTTGTTATGTGATATCATTTAGGGTAATGCAGTGTTGTATGTGTTGTATGATATCATTTAGAGTAGCGCAGTATTGTTATGTGAGGTCATTTAGAGTAACTCAGTGTTGTTATGTGATATCATTTAGGGTAACGCAGTGTTGTTATATGATGTCATTTAGGGTAACGCTGATACAATAAAACAACTGCTCCGGCTGAGTTCATAATGGGAATACTTGTATATAGACCTGGTGTCCAGGTATAACATACACATTCTTTCATGTAAGTTGTACTCGGCTTCCCAGACACCGTTCTGCCTTTCTTTTCATGGTTGCAAAAGGTTTGTTTGTATGTTTTTGAAAATAATATTCCAGCACAGCCATCGCTGTAATCCTGTTAACTCTCCATGTGAGATGGTCGATCAACAGGACGGACGCTCAAGACAATTCATGTGAAGAAACACATGTGACATAAAGAGGAAATAAAATAACTTCATCCCAGACGACCGTGCCATAAATTACACTTTGAGGCCGGTACTCGCCCAGTATGTAAAAATAGCCTACGTGTCATTTCCCATGCACCTTCTTGCTGTTTGCCTGCGGATCTGCCTGTGAAACTGTCATCATTCTCTGCAGATGATTCACAACTTGTTGGGTCCCCCCCCCTTCCTATAAATTAAGCTAATGGCATCAGTCCCCCAAATGAAATAAACTACGCTGCATCCTCGTGGCGGAGATGTCTGGTTACCGTGGATACTGCGGAAGCTGCGAGTGCTGTGCCACAACAGCAGGAGACGGAGGGAAGAGGGACTGCTGAGTACCATGACAGCCCTATCACACGTCTGCCGGGAAGTACACACTAGTCTGAGTTGCTGCTCACCAAAACACAAATTGTACAACACACACACACACACACACACAGACACAAAATCAAGGCACGTGGATAGAGGATAGAAAGACACTTGCCCAATTGAGTTATGCTAGCAGACACAAACACACACACACACACACACACACACACACACACACACACACACACGTGCAGAAATGCATGCACACGTGTACCTGCATGCACGGACACAAAGACACACACACCCAAACACACTGCTTGAGCAACCATCACAACAATATCTAGCCCGGTGTTTGGAGTGAAATTGCTTTCGCCTGTCTGGCTGCATTAAGTCAGTAGGCAGAGAGAGCTCATAAATCATTCAGAGCTCATATCAGTCATGGCTCTGCGGTGATGCCGGACTCCCCGATGGAGTCTGGCAACGAAGTAGCCCACAGACACACACACACACACACACACACACACATTCAACAGAAGAGACAGCCTACCAACACATCAAAAGGACCGAGAAAGAAAGAGTAGAAAAATACCGACTAGCCAAAGCGGGCCTATACTTTGACCAGACAGTTGACCTGACTAGGGGCCAGGACTACGCCTCCATGCTGAACTGTGATTCTATGTCCCCAGGACACATCTTGTGTGTGTGTGTGTGTGTGTTTGTACCACTCAGTTTCTACACACATGCGGCCGGCCGCATGAGAAAGAGGAAGAGACAGAGGAAGAGAGGACATGATGATGCATGTTAGTGACTAACATGCTAATACTAAATACGCCCGGTTATGTGGCACCCCTGCCCACACCCACAGGGAGTGCCTGTGTGTGTGTGTGTGTGTGTGTCGGTGCCGTCAGGTCGTCTGCTGAGGCTTGGAGATACAATCTCAGAGCAGACACCGCAGCAATACTGGGACTAATGATATTCAGCAACACAACCGTATTATCCATAGGCTACTGCATGGTTTGTACGTCTGACCGGGCCTACTCGCATTTGTGCTGTGAAGAGTAGAGAGCACAAGTCTTCACAGTGAGGAGCAGAGTACACAAGAGTTCAGAGAGGAGCAGAGTACACAAATCTTCACAGTGAGCAGCAGAGTACATGTCTTCACAGTGAGGAGCAGAGTACACAAGTCTTCACAGTGAAGAGCAGAGTACACAAGAGTTCAGTGAGGAGCAGAGTACACAAATCTTCACAGTGAAGAGCAGAGTAAACATCTTCACAGTGAAGAGCAGAGTACACGTCTCACAGTGAGGAGCAGAGTACACAAGTCTTCACAGTGAAGAGCAGAGTACACGTCTTCACAGTGAAGAGCAGAGTAAACATCTTCACAGTGAAGAGCAGAGTACACGTCTTCACAGTGAGGAGCAGAGTACACAAGTCTTCACAGTGAAGAGCAGAGTACACGAGTCTTCGCAGTGAAGAGCAGAGTACACAAATCTTCACAGTGAAGACTACAGTACAAACGTTTTCACAGTAAAGAGCAGAGTACACAAGTCTTCACAGTGAAGAGCAGAGTACACAAGAGTTCAGTGAGGAGCAGAGTACACAAATCTTCACGGTGAAGAGCAGAGTACACGTCTTCACAGTGAGGAGCAGAGTACACAAGTCTTCACAGTGAAGAGCAGAGTACACGAGTCTTCACAGTGAAGAGCAGAGTACACGTCTTCACAGTGAAGAGCAGAGTACACAGGTCTTCACTGTGAAGACTAGAGTACACAAGTCTTCAAAGTGAAGAGCATAGTACACAAGACTTCACAGTGAAGAGCTGAGTACACAAATCTTCACAGTGAAGACTACAGTACAAAAGTTTTCACAGTGAATAGCAGAGTACACAAGAGTTCAGGGAGGAGCAGAGTACACAAATCTTCACAGTGAAGAGCAGAGTACACGTCGTCACAGTGAAGAGCAGAGTACACAAGTCTTCACAGTGAAGAGCAGAGTACACAAGTCGTCACAGTGAAGAGCAGAGTACACAAGTCTTCACAGTGAAGAGCAGAGTACACAAGTCTTCACAGTGAGGAGCAGAGTACACGAATCCTCACAGTGAAGAGCAGAATACACAAGTCTTCACAGTGAATAGTAGAGTACACGAGTCTTCACAGTGAAGAGCAGAGTACACAAGTATTCACAGTGAAGAGCAGAGTACATAAGTCTTCACAGTGAGGAGCAGAGTACACAAGTCTTCACAGTGAAGAGCGGAGTACACGAGTCTTCGCAGTGAAGAGCAGAGTACACGAGTCTTCGCAGTGAAGAGCAGAGTACACAAATCTTCACAGTGAAGACTACAGTACAAAAGTTTTCACAGTGAAGAGCAGAGTACACAAGTCTTCACAGTGAAGAGCAGAGTACACAAGAGTTCAGTGAGGAGCAGAGTACACAAATCTTCACGGTGAAGAGCAGAGTACACGTCTTCACAGTGAGGAGCAGAGTACACAAGTCTTCACTGTGAAGAGCAGAGTACACGAGTCTTCACAGTGAAGAGCAGAGTACGCGTCTTCACAGTGAAGAGCAGAGTACACAGGTCTTCACTGTGAAGACTAGAGTACACAAGTCTTCAAAGTGAAGAGCAGAGTACACAAGTCTTCACAGTGAAGAGCAGAGTACACGAGACTTCACAGTGAAGAGCAGAGTACACAAATTTTCACAGTGAAGACTACAGTACAAAAGTCTTCGCAGTAAAGAGCAGAGTACACAAATCTTCACAGTGAAGACTACAGTACAAAAGTTTTCACAGTGAAGAGCAGAGTACACAAGTCTTCACAGTGAAGAGCAGAGTACACAACAGTTCAGTGAGGAGCAGAGTACACAAATCCTCACGGTGAAGAGCAGAGTACACGTCTTCACAGTGAGGAGCAGAGTACACAAGTCTTCACTGTGAAGAGCAGAGTACACGAGTCTTCACAGTGAAGAGCAGAGTACGCGTCTTCACAGTGAAGAGCAGAGTACGCAGGTCTTCACTGTGAAGACTAGAGTACACAGGTCTTCAAAGTGAAGAGCAGAGTACACAAGTCTTCACAGTGAAGAGCAGAGTACACGAGTCTTCGCAGTGAAGAGCAGAGTACACAAATTTTCACAGTGAAGACTACAGTACAAAAGTTTTCACACTGAAGAGCAGAGTACACAAGAGTTCAGTGAGGACCAGAGTACACAAATCTTCACAGTGAAGAGCAGAGTACACGTCTTCACAGTGAGGAGCAGAGTACACAAGTCTTCACAGTGAAGAGCAGAGTACACAAATCTTCACAGTGAAGAGCAGAGTACACAAGTCTTCACAGTGAAGAGCAGAGTACACAAATCTTCACAGTGAAGACTAGAGTACAAAAGTCTTCACAGTGAAGAGTAGAGTACACGAGTCTTCGCAATGAAGAGCAGAGTACACAAGAGTTCAGTGAGGAGCAGAGTACACAAATCTTCACGGTGAAGAGCAGAGTACACGTCTTCACAGTGAGGAGCAGAGTACACAAGTCTTCACAGTGAAGAGCAGAGCACACGAGTCTTCACAGTGAAGAGCAGAGTACACGTTTTCACAGTGAAGAGCAGAGTACACAGGTCTTCACTGTGAAGACTAGAGTACACAAGTCTTCAAAGTGAAGAGCAGAGTACACGAGACTTCACAGTGAAGAGCAGAGTACACAAATCTTCACAGTGAAGACTACAGTACAAAAGTTTTCACAGTGAAGTGCAGAGTACACAAGAGTTCTGTGAGGACCAGAGTACACAAGTCTTCACAGTGAAGAGCAGAGTACACGAGTCTTCACAGTGAAGACTAGAGTACAAAAGTCTTCACAGTGGAGAGCAGAGTGCACAAGTCTTCACAGTGAAGAGCAGAGTACACGAGTCTTCACAGTGAAGACTAGAGTACAAAAGTCTTCACAGTGAAGAGCAGAGTACACAAATCTTCACAGTGAAGAGCAGAGTACACGAGTCTTCGCAGTGAAGACTACAGTACAAAAGTTTTCACAGTGAAGAGCAGAGTACACAAGAGTTCAGTGAGGACCAGAGTACACAAATCTTCACAGTGAAGAGCAGAGTACACGTCTTCACAGTGAGGAGCAGAGTACACAAGTCTTCACAGTGAAGAGCAGAGTACAGGAGTCTTCACAGTGAAGACTAGAGTACAAAAGTCTTCACAGTGAAGAGCAGAGTGCACAAGTCTTCACAGTGAAGAGCAGAGTACACGAGTCTTCACAGTGAAGACTAGAGTACAAAAGTCTTCACAGTGAAGAGCAAAGTACACAAGTCTTCGCAGTGAAGAGCAGAGTACACAATTCGTCACAGTGAAGACCAGAGTACACAAGTCGTCACAGTGAAGACCAGAGTACACAAGTCGTCACGGTGAAGAGCAGAGTACACGAGTCGTCACAATTAAGAGCAGAGTACACGAGTCTTCACAGTGAAGACTAGAGTACAAAAGTCTTCACAGTGAAGACTAGAGTACAAAAGTCTTCACAGTGAAGAGCAGAGTACACAAGTCTTCACAGTGAAGAGCAGAGTACACAAGTCTTCACAGTGAAGAGCAGAGTACACGTCTTCACAGTGAGGAGCAGAGTACACAAGTCTTCACAGTGAAGAGCAGAGTACAGGAGTCTTCACAGTGAAGACTAGAGTACAAAAGTCTTCACAGTGAAGAGCAGAGTGCACAAGTCTTCACAGTGAAGAGCAGAGTACACGAGTCTTCACAGTGAAGACTAGAGTACAAAAGTCTTCACAGTGAAGAGCAAAGTACACAAGTCTTCACAGTGAAGAGCAGAGTACATAAGTCTTCACAGTGAAGACTAAAGTACACGAGTCTTCGCAGTGAAGAGCAGAGTACACAATTCGTCATAGTGAAGAGCAGAGTACACAAGTTTTCACAGTGAAGACCAGAGTACACAAGTCGTCACAGTGAAGACCAGAGTACACAAGTCGTCACGGTGAAGAGCAGAGTACACGAGTCGTCACAATTAAGAGCAGAGTACACGAGTCTTCACAGTGAAGACTAGAGTACAAAAGTCTTCACAGTGAAGACTAGAGTACAAAAGTCTTCACAGTGAAGAGCAGAGTACACAAGTCTTCACAGTAATCCAGATGTGTGTTTTGTCCAGCGTCCACCATGACGGCCCGTCCCCTGTGGCTGCTGGGGGAAATAACGCCGCATCGATTTTGCAGAGCCGCTGGTCATGGTTCAAAATGCACTTGGAAAAATAACGGTTTGGAATCCGTAATCATATCCGGGAATCATTAACACACACATAACCCCCCGCCCTCCCCCCACCACCACCACCACCACCACCTCACCCCGGTTGAAAAATACCGTAAAATCCCTTCGACTTCGCGTTCACCCGACTTAACGCGCGGCCAACTACATTATCTCACTATTTCCACTCCGCCACGCAGCCTAACGTGAAGTTCCCACCCAAGCCTCGCCGACCTTCCCGGACCCTTCGGCCGGGACGACGGCAGCGCAGACTTACAGGAGCTGCAGCAGAAAGTCGAAGTGGACGTCGTACTCCTCCTTCCACGTCGTGGCCCCGGCGGAAGGACACTGCGAGTCGGCGTGTCGCGGCGCCGCGGCGGCGGCGGCGTCGGCAGCCTCGATCATCCCGCGGCCGCGCGGCGGTGCCTCCCGCTCCCCGTCTACCGCGCGAGCCCGGAACCCAGCTCACCTAAAGCCCGCGACACGTCACCTTCCCGCATACTGCGCCTTTTGTGCGCCGGTCGTAGCCCGTCGGGGGAGAGCGCGGGGTTATGCGTCGGTCGTCGTAGCCCGTCGGGGGAGAGTGGGACGCGGGGCCGCGGCGGCGCTTTTCCTCGTAGCGGCAAAGCGGGCTGCGATTCGTCCTCCTCCTTGAGGTATTTGTCCGTCCGCACGAGAGAGGATGTGAGGGGCGGAGCGAGTGACCCGGCCAACTTTATGAATTATGATGAAGTTGCTAACGGTCGCTGTACTACACGCTGTACTACACTCTGTACTACGCGGTGTACTGCACGCTGTACTGCACGCTGTACTACACGGTGTACTGCACGCTGTACTGCACGGTGTACTACACGCTGTACTACACTCTGTACTACACTGTGTACTGCACGCTGTACTACACGCTGTACTACACTCTGTACTACACGGTGTACTGCACGCTGTACTACACGCTGTACTACGCGCTGTACTGCGCGCTGTACTACACGGTGTACTGCACGCTGTACTACACGCTGTACTACAAGCTGTACTGCACGCTGTACTGCACGGTGTACTGCGCACAGCGCTGTATTCCCGCTTGTAACCGTAGCAGGGTATCAGCGGGATTCGGTGGGATGCCTGTGGCATCTAGGAATATCAGGGACACAAAACACAAAAACTGGAATACTCACAGGACTGTAAAGATTCAGGAAATGTATAATTTACCCATACTATTTCATTGTGTGAGGTGATTGTGAACCTTAAATTAGAAGGGCATTATTACTAAGAAACTAACTAGACCAAAGCCAGTTAGTCCATGGGTCAGACCAGATATCGATATCACCCAAGGTGACACAACTTCACTGGTGCCATTTTATTTGGTACACTAACAGAAGTAAAATAATACATGATAACCTTTCCAAATGAGCAGCTATTTCATTTTTCTTTCAGGAAACCTGTTTCTGTGCCTCTCACGATTGTGTATTTGCCCAGATTTTTACAAATATAGCATTTCAACACCCCTGGTACTGATTAGCCTAGCTTAAACTCTGGGACAGTTCTTAGTTGGCCAACAACCAAGGATAACCAGTACTGTGTACTTCCATTCATTGTGCTAAGCTAGGCTAACGTGCAGCCAGATAGCTTTCTACTAAACACATATAGAGGAAACTGGTATCTATCTTCTTGTCTCACTCTGGAGAAGATTGTAAGCTAATTTCCCATAATGTTAGCATGTTCTTTTAATGTATATGTTAATATGATTAGTTAAAGTGGCTACGAGGAACTTTCATCGTGTGTTGATTTTAGCGGCCTCATGTGGACAAAATACAGCTGTTGCATAGCAACTAGGTAATGTATCTATTTGTGGCTATGTAAGATAAACAATGGTAATATGACGCTGGTGAAGCAAAGTAAACTTTGTTTTAGTTACATGTATTTGTTTGTATGTGGCAGGTGAAAACTGACTGAATATGGCCACTGGTGAACAAGCAAGTTTTTACCCAATACCAAAGCGCCCACGGGTGGAGTGCATTATCCACTGTTCTGATGATACAGATAAGCTGGTTTCACTACAAAGTGTCGACTCATGGAGAACTCTGCTCAGGGCAGCTCAGATACGAAATCATGCACCAGTTTTGAAACTGGCAAAAGACATTCCTGACGCTGTACTACACGCTGTACTACAAGCTGTACTGCACGCTGTACTGCACGGTGTACTGCGCACAGCGCTGTATTCCCGCTTGTAACCGTAGCAGGGTATCAGCGGGATTCGGTGGGAATTCTCCCGCTGGAATTCCGGGCAGAAAACGGGAGGTTCGTTGATAAATCAAGGCCTCGCGTTTATCGGGAAAGTTACTTCTCTGTCGTCCTGATGATAATGTTCATATGGGCTTAGTTACTGTTGTGGTTATTATTATGATTATTATTATTCTCTCTCGGTGTGTCTCTGTCTGTCTGTCTCTCTCTGTGTGTCTCTGTGTGTCTCTCTGTGTGTCTCTCTCTCTGTCTGTCTGTCTGTCTGTCTGTCTGTCTGTCTGTCTGTCTGTCTGTCTCTTTCTCTGTGTCTCTCTCTCTGTCTGTCTATCTGTCTCTCTCTGTCTCTTTCTCTGTGTCTCTCTCTGTGTCTCTCTCTGTCTGTCTGTCTGTCTGTCTGTCTGTCTGTCTGTCTGTCTGTCTGTCTGTCTGCCTGTCTGTCTCTCTTGCTCTCTCTGTCTCTTTCTCTGTGTCTCTCTCTGTGTGTCTGTCTGTCTGTCTGTCTCTCTCTCTTGCTCTTTCTGTGTCTCTCTGTGTGTCTCTCTCTCTCTGTCTGTCTCTGTGTCTGTCTGTCTGTCTGTCTCTCTTGCTCTCTCTGTCTCTTTCTCTGTGTGTCTCTGTCTGTCTGTCTGTCTGTCTCTCTCTCTCTGTGTCTCTCTCTCTGTCTGTCTGTCTGTCTGTCTGTCTGTCTGTCTGTCTGTCTGTCTGTCTGTCTGTCTGTCTGTCTCTCTTGCTCTCTCTGTGTCTCTCTCTGTCTCTCTGTCTGTCTGTCTGTCTGTCTGTCTGTCTGTCTGTCTGTCTGTCTGTCTCTCTATGTCTCTCTCTCTCTGTCTGTCTGTCTCTCTTGCTCTCTCTGTCTCTTTCTCTGTGTGTATCTGTCTTGTCTGTCTGTATGTCTCTCTCTCTCTCTCTCTCTCTCTCGCTCTCTCAGTGTGTCTCTCGGTCAAATTCAAACTCAAATGGCTTTATTGGCATGACGTGCCGCTGTACATATTGTCAAACCAAGTGTTTCAACATTGAAAAAGCTCAACATTAATTGGAAAACATTATTGAAAACAAACACGACAGCAAAGAAACACAACACAAAACAAAACCAACACGCTGTCATCACATAGAACAGCAACAACGTGTCAGCTGACTGTCACTCACTGTGCCTCACTTTATGGCAGGCAGCAACATAGACTGCTGCTAACTTACACTCACTGTGCCTCACTTTATGGCAGGCAGCAACATAGACTGCTGCTAACTTGCCCTCACTGTGCCTCACTTTATGGCAGGCAGCAACATAGACTGCTGCTAACTTGCCCTCACTGTGCCTCACTTTAAGGCAGGCAGCAACATAGACTGCTGCTAACTTACCCTCACTGTGCCTCACTTTATGGCAGGCAGCAACATAGACTGCTGCTAACTTACCCTCACTGTGCCTCACTTTATGGCAGGCAGCAACATAGACTGCTGCTAACTTACACTCACTGTGCCTCCCTTTATGGCAGGCAGCAACATAGACTGCTGCTAACTTACACTCACTGTGGCTCACTTTATGGCAGGCAGCTACATAGACTGCTGCTGACTTACCCTCACTGTGCCTCACTTTATGGCAGGCAGCAACATAGACTGCTGCTAATTTACAGCTCTTTACCCCCCCCCCCCGTCTATGTCTCTCTGTCTGTCTGTCTCTCTCGCTCTCTCTGTCTGTTTCTGTGTCTGTCTGTCTGTCTGTCTCTCTGTCTGTCTCTGTCTCTCATGCGCGCGCTCTCCCTCTTAGTCCATGGGCCAGAGCCCAAAATGTCCTATTTCGGTACACTCAAGGTGGCAAAACTTACTTATAATTTTTGAAAGGATCCATGTCTGTAGATGATATTTTGGTATGATAACCATTCCTGAGTGGCAGCTGTATCACAGTTATCAGCTCATGAAGTTAACCACCCCCTAAAGTAAATTGCATTTTAGACGCTGGTGCATATCCTGGTTTAGCCTCATGGTCAGGACATTTTTCAATGTTCTATAATATTGTCTTTGGTATCATTTTAAAGGGGACCTTCTTAGCTTTCATTCAAGTCCTGTTGTGGATATTTCTCACAAATATAGAGGTCACTTGAGCTCTTCAACCCGTCAATAACACACATCTTTCTGCAATGTTCGCCTAAACTATATACTTTCTTTTAGCCCTGTGGCATCTAGGAATATCAGGGACACAAAACACAAAAACTGGAATACTCACAGGACTGTAAAGATTCAGGAAATGTATAATTTACCCATACTATTTCATTGTGTGAGGTGATTGTGAACCTTAAATTAGAAGGGCATTATTACTAAGAAACTAACTAGACCAAAGCCAGTTAGTCCATGGGTCAGACCAGATATCGATATCACCCAAGGTGACACAACTTCACTGGTGCCATTTTATTTGGTACACTAACAGAAGTAAAATAATACATGATAACCTTTCCAAATGAGCAGCTATTTCATTTTTCTTTCAGGAAACCTGTTTCTGTGCCTCTCACGATTGTGTATTTGCCCAGATTTTTACAAATATAGCATTTCAACACCCCTGGTACTGATTAGCCTAGCTTAAACTCTGGGACAGTTCTTAGTTGGCCAACAACCAAGGATAACCAGTACTGTGTACTTCCATTCATTGTGCTAAGCTAGGCTAACGTGCAGCCAGATAGCTTTCTACTAAACACATATAGAGGAAACTGGTATCTATCTTCTTGTCTCACTCTGGAGAAGATTGTAAGCTAATTTCCCATAATGTTAGCATGTTCTTTTAATGTATATGTTAATATGATTAGTTAAAGTGGCTACGAGGAACTTTCATCGTGTGTTGATTTTAGCGGCCTCATGTGGACAAAATACAGCTGTTGCATAGCAACTAGGTAATGTATCTATTTGTGGCTATGTAAGATAAACAATGGTAATATGACGCTGGTGAAGCAAAGTAAACTTTGTTTTAGTTACATGTATTTGTTTGTATGTGGCAGGTGAAAACTGACTGAATATGGCCACTGGTGAACAAGCAAGTTTTTACCCAATACCAAAGCGCCCACGGGTGGAGTGCATTATCCACTGTTCTGATGATACAGATAAGCTGGTTTCACTACAAAGTGTCGACTCATGGAGAACTCTGCTCAGGGCAGCTCAGATACGAAATCATGCACCAGTTTTGAAACTGGCAAAAGACATTCCTGAGGGACAGATTCCAGCAATCTACTACCACAGAAAGTGTCGCAGTATCTTCACTATGAAGCAAATTCTTGATGGCCTCCTTGCAAAAGAAAAGAAAAGTTGTGTCTCTGCTGAAGAGAAACAATCTAAGAGAGTAGCTCGACATGCTCCAAGTACATCTAGGACTTATGATGCAGAGTGCATATTTTGTCAGAAAAACAGCAAATATTCCAAGAGACAGAATACGAGAGAAGTACTGGTGCAGTGTCGAGAACTGCGAGCTGATGCAAAGATCAGGAGTGCAGCCACAAAGAAAAGGGACAGCAGAATCCTTGCCATTGTGAGTAGAGACCTTGTAGCAGCTGAAGGGCACTACCACAGGTCATGCTATAGACTTTACACCAAAGAAGAGGTTTCCAAAGGAGAGGTTGCCAGCAATGAAGATGATGATGCTGCAGCCCAGTATGAAGCTGCTGTGAATAAGGCATACAATGAGCTGTTCCTCTTCATCAGGATGGAGCTTTTTGGCAATCCTCAAGTGATGACAATGACTGAGCTCTCTTCTAGACTGGTAGCTTCAATGAACTCCCAAGGCATTGCCCAAGTCAAGGAATCAACCAAGAAGCACATAAGGCGAAACCTGGAGAGTGAGTTTGCTGGAGCCTTGCAGATATTCCCTGATGAGAAAGGAAAATTCCTCCTCTATCCCGATAACTTGTCCATGAGGGAACTTGCCAAAGAAAATCAGTCTCTCAAAAGGGAGCTGCAGACCCTGAAAAGTGTCAGTGCACAAGATGTTATAGCCAAAGCAGCCATCAAATTGAGAGCAGACATTAAAAGTCAAGATGTTCCTCAAACCTGGCCGCCTGAAGTCAAACCAGAAGCAGAATGTCCTACCATTCCAGAGTCGCTCATTGTCTTCCTGTACTCTCTACTCACAGGCTCAAATGATCCTGATCATGCATCCCAGAGAGTGCAGTGCCTTCTGCAGTCATTTGGCCATGACATAGTATATGCAGTGACATGTGGAAATACCAAGCCTTCCAAGCACATTGTTCTGCCATTCAGTGTCAAATCGTTGACAGGAAATGTAGAGTTGATAAACATCCTCAACCGACTTGGTCACAGTGTGTCCTATTCACAGATGGAAGAGATCAACACTGCCCTGTGTCTCCAGAAACTCTCATCATCAGGGAGTGGCATTGCCCTTCCAGCTAACATCCATCCTGGCATATTCACAACTTTAGCCTGGGACAATATCGACCGTCTTGAAGAAACTGTCAGTGGTGAGGAAACATCTCACAGAGTCAATGGGATTGCTGTGCAAGCAAAGCCAGTCAACCCACTTCCTGTCCAACCCATGCCCACTGTTCCCAAAACAAAGAAGAGAAGCATTGATGGACCCCCACCAATGTTACCAACTTACAATGCTGGACAACGGGTAGGGCCACCACAAAGCAAAAAGTCAGATGCCGATACTGCAGCCAATACTAAGCTTGCCAGAGAGAAAAACCTTCTTTGGGTCCTAGCACGCATGTCACAACAAGAAGAACAGTCAGTCAGCAGCTGGACAGGCTTCAACATCCTGACTCGAGGAGAGATGATGGTCATCCTCGACAATATAGGCTATCTGCCTACCATCAATGCTCCAGCGACACAAATGTCTACTGTCAACGAGGTGCTTAACCAGTCACTGAGCATCATGCAGTGCTTAGGCCTGAGGAAGATTGTCTGTGTCTTTGACCAAGCCCTGTATGCGAAGGCTGTCGAGATCACATGGAAACACCATGACAAGTTCCATGATATCATCGTTAGGCTTGGGGTATTCCACACCATCTGCACACTGCTGGCAATAATAGGAAAGCGTTTCCAAGATGCTGGACTCAAAGACCTCTGCATTGAGTCTGGCATGATTGCAGAAGGCTCAATTGCTGGTGTTATGGATGGCCGCAAGTACAACAGGGCAGTGCGACTACACAAGCTCCTGTATGAGGCTCTCATGCGACTGACCTTGAATGGTTTCCTGTCCTGGTTGGAAGAAACTCACAGGAATGACATGGTTCACCTGAATGAGACACTGAAGACCATTGACAGCCTTGGGAAAGAAGTCTCACAACATGCTTTGAAGGAGGTCCTCGAGAACAGCTCTTGTACACGCATCATGGATCTATTTGAAGTCTACCGTGAGTTCCTTAGAGGTGGAAACGGCAGCCTCTCGAACTTCTGGATGTCCTATTTGGACATGGTTGAAATCTTGTTGGGGCTCATCCGAGCATCCAGAGAGGGAGACTGGATGCTACACTTGGCTAGCATTCGAGCAATGATCCCATGGTGCTTTGCTTATGACAGGATGAATTATGCACGCTACCTCCCCTACTACTACGCCCAGATGTCTGAGCTGCCCATCACACACCCAGATGTGTACACAGAATTCATGGAAGGAGGCTTCTCAGTCCAACTGGGCTCCACCAATCCCTTTGGCCGAATCCCTGTTGACCAAGCTATAGAAGAAACGGTGAACAAAGACACCCAAACAGCTGGAGGGACAAAGGGATTCAGCTTGAAGCCAGGAGCTGTGACCAAATATTATCTCACAGCTGAGTATAGAAGCATGTACCTCAGACAGCTGAGAGACCTGACAGGTCAAGGCAGGTGCAAATGGTCTCATCCAGATCTACAGAGTCCAAGGATCAAGAGAGATGAAGCAGATGTCCAGTCTCTCATGGACCTTATGGAGAATAACTGGCTCAATCCTATGTCCCCTGATGAGATTGATTTGGTTAGCCTCTCCACTGGCAACATGGCTCCAGCTGATGTGACCATAGATCTCTTGAGAGCTCTTGAGAAAGGAGAAGAGGCCTACCAAGCATTCCAGCAAACAAGTTTAGATGCAGACCCACCACCTGTGAAATTCATCGACAAGATGACCAAGCAAAGTCTGAAAACATTCTCCAATGTCAGCACAAAACAAGCTCATGGAAAGAAAGCACAGGATGTGGTTCTGAAGGCAGATAGAAACCTTTTCAGTCACATGATCCTGGTGGCTGAAAGCAGGAAGGTGAATCTGAAGGATGTCCTTGCCTACCCATTGGGCCCACTACCATGGGCACTGGCAAATGCTGATGGGTCCTTACAAAAAACAAACAAGGCTGCACTTGCCAGAGAGCTTGAAAAGAATGTATCTCCTGCAGAAGACATCCCAATCCCATCTACTTCCATCATTGATGGGATGAGCCTGGTCCAAAAAATGAATGGCAACAACAAAACCTTTGCACAGGTGGCAGAGTCAGCCTTGACCCAGGTCCTCCATGAGGGAGCACAGAGTGGGAGGATTGATGTTGTTTTTGATGTCTATCACCAGACTTCGATCAAAGATGCTGAACGACTGAACCGGGGTGGAGACATCACTCTCCAGTACAAGAATCTTGCAGGGGGACACCACGTCCAGCAGTGGAGAAAATTTCTCTGCAGTTCCTCCAACAAGACCAGTCTCATCAAGTTTCTGGTGGAAGAGTGGAAACTCCCACGATACAGAGCTATGCTGCATGGCAAGGTGTTGTACATGACCTGTGAGGAAACCTGCTACAAGTTGACAGAAGATGGGTGTGAGGAAGCAGCAGAACTGCACTCCACACATGAAGAAGCTGACACCCGTCTGCTCCTGCATGCATTGCATGCAGCAAATGCGGGCTCAAAGTCAGTTATCATCACAGCTGAGGACACTGATGTCATGGTGCTTTGTCTTGGCTTCCAGAAGGACATCACCTGTCCCATCTACCAGAAGTGTGGGACTCAGAACCGCACACGGTTTGTCGACATCACCAAACTGGCAAGTTCACTTGGAGACAGCATCTGTGACAGCCTAATTGGCTTACATGCCTTCACAGGCTGCGACACTGTCAGTGCATTCGCTGGTCGAGGGAAGCTGAATGCCCTGACGATAGTGAGAAAGCACACTTCCTGCCAAGAGACTTTTAGTCAACTGGGACAGACATGGAATGTGAGTGATGAGCTGTTCCAGAAAATTGAGCAGTTCACCTGTCGGATGTATGTTGCTAATGGCAGCACTGCTGAGGTGAACAAACTGCGTTACCAGCTCTTCTGCACCAAAAGGGGAGAGGTTGAGTCCAGCCAGCTGCCACCATGTAGAGACTGTCTCTTTATGCATGTTCAACGAGCCAACTATCAGGCAGCAATATGGAAGTGCTGTCTGCAGGCTAACCCTGTGGTGCCAAGCCCTACTGAGTATGGATGGACAGACGATGAAGGCAAGCTGGCCATTTACTGGATGCGCTCCCCACCTGCACCAGATGTGGTCTTGGAAATGCTAACATGCAAGTGTGTGCATTCATGCAAAATGCCAAGCTGCATGTGCCTGTCAAATGGACTTCCATGCACAGACATGTGCAGGTTACAGACCTGCAGTAACCAAAAACAGCAGGAGGGTCCAGAACTGGACTTTGAACTTGGGGAGTCAGATGATGAGAGAAACGAGCAGTTTGATGAATGACAGTGTGATGATTCTGATGGTATTACTGTGGTAGTAGTCTATTGATGCACAGGATGTTGATTCTGGACTTGGTTACCCAGAGCTTGATAACAATAATGTAACCATATTCACATATACCCATTACCCTACCCATTACCATTACATATACCCACTAATGATATGGGATTACATGTATCATTGACTAAGTATATGTAAATGTCAATGTTGTTTAAAATACTAAAATAGTTCATTACCTCACTATGGTATTCCTTTTTATCATGTATTTTGATTGTGTATTTAAACAAATGTATAGAGACCAGCTTGTGACCTAACTGGCTTTGGTCTAGTTCTCATTTAAGGCTCACAATCACCTCACACAATGAAATAGTATGGGTATATTATACATTTCCTGAATCTTTACAGTCCTGTGAGTATTCCAGTTTTTGTGTTTTGTGTCCCTGATATTCCTAGATGCCACAGGGCTAAAAGAAAGTATATAGTTTAGGCGAACATTGCAGAAAGGTGTGTGTTATTGACGGGTTGAAGAGCTCAAGTGACCTCTATATTTGTGAGAAATATCCACAACAGGGCTTGAATGAAAGCTAAGAAGGTCCCCTTTACAATGATACCAAAGACAATATTATAGAACATTGAAAAATGTCCTGACCATGAGGCTAAACCAGGATATGCACCAGCGTCTAAAATGCAATTTAGTTTAGCGGGTGGTTAACTTCATGAGCTGATAATTGTGATACAGCTGCCACTCAGGAATGGTTATCATACCAAAATATCATCTACAGACATGGATCCTTTCAAAAATTATAAGTAAGTTTTGCCACCTTGAGTGTACCGAAATATCGTCTGGCCCATGGACTATCTGTCTGTCTGTCTGTCTGTCTGTCTGTCTGTCTGCCTGTCTGTCTCTGTCTAACTGTCTGTCTGTCTGTCTGACTGATTGTCTCTCTCTGTGTCTCTCTCTGTGTCTCTGTCTGTCTCTGTCCGTCTGTCTGTCTCTGTCTCTCTCTGCCTGTCTCTCTGTCTCTCTCTGTCTCTCCTGTGCTCTCTGTCTCTGTCTCTCTCTGTCTCTCCTTTGCTCTCTGTCTCTGTCTCTCTCTGTCTCTCTCTCCCTCACACACACACACACACACACACACACACACACACACACACACACACACACACACAACTTTGTCTTCTATGCTTGCAAGGACCCTTATTGACTACATCCCTTTCCTAGTCCCTAATCTTATTCTCAACCCTCAGGACTACATACCTAACCTAATCCCAATCCTAACCTTAATCCCAGTCCTAACCCTAACCTTAATCCTAATCCCAGTCCTAATCCTAACCTTAATCCCAGTCCTAACCCTAACCTTAATCCTAATCCCAGTCCTAACCCTAACCTTAATCCTAATCCCAGTCCTAATCCTAACCTTAATCCCAGTCCTAACCTTAATCCCAGTCCTAACCCTAACCCAACCCTAATCCCAGTCCTAACCTTAATCCCAATCCTAACCTTAATCCCGGTCCTAACCTAACCTTGACCCTAAAGCACAACCCTAACCCTGTAATAGACCCCTGAAGACGTGAGGACCAGAAAAATACCCCGCTTGGCACAACGGTACAAAGCTCCTCACTTTCTTCTGGGAGAAGTGCTCCTATATTTGTGGGAATTCATCAGCCCACACACACACACACACACACATACACAGACACAAACACACACACAGACACACACACAGACACACACATAGACACAGACACACAGTGGCAGATGTTTATCGACCACACTAACACATCCCAACATATAGGCAGACTTTTAAATCCCTTCTGACCCAGTGGAAAGGAGAAGAAGAGTGGGCGGTGTGGGCGGGGGTGGGTGTGATAGAAAGCCCCAGAAGGTTTTGCTGCAGGTGTGTGGACAGTCCTGCAAGGCTTCGTTGTGGTACTCTCAGACGTGTGCAGAATAGGACGCACGTTCTCCCGTGAGGCCAAAGGTTCCTTGGCAGCATCACCGGGATCCTGTAGACCTGGTGCGTCCACGGGGACCAGAAGGCTTTCAGCGCCCAAACCAGTGGAATACCAGCCGCACATCGGCCTGGGAGGAGCGCCACCTCTGCACACGAGAGCTAAGACCCGCCGTTTACACCGGTGGCAGGAGGCCGCGCTGTAAGCCCCCGTACGCGTAGCACACATCTGACCCTCTAGCGCCCCCGTGAGTAAAGACAGCAGCTCAGTTTCTTGTCACTCAGACGGTGTCAGAGGTCAAGACCAGCTCCACAAAGACCACAACCACACTTGGCCTGTGCATCCCACCTGATCACGCTTTAGCCAGCTAGAGCAAATCTGTGTGTAAACGCAAAGGTCAAAACCACTTTTGGGGATGGGACAGAGACACCTGTGACCAGGGTAATAACAAAACACAAAAGCCCTGTTTCCATCCATCCATCCATCCATCCATCCAGCCATCCATCCATCCAGCCAACCAGCCATCCATCCATCCATCCATCCATCCATCCATCCATCCATCCATCCAGCCAGCCATCCAGCCATCCATCCATCCAGCCAGCCAGCCATCCACCCATCCATCCACCCAGCCAGCCATCCATCCACCCATCCACCCAGCCAGCCATCCATCCATCCAGCCATCCATCCATCCACCCATCCACCCAGCCATCCATCCATCCACCCATCCATCCACCCAGTCAGCCATCCATCCATCCATCCATCCATCCATCCATCCATCCATCCATCCATCCATCCAGCCAGCCATCCATCCACCCATCCACCCAGCCATCCATCCATCCACCCATCCATCCAGCCATCCATCCATCCATCCACCACCAATCCAGCCATCCATCCAGCCATCCATGCATCCAGCCATCCATCCATCCAGCCATTATCTGAACTGTCAGGGTCACGGGGATGCTGGAGCCTACCCCGGCAGTCACTGGGAAGCAGGCGGGGAGACACCCTGGCCATCACACGCAGGCTATCACAGCCCCCCCCCCACCCACACACACACACACACACACACCTAGGGACAAGTTAGAATGGCCGATCCACCTGACCTACATGTCTTTGGACTGTGGGAGGAAACCGGAGCCCCCGGAGGAAACCCACGCAGACACAGGGAGAACATGCAAACTCCACACAGAGGACGACCCGGGACGACCGACCCAAGGTTGGACTACCCCGGGGCTCGAAACCCAGAACCGTCCTGCTGTGAGGCGACCGCGCTAACCACTGCGCCACCGTGCCGCCCGCCCTATTTCCTCAGTCAACAAATAGATGCTTCAGTGGCAGCCGACGGCTTGGGGGTACGACTCTGACTCCCTCTCCCCTACGTGTGTTGGATAGGCTTTTACTTTGGTTAGACCGCTATGACCATCCCTCCCTCAATTTTCGACTCAGCTCTCTCCTTGGGAGACGGGGAGGCTCCGTAAAATCTAGGCCAGCGCGACGGGGATAAAACGCAGTCCTGTGTGCTGTGGTGTCACGTAAGGGCGCACGTGGGCATCGTGTCATTTCATGTGATTAGTGAGAAACGACTGTGGCGAGAAGCACGAGGCCACATCAGCGGGACAGAGCGTCACCAGAAGACGAGCTTGTTTATGCTCCGAGGCAGGATGAGCGAGGGTCCATTGTGCAAGTGTAAGCAGTTTTATCGTTGTGATTATTGTTAGACTGTGGCGGACACTAGGGGCTATGCCTCTCACCCAGCAGGACTGTGAGCTGGGGGCGTGGTTTACGTTCCCGGGCTCGCCGGTGCAGGGTTGTTCCTGCTGCAGTTGGTTTTTGGAGTTGAGGAATAAACATCAAATTCGCCTTGGTCTCCTGTGTTTTTCCGCATTCCTGCCACATTGGATCACGTCGGGGTCACCAATGTGGCAGGAATGAGGAAAAACACAGGAGAGTCAGTCCTGTTTTTAACATTCTGTTCTCCATCAAACCTTTGAGGTGGATGGTCTCCACATCTCAAACTACGTGTTTTTCCACCTGCCCTGTACTACTTGCACATGTTCCACCAAACTCAGTATTTGGATTACTTCTGGAGACAGTAGTTATGCACTTAAGGTAGTTAAACAATACACAGAGAAGATTACAAAATGTTATTTGAATACTAGTTATATATTCAAAAACTTCTGTCAGCCATTATTAGAGTTAAAGTATGTGTCTGTCCTTTAAGAATTTGAATGCACTTTATTTTTGTTGTTGTTCTGTAACATGCAAAAAGTCGTCATGCATGCTCAATAATTCAGGTGAGCAAGTCGGAGAACGTTGAATCAGTTCGTCTGGACACAGCGTTTACTGACATACCGTTCATCATCTAAGTGACCTCCTCAGTCTCAACTGACTGCAGATGTCCTCACCCTTATAAACAACACAGCTGCATAATGACCAAAACCAGCGACCAGTTTCATATGCAAATATGGGCGTGACCAGTAACTAGAGGTTCAATGGACACGTGTACTATTCACAGAGGATTTGGGAATGTTTGCAATCTGATGGGCGGGGACGGGGACGGGGGGCAAGAGTACATCTGTCGCCATGTTACAGATGCTGTGATCGCAACTATTCCCCAATCCTCTGTGACTAGTACACGTGGCCGTTGAAACTCTAGTTAATGGTCACTGCAATTTTCAGATGTTGGTTCCAGTTGTTGTGCCATTGTATTGTTTATAAGGGTGGGGTACCTGCAGTCAGTTGAGACCGAAGAGGTCACTTAGATGATGATGAAACGTTTCTCTCTCAATCTGTGTCCAGATGAACTGACTCAACTTTCTGTGACCATGTGGAAAATGTGTCATGGTCTGATGAGACCAAGGTTGAACTGTTTGGCCATAATTCCAAGAGGTATGTACTGCACAAACACAACACAGCACATCACCAAGACAACACCGTACCCATGGCGAAGCATGGTGGTGACGGCATCATGCTTTGGGGCTACTTTTCTTCACCTGGAGCTGGGAATTTAGTCAATGTGGAGGGAGTCATGAATAGGTCCAAATACCAGTTGGTTCTGGCACAAAACCTTCAGTCATCTGCTGGAAAGTTGAAAATGAAGAGGGATTTCACTTTTCAGGGAATGGTGACCGTTTTTGTGTCATGGGTGGCGTTATTGTACAGTGGTTCTGACTGTTTGGTGAAGGTTGGGGGGGAGGGTTGAGCTAGCCAATCCCTGTGCAGAGGGGGATGTGGAAGGGTTATCCCATCTCAGGGCAGCTTTACAGTCTGGCTGTTGAACCTCCGCTGTGCAGGCCGAGAAGCCATCTCAGCAGGCTTGTAGATGCCATAACATCATATGTGTCACCAAACACAAAAAGGCTAAAATGGTAAAGAAAATGAAGATAATTTTAAAATGATCATGATCATACAACACTGGGTTTCTCATCTCTGCTGTCGTTTTCTGTCTGGCTTCTTACTGGTCGTCTCCTCATATGCAGGGTTTACGGGTGGCTTCGTTAAATATGAATGGGGGTAGAGATGTACAGAAAAGAGCCTTAATAACAGAAGTAATCAAGCAGAAAAGACTGGCTGTAGTTTTTCTACAAGAATCACAAGTGACAGCACAAACAAAATAGACTGGAGCTTATGGTGGGCAGGGCAGCATATCCCTAGCCAATGGGACAAATTTTAGTGAAGGAGTTGCTATTTTATATTCTTCTACCTTAAATGCAAACATTATATCCAGCACAGAGACTGTGAAGGGCAGAGTAATTATGGTGAAAGCTGAAATAGAGGAGTTTAGCTTTAGTTGTATTAACGTTTATACACCAAAACAAGACCACGAGTGTGAGGGGCTCATTTTTAAATATTGAAAGAAAAATTAAGTGGCCTTGATCTAAGACAGTGTATTGTATTGGGTGGAGACTAGAAATGTTGTACTGATTTTACTTTAGATAGGACTGGAGAGGAGCCACACCTTCAGTCGTCCTCTGGTTTGTCCCATGTCTTAGAGAAAACTGATTTGGTTGATGAAACACCCTTCAGTGAGACAGTACACTTGGGTCAAAATATCAAATGTTCATCTGTTCAGCTTTACAGCATTGCCACTGAGCCTCTACTGTGCCAGTTGTGGAGCAGGCTGAGGGGTCTCTCTCTGCCAGAGCTAGCTCAAAACCCTCCTGTTGTTGTATCAGTATATGCTGATGACGTTAATGTGTTTGATGTTAATGTGTTTGTCTAGGGAGAGGGAGATGTCCAGGAATGAAAAGAAAGCCAGGTCTTATATGAAAGGGCTTCTTCAGCCAAGGTTAACTGGGGAAAAAGTGAGGCTTGTTTGGTGGGTCAGTGGGTCTTGGGTAATACCCCTGGTCTTCCTGTGAACTTTAGGTGGGGAGAAAGAGGCATTGATGTCCTAGGAGTATACATAGGAAGTGAGGACTTTCATAGGCACAGCTGGGAGGGGGAGGGAGTGCTGGAGAAGGTGGAAGCCAAGTTGACCAAATGGAGCTGGTTGCTATCCCAGCTGTCCTACAGGGGAAGAGTGCTGATAGGTAATAACCTGGTCACCTCATCTCTATGGCACAGACTCGTTATTCTTGTGCCACCGCCAGGCATTGTGGAAGAGATGCAGAGGCTCCTGGTGAATTTTTTTTCTGGTTTGGTTAGCACTGGCTGAGGGCGTCGGCCCTGTACTTCCCTGTGGCAGAGGAAGGACAAGAACTTATAAACATTCTATCTAGAACTGCGGCCTTAAGACTACAGACTTCACAGAGGCTGCTGTACGGCTATGGTCACTGCTGGTTGTCTCCTGATTGGCTGCTTCTTAGGAAGCTGGCTGGTTTGGGTTGGGTAAACAGCTTTTTCTCGCCTGAGATCATCTGAAGCTGACCTGACTGGGCTTACACCATTTTCCGACTTGGATGTTGATGTCTGGCAGATGCTGAGGGTCACACGGACTCCTGACCCTAGACTAGGAATGTGGCTATTTGAGGAGCTGCTGTTTTATAATGACTTCCTTACAAATACCATCTTTTCCCCGCTACAGTAAAGACTATGTTTGTTGAGGCTGGCATCACTAAACTGGGCCATCTTACAAAAACATCAATAGAGGGACTTGGCGGCATCACTAACATCAGGTCCTCCAGAGTGCTGAGGATTGTTGTGGAGGAAGTCTAGCAGTCCCCGTCTGGGCCACTGGGCCAAATTTGCCAAAAATCATGCTCTAGCTGACCAATGGAATGATAACAATAAGTGCATTTTTTTCCTCCCTAATCATTAGTCCTGCTGTTGAGGAGTGGCAAGGGGGGAGCAGACTGCTTCTTTCCCTGAAAACACCAGTGCTGGGTAGCTCTCGTGAGAAGAAGCAGCTTGATCACAGCTGCGTGAATGTTCTCAAACTGCACACTCTGGCTGAAGTCAGGGAGTCGAGGTGGACTAAGGTTTTTGCTTCAGACTGTACCCCTAAAGACATGTGGAGGGTCCTGTCTAAGCCTCCTGTTGAGAAGCGGATGGCTGAGTGGAGGATTACTGATGGGGCAGTCGCCATGAGCAGACACAGAGCTCACCTGGATCCAAGCACTGGGAAGGGAGGTCACTCCTGTACACACATTAGAGCATTTAGTGGTCTCTTGTCCTCAATTAGTGGGCTCATGTAATGAACTGCAGGAATGGGTGGAAACTTTGGCAGAGAAGTTCTCTGTCCTCTTGTTTGTTTTTGGGCCTAAATATGCAGTAATAAAAGGACTGCTTCTGGTCCCAATCAGTTTTTTTGTTTTCGAACTGCTAAGCTAGCGATGTGGAAGACCTGGAAGGGTAAGATGTTAGCTCAGGGCTGGACTGATGTGGTGCAGAGTATGAAGGTTTTGGTGGCGGCTCGTCTGAGGACAGAGCATGCTTTCTACATACACCCCGGCCAGGAATCTGGACTCTTTCAGGTCTCTGTGGGGGTTCAGACAGGTTTTACGTTCACTT
>NC_079211.1:51221390-51344103 GCF_029633865.1 Lampris incognitus | reverse complement strand
CGACCAGAGGAGGCGCTGGGGCAGCAACCAGGACACATACCCACATCCGGCTTCCCACCCGCAGACACGGCCAATTGTGTCTGTAGGGACACCCGACCAAGCCAGAGGTAACACGTGGATTCAAACCGGCGATCCCCGTGTTGGTAGGCAACAGAATGGACCGCTACACTACCGGACGCCCCGTCCTCACTTTGTTTTCACAAATAAGTCAGACACACTGCTTTTTCTTTCCTCTGACATGCTACTAATGTTGATCCATCCATCCATCCATCAATCCATGTTAACTGATATATTTATTCTTGTTTTGTAATTTGGTAATATATTTGCTGTCTGGTTCTTTGTTTGGCTGTGTAAAAATTAATAAAATATTGTTAAAAAAAGAACTCGATGCAGCACTGGAAAACAACACTAGAGGCCAACTCAAACACAATCACACAGGTAACCATCAAATGTGGCATATACCAAAGTGATGCACTATCCCTGCTGCTGTTCTATAGGCCTGACCCCCCTCAGTCAAATCATCACAAAGAGTGGATATGGATACAGGTTCAGAAGTGGAGATACCATCAATCTGGGCATTCCATAGGCAAATGGAAACCGTGAGGGGGCAGCAAGAAGGTCAGCAACAGCCAATCATCTCCAGAGAGTGAGGCAGGTCCTGAGGAGCCAGCTCACTGAGAAGAATAAGATCCAAGCCACCAACACATACGTCCTACCAATCATCACATACCCATCTGGAATAATAAGCTGGCCAAAGGAGGAGAAAAGAGCCACAGGTATCAGGACACGCAAACTCCTCACAATGCACGGAGGGTTCAACTGAAGTCCAGCAGCCTGAGATCACAATATGTGGAAAAATGAGGGCTAATGAGTGTCAGGGGCACTATCCAGGATGAAACAAGGAACATCCATGAATACATCAGAAAGAGGGCTCCCGGGATGAACTGCTGAGTGAGTACGTCAGGCAGCAGAAGACAGAGAGTGCGGAGGAAGAAGAAGAGGAGGTATCATGAAAGATCAAGCACCTCCATGGGATATACCATTCACAGATAGAAGACATATAGCTGATATCAAGAAATGCTACCAGTGGCTAGAAAAGGCTGGACTGAAGGACAGCAGAGGCTCTGATCATAGCAGCACAAAAACAGGCACTCAGGACCAGATCGATTGAGGCAGAGGTCTACCACACAAGACAAGACCCAAGATGCAGGCTGTGCAAAGATGCCCCTGAGACACTCCAGCACTTAGTAGCTGGGTGTAAAATGCTAGCTGGGAAAGAATACACTGAAAGGCATAACCAAGTGGCTGGGATAGTGTACAGGACTATCTGTACTGAGTACAGACATGAAGTCCCCAAGTCCAAATGGGAGACACCGCCAAAGATGGTTAAGAATGGCAGAGCTAAGATCCTGTGGGACTTTAAGTTCCAGACTGAGAAGCAGGTGCTGGCTAACCAACCAGACACTGTGGTGGTCGACAAGGAACAGAAGACAGCAGTCATGATCGATGTAGCAATCCTGAGCGACGGCAAGATCAGGATAAAATAACATGAGAAGCTAGAGAAATACCAAGGGCTGAGGGAAGAACTAGATCAGATGTGGAAGGTGAAATCCACAGTAGTCCCAGTGGGAATAGGAGCACTAGGGGCTGTGACTCCCAAACTGGGAGAGTGGCTCCAGCAGATTCCAGGAACAACATCTGAGGTCTCTGCGCAGAAGAGTGTGGTTGTAGGAACAGCTAAGATACTGCGCAGAACCCTCAAATTCCCAGGCCTCTGGTAGAGGACCCGAGTTTGAGGAAGACACACACCGCCTGAAAAAGGTTGAGAGGGAGATTTTTTTTTTCTTTTACACATGCAATCTTTATTTTTTTCTTTTGGAACTTGTTTTTGTTGCCCCAAACACGAAAAGACATTAGATTTGGGCAGCCGCGTGGCCTAAAGGATACAGAAGCGGGCTTGTGACCGGAAGATCGTCGGTTCCATCCCCAGACTGGCAGGAAAATGTGGATGGAGGGAGTGAATGAACAGCACCGTCCCCTGCTTCAATACCCACGGCTGATGTGCACTTGCCCACCCCCCCAACCCACGGCTCCAGTGGAGCTGCTCAGTGGCCACCAGTTAAGACTGTGGTTGTACTGGGTAGCTCCCAGGTGTGAATGAATGGAACATTGTGAATGTGCAGCAGTACGTGGTCAGCATACTACCCTGGGTAAATAAATGTAAAAAAAAAACAAGTAAATAAAATCCAGACATTTTTTTCCTCCGGTTCTCAAGAGGATATAGAGCATGATTATGGCACCATCTCCTGGTAGAAGTGAAACAGCAATAGCGCCATCTCTCCATAAAACAAGGCAAATAATTTCTGTAAAAACAGTAACACCCTTGTTTGGTCTTTACAGGGTGTATGAGTGAGCAAGTGATCATATACCTTTGTCGCTGTCTTACTGCATGCATGGCACAGAATGTCCCCTGATTCAAGTTCCCGCTTTTTCCATATCCCACCGTAATGACCAACAGTCATAGGATTGGTGCATTCATGCTCTGCGTGTACTAAGCACTTGTTTGGTGATCTTTAAAACAAGTTGCACTGTACAAGGTATGGTTGAAGTAGAAGAACCATAAGCAATGCCTGTAATGTTGCTTCTGTGAATTCTATAGGGGGGTGTCCTTCATTTCAACACAATCTCCTGAAAGGTAGGAAGAGCTATACATACCTGTACTATCAAACCAATAAACTGTATAGTCATTTAATCTCTCAATTGAGAACCCGATGTTACCCACTGATCTGCCCATAAAGCGTTTTTTTTTCCGGGAACCGTCAGCGGCGTTGATAAAAGTGCTCAACAAAATGAGTAGCGGAATATTAAAGATAGAAAAAGTTAAAAACTCTTAATTCATAGCAGAACAAGCCTGTTTCGTGCGCCACGCACTCACCAGCTGCCGAAGTGGTTCACTTTGACACCTTTGACTTTAACACATATCAAGTTGCAGACTTGAAACGTTTCACCCGTTCGCTGGTAGGTGCAGGTGAAAGTTTGCCGACAACTCTGAGCGTGTCATTGACATTTATCCATGCTAAATCTTTCAAGCATCGCGAAAAGTATGCCATTACCAATAGCACGCGCCAACAAGCAGGAAACTGGTATGACCGCTGCAGCAGAAACCGGAAGTCAGTGGACTACAGTTATGCACCGAGCTGATTAGCTTAGCTACTCGCGGCGATGTTTACTTGACATTAATTGGCGAATGAGGAGGGACACTAAGCTTGTGATTAACCTGTGCTGGTACTGGTTTGCTAACACATTGGTGGGACTGAATACTACAGTCGGTCACAGATTGTCCTCCCTCCCCCTGCCGTGACCGGGGTGTGTTTCCGGACGGCTTAGGTCTTTTTAAGCAACCCACGGCACGGTGCCCCTCTTCCCCACAGGCAAAGCGATGATTGCAGCTAGTGGCAATGCAGTTAGGGCACCATATGGTCTCTCTTTTCTTAACTGTCTGCTCTGTTTATTGGGACATTGGCAGGTACAATGGGGTTGAGGGTCACACGTTGATGGTTTCGTTGCTGCTGTAACATTTGACTGTAGGGAGCTTACAGCCTGAGATAGTAACTATACTTGAGCGCTCATCTGATGAATTAGCTCATCTTTAGCATTGGTGTCAGCATTACACTTCTCTTTGTTCGCCTCATTAGTGTTAACTTCACTACTCTGTGCGTGAGCTATTTTTGGGTGAGTGCAGCACCCCAAGCGTCATTTTCTCTCCCTCTCCTCACTTGTTGTTTTGGTAACTTGTCTTAGAAGTGCCTCATCAGTAACTGTAGGGTCTGAGAGGAGGGGCCTCAACTCCCGCCTGACGTCATCATGCTTCTCACTCAAGCCCTGATAGACAGTGTGAAGGAATACATTCTGTGCTGTTCGTGCCTCATACTTAATATGTGAATCCATCTGCCTGGATGTGAATATCACCTTTTGTTTGAGCCCAATCATTCTGTAAAAGAACTGCAGCAGCGTTTCATGCTCATGCTACCTGGCATTCATCAGTACCTGAAAGAGTTCAGTGCTACTTTTCTCCCCTAAGTGTCATTGTAGAAGGCTCTTTAGCGCTACGATTGTCATTTCACCCTCGCCAGCGAGCATGTCCTTGAAGTTGCGGGCATTATGATACGAAACGCTGCTCTGATGATTTGCCTTAACTGTGTTTTTCTTGCAATTCTTGATCAACCTGTTTACTGACATTATCGTGATTGTCCCCTATTTGTCCACCAAACTCACTCATAGTCAGTGAGTTTAGTGTCGGTCATGTGTGGAGTGAGTGAAGCACTACCCTGTTTAAGTTTTTGGCACAACTCATCATAACTAAAGATCAGCTTATTTAGCTGTGATTGGAGTTCGAGGGCATTAGTTTGAGCAACCAAATCTGTCGTTGCAGTTTCAGTGTGTGTGTACCTGCAGCACGTGGGTTAAAGTGAGCAGCATTGGGTGGTAAGCGTAACAAAACATTTGCATCAGACTCGGTAACATCTGCCCCACCCTCATTACAGTTGTTAATCACCTCAACAATCTTATCTTTTAGAAAATGTAACTGTGCCATGCCCTCATCTTCTTTTTTTAAATCCCCCCTTTTCTCCCCAATTGACCTTTCACACTGCCCCCCCTTAGTTACTGTTGCTATGCCCATCAAGCTTTTCAGAACCATCCAGGAAATAGCCGGAAACCCCTAATACATGAAGGAAGAAATCAGCGCATTCCCAGAGAAAATAAGTGATGTATTTTGGAGTAATTCATCCTTAATATCATCTCGTGAAAGGCAGGAGGGGTTACAGTATGCAGGAGGGACACATACAGAATATTAAAAGGAAAACTGACTTGCATGTGTAGCATGGTTAAAATACACCGGCCACACATGGACTCTGGGCTGCCGGGGGCGACTGTAATGGAGGGTAAAGCTTTACCGGTCGCAATCAAGAATAAGAAGCCCCGTCAACTAATTCTGAAACACATTGTGGACCAGCTGTGCTCTTGCCCTGCAGGGTAAGTTAAATATTTCAGCTGTTATCGGAATATTTTTAATAATCCATTGTCCACATCACCGTATCATAGTGTTGATTTTGGCCAAGGTTCCCCATGGCGTTCTTTTATCCAGGCTTTTTCTGGGGTTCTGTATGGGCTCCTGGGGGTTGCAGGGCGGCCAGGGACATGCCCCGGGGCCGGTGGAACCGCCCCATGATTTTTTTTTTTTTACCTTCGGACCAGAACCGGTATTTTCAATAAATAAGGCAAACAAGATGCCTCTGCGGATGGGTTGACTTTTCCGAACGGCCGGTCCCCACCTGGAGTTCACAGAGGGGGAGAAGCATTTAAAATAGGCCGGATATGGGGAGGTCAGACTGGCCAGAGACCATCCCAGCCGACCCTCCCCGCGGGTCTTTATGCTCTGAAATGAAAGGTGGAGCCTGGCTAACCTGTGACTAGCATAACAAAGTTATGTTAGTGGGCTAGCTATCATTAGCTATCATTAAATTAGGTATCTCTGGACACAGACTAAGCTGGTTACGTTCATCAGGTACATTAATAATGTTATTTTGTTAGTCAGTAATACGTTGATATGTTGATAATGGTAATAATCACTGTGTGGATAAAAGTAACAGTAATAATACATTAGCTATATTAGCTACCAATAATAGCTAGTAGCTAGCTTAGCTTGGAGCAGACAGGTATTTGTGTTGATTTTGGATGGATTAAGCTGGCCGTGGGGTCTGCTATACTGCCAAATCTATTGCCGACATTGCGCTTCTTGCATTCTGGGTTTCGGAAAGGGAAAGAAAATCACACCCCCTCCAAAGTTTTCACATATCTAGTATCCAATCTGCAGATCCCGTAGGCACACCGTTTCAGCATTTTGCTGTCTGTTTGAAAGCTTGACGGACCTCCCTCACATAGAAACCATTTCTAAGGTAGGATTGGACAAGCACCGTTCTAGGGCGGTACTTTGCGAAAGGTCAGTTGTACTTGGCCAATTACCCCACTCTTCCACTCCACCCCCTCTGCCAATCTGGGGAGAGCTGCAGACTACCAAATGCCTCGTCTGATACATGTGGAGTCACCAGCTGCTTCTTTTCACCTGACAGTGAGGAGTTTCACCAGGCGGACGTAGTGCATAGGAGGATCACACCATTCCCCTCAGTCCCCCCCCCCCAAAAAAAGGTGCCCCGACCGACTAGAGGAGGCGGTAGTGCTGCGACCAGGCCGGGCCACATACCCAAATCCGGCTTCCCACCTGCAGACACAGCAAACTGTGTCTGTAGGGACCCCCGACCAAGCCAAAGGTAACACAGGGATTCAAAGAGGCAAGCCCTGTGTTGGTAGGCAACAGAATAGACCGCTACGCTACCCAGACGCCCATGCCCTCATCTTCTAACTCCAGCAAAACTGTACTGTCCATGTATGAACATGTATCAAACAGCCCTGTTCATCCTGTTTGTTCAACTTATCTGGGTCCTGGTCAGGTGTCTGTGGGATGTCAATTGCAAGCTGGAATAGCTCATCAGCAGAAAGACAAAAGAGTCCCTTCTTTATAGTCCAAAACAGCTTTTTCTTCTTCTTGTCTGTCATTGTGAACACTGACCAGATGCCGTCAGCCCTTGAAGTCCCTCGCTCTGTAAAAATGCAGACGCCCTGGATTCTTGAGGCCCCTTGCTCTGATGCTGTGTTACACACTGGTCCGCAGGTTCAGGGATCCCTGGATCAACAATGTTCCATAACCACGTTTCATTTTAAATCAATTTCTCCATGATGATCTCTTCGCAATGACGTTTACAAACACAAGACTCAGGGCCTCTTTTTGCCTCACAATCTGCGCACGCATGTAAATAAGGGAACACGTCTATAAATCCTCCTTCAGTCCTTTGACTGCGCTAGCGTTTACATTTAGTTCATAACTACCTAAAAGAAAACATCACTAAATGTAGAATTTCAACGTCCTCGCTATTCAACCTCACTCATAGTGCAAAAAAGAAGAAGAAGAAGAAGAAGAAGAAGAAGAAGAAGAAATCATTGGTACTACTCATCTGTCAGTTCGGTACGCAAGCATGGGCTGAAAACTTGCAAAGTACAAATAATGTTCGAGAACAGATCAAACTATAACACCAATACAATTAATTTGGAACAATCTGTTACACCGAGATTAACAGTATTGCAGCGAATTCAGGGAGCAGCCCGGGAACAGCCACAGCGTGGACGCGAACCCGTGTCTCGCGTACCACGGGCGACAACATTAACCAGTCAATTAAAGGGTCAGACCCGTTAGCCAAGGGCTAGCGAGTCTACTTACTCGTGGTCGTTACACTACCCACCTTCAGCATGTCAGCTCCCTCACGCCTCTGGGCACACACATTTCCGATGGCCTCACGCCACCATCCCACTTCTGACACCAATGTAGCGAATTCGGGGGACAGCCCGGGAACCGCCGCAGCCGGGACGCGAACCCGTGTCTCCCGCACCACGGGTGACTACGTTAACCAGTCCACTAAAGGGTCCGAACCGTTAGCTAAGGGCTAGCGAGTCTACTTACTCGCAGTCGTTACAGTATTAACCCAAAATGAAATGTACTGGAGCAACAGAACCAGAACATACAGGTTTCTCATTTCGACCTGAACGGAAAGTTTACAGCCGGCGCCATTTTGGATCACCTGCGACACAAAGGAGACCGTGTTTCTCTACTTGTCCACTAAACCATATAAATGTCCTCATTACTCTTACAACATTGATCCAACTATTCATTTTAATGCTAAACAACATGTGTATGTCGCTATACAAATGTTTAAAACCCCACCAACCTGTAGAAACAGGAGAAGACCGAGACAGGCCTCACACGCCGTGTTGTTCAATGCGGCTCCGCTCAGCAGAACGAAGAAGCAACGAGAGTCCGCACGCCAAGAGGGTCCATGGGAGAAGCAAAGCGCCACACTGCCTCCTGCTGGCAACACCGAAAGGTTCTACGTGTACTCTTAAGAAGCCATATAGTCCAGGTAATAAATAACCATTATGGCTACTATCAAAATATAGAAAGAACATCCACAAAATAAAAACAAACAAATTTGCATAAAATGTGACCATACATTTTGTGTGCGTCATGTTCACAGCCAAACTAAGACAACTTCGGCAGGCCAAGTAGGATGCTTACAGTAGTGGGGATAGAACCCTGTACAAGCAGGCCAGAAATTCACTGACAAGGGAGCTCAGATGGGCTAAAAGAAGCTAAACTGAAAAACTAATAAACGGGTTTTACCCCAGTGACCCTGCAGTGGAGAGGCCTGCAAGACATCATAAACTAAAGAAGACCATCTCCCCATGCTGAGGCAAACAAAGACCTGCTTGATGACCTGAATGTCTTCTACTGCAGATTTGAGAGGGACGAATTCACACCCCTCATCCACTCCAACCAAATGACAACAGCCCCCCCCCCCCGATACTCAAGCTGAACTTGAGATACATGTAGAGGATGTGAGCCAGCTCTTCCAGAGACAGAAGACCGGGAAAGCACCAGGTCATGATGGTGTCTCTGTCTTAAAGCCTTTGCTGACCAACTGGCTCCAATCTTCACGCAGATCTTCAACAGATCCCTGGAGCTTTATGAAGTCCCCTCCTGCTTCAAATGCTCCACCATCATTCTCGTCCACAAGAAACCTTCGATCACAGGACTGAATGGCTACAGGCCTGTCGTTCCGATGTCTGTGGTCATGAAGTCTTTTGAATGACAGGTGTTGGCCCACCTGAAGAACGACACAGGAAATCTGCTAGACACCCTGCAGTTTTCCTACCGGGCAAACTGTCAGTGGATGAGGCAGTCAACATGGGACTGCATTGCATCCTGCAGTACTTTGACAGCTCAGTGACATATGCAAGAATCCTGTTTGTGGGCCTCAGCACAGAGTTCAACACCATCATTCCAGAAATCCTTACATCCAAACTCTCCCATTTCACTGTCTCCCCCGCCATCCGTCAGTAGATCACCAGCTTCCTGATGGACAGGAAACAGCAGGTGAGGCTGGAGGATTTATTTCTGGTATACAGACAGTCAACGCTGATGCTCCCCAGGGATGTGTCCTCTCCCCACTGCTCTTCTCCCTCTACACCAATGACTGCACCTCCAAGGACCCAGGTCCAATGTCACCATCTTACAATACTGTGATTGCAACTATTCTCCAATCCTCTATGAATAGTAGGCATGGCCCTTGCAACTCTAGTTAATGGTCATGGCAATTTGAATATGAAACTAATCATTGGTTCGGTTGTTATGCAGTTGTGTTGTATATAAGGGTGGGGATACCTGCAGTCAGTTCAGACTGAAGAAGTCAATTAGATGAGTGATTAAACGTTTCTCCCAATAAACGTTGTGTCCAGATGAACTGATTGAACTTTCTGTGACACAGAGCATTGTGCACCAAAACCACCAGACATAGGAACAGTTTTTTTTCCCGCAGGCCATCTCTCTCATGAACAATTAACAGCATGGTGCAAGAATAGACACTTATTATGAAAATTGACACTTTGTAAATAGCCCCCTCTGGTCAAGATATCTCACCTATATACAGTCCATCCGGAAAGTATTCACACCCCTTCACTTTCCCCACATTTTGTTATGTTACAGCCTTATTCCAAAATGGATTAAATTCCTTTTTTTCCCTCATCAATCTACACACAATACCCCATAATGACAAAGTGAAAAAGGTTTTGTAGAAAGTTTTGAAAATTTATTAAAAATAAAAAACTGAAATATTGTATGTACATAAGTATTCACACCCTTAGCTATGACACTCAAAATTGAGCTCAGGTTCATCCTGTTTTCACTGATCATCCTTGAGATGTTTCCACATCTTGATTGGAGTCCACCTGTAGTAAATTCAATTGATCGGACATGATTTGGAAAGGCACACACCTGTCTATATAAGGTCCCACTGTTGGCAGTGCATGTCAGAGCAGAAACCAAGCCATGAAGTCAAAGGAATTGTCTGTGGACCACCGAAACAGGATTGTATCGAGGCCCAGATCTGGGGAAGGGTACGAAAAAAATTCTACAGCTTTGAAGGTCCCGAAGAGCACAGTGGTCTCCATCATTCGTAAATGGAAGAAGTTTGGATCCACCAGGACTGTTCCTAGAGCTGGCAGCCCAGCCAAACTGAGCAATCGGGGGAGAAGGGCCTTGGTCAGGGAGGTGACCAAGAACCCGATGGTCACTCTGACAGAGCTCCAGCGTTCCTCTGTGGAGATGGGAAAACCTTCTAGAAGGACAGCCATCTCTGCAGCACTCCACCAATCAGGCCTTTATGGTAGAGTGGCCAGACAGAAGCCTATGCTCAGTAAAAGGCACATGACAGCCCACTTGCAGTTTGCCAGAAAGCACCTAAAGGACTCTCAGATCATGAGAAACAAGATTCTCTGGTCTGATGAAACCAAGATTGAACTCTTTGGCCTGAATGCCAAACGTCACGTCTGGAGGAAACCAGACACCTCTCATCACCTTGCTAATACCATCCCTACAGTGAAGCATGGTGGTGGCAGCATCATGCTGTGGGGATGCTTTTCAGTGGCAGGAACTGGGAGACTAGTCAGGATCGAGGGAAAGATGAATGGAGCAAAGTACAGAGAGATCCTTGATGTAAACCTGCTCCAGAGCGCTCAGGACCTCAGACTGGGGCGAAGGTTTACCTTTCAACACGACAACGACCCTAAGCACACAGCCAAGACAACGAAGGAGTGGCTTCGGGACAAGTCTGTGAATGTCCTTGAGTGGCCCAGCCAGAGCCCAGACTTGAACCCCTTTGAACATCTCTGGAAAGACCTGAAAATAGCTGTGCAGCAACGCTCCCCATCTAACCTTACAGAGCTCGAGAGGATCTGCAGAGAAGAATGGGAGAAATACCCCAAATATAGGTGTGCCAAGCTTGTAGCTTCGTACCCAAGAAGACTTGAGGCTGTAATCGCTGCCAAGGGGGCCTCAACCAAGTACTGAGTAAAGGGTGTGAATACTTATGTACATGCAATATTTCAGTTTTTTATTTTTAATAAATTTGCAAAAATTTCTACAAAACTTTTTTTGCTTTGTCATTATGGGGTATTGTATGTAGATTGATGAGAAAAAAAAGGAATTTAATCCATTTTGGAATAAGGCTATAACATCACAAAATGTGGGGAAAGTGAAGGGGTGTGAATACTTTCCGGATGCACTGTATCTACTATGTGCACTATCTCTTTTTAAACCAGATGTACAATACAAATGTACAATTGTAAATACACATACAACTGCTGTGCACTGGTAACAAATAATTGCTGTTGTTGTTGTTGTTGTGGTTGTTGTTGTGGTAGTAAACATAAGTATGTGATGTAATATGTGTGGTGGATGGTAGGTGAAAATATAGTGTATACTTTTGATATATAATACAACCCAGCCACTGGGGATGCACAAGTCAGTGCATTCTTAGGGCCGGTCCCAAGCCCGGATAAATGGGGACGGTTGTGTCAGGAAGATGTACAGGTATAAGATGGCGGGCCCAGATGGCGTGTCACCCTCCTGTCTTACAGTCTGTGCTGACCAGCTGGCCCCCATTTTCACACCGATCTTCAATAGATCACTGAATCTGTGTGAAGTCCCCTCCTGCTCCAAGAGCTCCACTATCATCCCAGTCCCCAAGAAACCCTGTATCACAAGACTAAATGAGTACAAGCCCATTGCCCTAATGTCTGTGGTTATAAAATCCTTCAAGAGACTGGTGTTGGCCAACCTGATGGAAATCACAGGCCCCCTGCTCAACCCCCTGCAGTTTGCGTACTGAGCAAACACGTCAGTCGAGGATGCAGTCAACATGGGATTACACTACATCTTCCAACACCTCGACTCCCCAGGGACACACGCAACAGTCCTGTTTGTGGACTTCAGCTCAGTGTTCAACACCATCTTCCCAGATATCCTCCACTCCAAACTCACCCGGCTCACTGTACCAGCCCCCATCTGCCAGTGGAGTAAAAACTTCCTGACAGACAGGAGGCAGCTGGTGAGGCTGGGGAAAATCCCATCCAGCACCCAGACAATCAGCACTTGAACCCCCCAGGGATGTGTGCTCTCCCCTCTACTCTTCTCCCGCTACACAAATGACTGCACGTTGGGTGAACCATCTTTTAAACTCCTGAATTTGCGGGCGACACAACCACCATTGGCCTTATCTGGGATAGTGACGAGTCTGCATATAGACAGGAGGTTGATCAGCTGGCCCTCTGGTGCGGCCATAACAACCTGGAATTGAACGTGTTCAAAACTGTGGAGATGACAGTGGACTTCAGGAGGAGCCCCCTAACACTGACCCCCCAACACCACCATACTCAACAGTACAGTGTTTGTGGTGAAAACCTACAGATTTCTGGGTTCCACAATCTCACAGGACCTAATGTGGGCATCCAACATAGACGCAATCATCAAAAAGGCCCAGCAGAGGATGTACTTTCTCCACCAGCTCAGGAAGTTCAACCTGCCTCAGGAACTGTTGACTCAGTTCTGCACTACAATAATCCAGTTTGTCCTCTGCACATTCACCACTGTCTGGTTTGGATCGGCCCCCAAACAGGACACGGACAGACTACAATGGACAGTTAAGTCTGCAGAGAAAACCATTGGTGCCAACCTGCCCTCCATTCAGGACTTACACACCTCCAGAGTCAGGAAACGGGCAGGCAACATCACTGCAGAGCCATCACACCCTGGTCACAACCTGTTCCAACTCCTCCCCTCTGGCAGACGCTACAAATCACTGTACCCCAAAAATACCAGATATAAAAATAGTTTCTTACTGCAGGCTGTCATTCAAATGAACGCTTAACACTCAATAAAGCCAACCATTTTGTTTATACTGTACTGTACATGTTGTATATACTGTACTGTACATTGTGTGTATACTGGTACACTCTGTCATGGCCATCTACCTCAGGCATGTACGCAAGGAACCTGCTAACATGTATTTCAGCATCTCTGATATATTCTCTGCACCTTTACACTTTATCACCTCTCATATCACCTGTATAAGTCCATCCTTGTGTATATATCTGAAGATTGTTGTGTTGTTATTCTGTTAGGTACACTGAGAGAGCCACGAAACCGGAGTCACATCCCATGTATGTTCAAACCTACATAACCAATAAACACGATTCTGATTCTGATAACCCCCCTTTGGGGTGACAGAAAAAAGGGCCAAACATTAAACTAGGTGGTCTAGGATGACTAAAGACTACTAACACTAAAGAGTTGAAAAGAGGAAGAGGAGAAAGACGGGTACAAAGAGATGGCCGGAGCGGGAGAAGACGGCTGGACAGAAGGAGGGAAAGGAGAGGAGAGCGGGTTGGCACGACTCTTCCAACACAGGGGGCAAAGTAAGAACACAACTTGCTCACGGGCTCTTCTCTCCGCCCCCTGCCTGTCATGTGCACCCACCACGTGACCCGGAGTGCTGCGTCTGAAACTGAGCTGCGAGGTTGCATCAGATATGTACACAAACAATCACTCCTACGGACGGAGTGAAGGAGAGAGGTGATTGTTATTTTTCAAATCATATTTTTACAATGACAAGAACACAACCACCTGTCTGAAATAGGTTTACATTAAAAATGCGGAAAGATGGCAGCATAACAAAAGTTTCTTAACATAATCAGCGTGCTTTATTTGAAAAATTTCAAAGGCAGGTGGCCCAATAATGTGTAAGCAGGTGGTGATGACCGATAGACAGTCATGCAGTGTGGCAATAGTGGTAAGTTGGTGAGAACGCTGTCACTGGATGACAAAGAACCTCTGGGCTTCCTCAGAAACGTACTTCCTGCTTGGTTGCTGGGTGTTGCTTGAGCCCCCATCTGTCAGTGGATTAAAAACTTCCTTACAGACGGGAGGCAGCTGATAAGGCTGGGGAAAATCACATCTAGCACCCGGACAATCAGCACTGGCACCCCCCAGGGATGTGTGCTCTCCCCTCTACTCTTCTCCCTCTACACAAATGACTGCACCTCGGGTGAACCGTCTGTTAAACTCCTGAATTTGCAGACAACACAACCATCATTGGCTTTATCCGGGATGGTGATGAGTCTGCATATAGATGGGAGGTTGATCAGCTGGCCCTCTGGTGCGGCTATAACAACCTGGAGCTGAACGCGTTCAAAACTGTGGAGATGACAGTGGACTTCAGGGGGAGCTCCCTAACACTGACCCCCCACCCCCACCATACTCAACAGTACAGTGTCTTAGGCGAAAACCTACAGATTTCTGTGTTCCACAATCTCCCAGGACCTAAGGTGGGCATCCAACATAGACACAATCATCAAAAAGGCCCAGCAGAGGATGTACTTTCTCTACCAGCTCAGGAAGTTCAACCTGCCTCAGGAACTGTTGATTAAGTTCTACACTACAATAATCCAGTCTGTCCTCTGCACATCCACCGCTGTTTGGTTTGGATCAACACAAAACGGGACAGGGACAGACTACAATGGACAGTTAAGTCTGCAGAGAGAATCACTGGTGAGGACCTGCCCTCCATTCAGGACTTACACACCTCCAGAGTCAGGAAACAGGCAGGCAACATCACTACAGACCTATCACAACCTGTTCCAACTCCTCTCCTCTGGCAGGTGCTACAGGGCACTGTACCCCAAAAATACCAGATATAAAAACAGTTTCTTTATACGGGCTGTCACTCAACTGAACACTTAACATTGTCAAATAAATCAAACCATGTTGTATATACTGTACTGTACTACTACTACTACTACTACTACTACTACTACTACTACTACTACTACTACTACTACTTTCGGCTGCTCCCGTAAGGGGTCGCCACAGCGGATCATCAGTTTCCATCTCTTCCTGTCTTCTGCATCTTCCTCTGTCACACTAGCCACCTGCATGTCCTCCCTCACCACATCCTTAAACCTCCTCTTTGGCCTTCTTCTTCTCCTCTTCCCTGGCAGCTCCATGTTCAGCATTCTTCTCCCAATATACCCAGCATCTCTCCTCCACACATGTCCAAACCATCTCAATCTTGCCTCTCTTGCTTTGTCTCCAAACTGTCCAACCTGAGCTGTCCCTCTAATATACTCATTCCTAATCCTGTCCTTCTTCGTCACTCCCAGTGAAAATCTTATCATCTTCAACTCTGCCACCTCCAGCTCCACCTCCTGTCTTTTCATCACTGCCACTGTCTCCAAACCATACAACATAGCTGGTCTCACAACCATCTTGTAAACCTCCCTTTAACTTTATATACTGTACTGTACATTGTGTGTATACTGGTACACTCTGTCATGGCCATCTACCTCAGGCATGTACGCAAGGAACCTGCTAACATGTATTTCAGCATCTCTGATATATTCTCTGCACCTTTGCACTTTATCACCTCTCATATCACCTGTATAAGTCCATCCTTGTGTATATATCTGAAGATTGTTGTGTTGTTATTCTGTTAGGTACACTGAGAGCCACGAAACCGGAGTCACATCCCATGTATGTTCAAACCTACATAACCAATAAAAAGGATTCTGATTCTGATAACCCCCCTTTGGGGTGACAGAAAAACGGGCCAGACATTAAACTAGGTGGTCTAGGATGACTAAAGACTACTAACACAAAAGAGTTGAAAAGAGGAAGAGGAGAAAGACGGGTACAAAGAGATGGCCGGAGCGGGAGAAGACGGCTGGACAGAAGGAGGGAAAGGAGAGGAGAGCGGGTTGGCACGACTCTTCCAACACAGGGGGCAAAGTAAGAACACAACTTGCTCACGGGCTCTTCTCTCCGCCCCCTGCCTGTCACGTGCACCCACCATGTGACCCGGAGTGCTGCGTGTGAAACTGAGCTGCGAGGTTGCATCAGATATGTACACAAACAATCACTCCTACGGACGGAGTGAAGGAGAGAGGTGATTGTTATTTTTCAAATCATATTTTTACAATGATAAGAACACAACCACCTGTCTGAAATAGGTTTACATTAAAAATGCGGAAAGATGGCAGCGAAACAAAAGTTTCTTAATATAATCAGCGTGCTTTATTTGAAAAATGTCAAAGGCAGGTGGCACAATAACGTGTAAGCAGGTGATGATGACTGGCAGAGAGACAGCCGTGCAGTGTGGCAATAGCGGAAACTTGGTGAGAACGCTGTCACTGGATCACAAAGGCTTCCTCAGAAACGCACCTCCTGCTTGGTTGCTGGGCTTTGTGACGTCACGTGTGAACGTGACTGGCCGACGGCCGCGAGGTCTGAGCAGGGAAATTACCAGACGCGGTGACTAAGACGTGAGACATTAACCTGTAACCCGTCTCTCTGTCTGGACCGGCACCGGCAGAGCAGAGGTGGCCCAGAGGCAACAAATCCTGCTGATTCCTGCGGGCGGGATTGTCTATTGTGTGTGTGTGTAGGTGCAAAACAGTGGTTGCTAAAGGGGTTTTTCAGGCAGTCCTGGGTCGCTGAGAGGGTTCCAGTCTGTCTCCAGTAAAATAAAATAGAGACAGGTTAATCGCCCCGTCTCCCAATTGTTTGGTCTCCTAAAAGAAAGCCCAAATGAAAGAATGCCTAAGAATATTTACCCCCCCCCGCCCCGCCCCCCATCATTTCTTAACTTTCCAAGCTGTTGTGGCCCAGACGTGACGGGTTGGAAGATGTAAGTGGCGACGCAAAATAGGAATCAAAATCACATGAATCAAGAGAAGGGAAACGTAAGAGACGTGCCAGTGTGGTGGGGAGGCGGCACCGCACGGGTCCAGTACCGAGGAACATTGTACACCGTACGACTTTAAGGAAGCCTCGTGTTTGCAGGGACAAAAGAGAAAGAGGGATGAACAGAGGGACGGTGGCCGGGGAGGAAAGGGGAAAAGAAGAGGCGAGAAAAGCGAGAGATCACAGCTTCAAAAACAAAAGAGCAGGGAAGGAAACGAGGCAAGGGACAGGCTTTGTGTGAGTGAGTGAGTGTGTGTGTGTGTGTGTGTGTCTGACCATGTGACTCACCTGTGACTCAGGTAAGTGTCGCACCGCCCTGTCTGGATGTGATGTGTTGCTGCAAACAAACAAACACGCAGGCAGGCACGGTGAGGGAAGAGACTAGTTTCCAGAACATGCTAGAAACAGGTAAAATAGGTATCTATTACCGACTAGTCAAATGCGAGGGTTTTACGCTGGACCTGGGCAGTTTCTTCATAGTTGCATCCCTGAGAGGACTGCTATGTTCCGCGCGTGGCTGTGAATCCGCCCCGCTGCGGAAGAGGTTGGTCACGTAACTTCGGAGTTCACCTTTAACCTCTGCGCATGCTTTTTCAATAGAGTTGAATCACAACGAGATCGGGTCAACAAGAATAGTCTTCATTCATTATGGATGGATGTGTAGACTCGCTAGCCCATGGCTAACGGGTCGGACCCTTAAGTCGATTGGTTTGCGCAGTCGCCCGTGGTGCGGGGAACCCGGGTTCGATCCCGCCTGCTCCCTGAATTCCCACTACATTTTGGTGGCAGCGGTGGAATACCAGTTATAATAATAATAGAGGATGAAATGTAGCGGGAATTCAGGGAGCAGGCGGGATCGAACCTGGGTTCCCCGCACCACGGGCGACTAGGTTAACCAGTCGACCAAAGGGTCCGACCCGTTAGCCATGGGCTAGCGAGTCTAAACATCCGTGGTCGTTACACGACCCCCCTCCTTCGCGAGGCGCTTCTGCATACCAGCCCCCCTCACCCTCACGCCTCGAGCGCATATGCATCCCACCGCTGCCACCAAATGTAGCGGGAATTCAGGGAGCAGGCGGGATCGAACCCGAGTTGGCCGCATCACGGGCGACTGCCTTAACCAGTCGACTCGGGGTTAGCGAGTCTGTTCCGCTACAAAACGAGACGATTTCCTCCTCAGTTATTATTATTAGTGTTAATTGTTCACTGGTCATTTCAGAAGTATGTTCTACAGGACACCGTTTGGTTAACATCAGCTTCGCTGTTTAACGTTTCTCTGCCAACCTGGACTCAAAAGTGTCCCCTTCCGTTTAAGTCAAAGCTCGAGTGTCTTTATTGTCCCTTACAGGGGAATCCGTTTGCAGCCAGTATAATAAAACTCCCACACGAAAACAAAACCCACAAACACCAAGGCATTTAGGATCCTTTACTCCCTTACAAGCCGTACTCTGGTAGACACTGAAAACTGCATTTTGTTTTGGAACTTTTTTAAATAGAAATCGTTATAACGTCCCAAGGGCAGCGTTGTGTTGAAATCTGGAGTATGTGATGTCTTTTTCAGACCTTATGTCGCGTCCATATGGGACTCTATTCTTCCAACATAGAATCTGATAGAAACTAGCCATAGAGGGCTCCGGTGCTGTTCTTTGGTATACTGAACAGAAGAACAGCTGAGTTGTTTGGCTAGGTGACTTGTCTCAGCTCTGCACCAACCACAGACGGGAACCCTGTCAACTGCAACATCTAAACAAGTTACGTGAGCCCAAAACCTGGTTCAACCGGATTGGGGAGGGGGAGGGGGAGGGGGGGTTCAGAATACATTCTCTCGGAAACCATGTGATCAAATGAAAATCGCCTAACTGTTTTAATGGCTTCCTACAAACACGTATATAACCCCAGCTTGGTCCCCAGCTTAAACACTGCCCCCCCCCCTCTCTGTCGCCGCCGCTGCTGTGTGAGAGCGAACGTTCATGCAGGGCGCCATGTTGTCAAGTCTCGTCGCTCGTCCCGGGGACGATCACGTGGTTTCCGACAGACTATGTAAAAAAAACTGGAGAGGCACGCGTCACACGCGACCAAGATCAGCTGACGCAACCCGCTCACGCGCTATATAAAGAGCGCGGTGGCCGCTGCTCGGCCGGAGACCGTTTCCATGGACTCGACACGGACGGGACGAGAAGGAGTGACCGGGGCTTCGGAGACACACGGAGACGAATCAGTATGGTCTACACCGCGGCGCTGGCGTTCGTACCCGGCATGTCCGTCCTAACGGAGGAGGAAAGCCTCGTCGGGATGATAGGGAACTATCTGTCGCAGCTGGCTTCGGGGGGAAAGACGACGAGCTGCCGCCGCGGCAGCGTGGACAGCTGGGACGAGCCGGACAGGAGCTCCGCGGGTGAGTTGAACGCGGGGCCGGAGACGCGGGGCCGGCTGGTTTTCGGCACTACGCCGCAGTTTCCGCTTAAAAGGCCGCACAGCGTGCTTTTAAAAGGCGAACACGCCTACGGCTGGTCGCTCCCCATCTTTAGGCAAGGGTGTCCTAAATAATCCGGTTGCAGAAAGTTGAGTCGGTTAATCCGGACACGACCTCTTATTAAACTAGAACGACCAAGGCGGTCCATTTTTTTTGTATGGATATTAAAAGTTTAATAACTTTGTGGAAAGAAAAAGGACCCAGACCTGCCACTCCCCGGATGCCCCTAAAATTGTCTGTATTTGCATTAAAATTAGTTTTTCGATCAATTGCACACACAAAAAAAGTATATGTAAGATCTGCCTAAAACGACCATCTTACTACTTCCGGCTGCTGCCGTTAGGGGTCGCCACAGCGGATCAGACATTTTCTACCTGAAACGACCATGACCGGTCAAAACGTAATTTGTGCGTCATGTCATTATTTATGACGTGTTGGTTGCGTCATTTCCTTCGCGACGTTCGTTGCTCTGTCCTAGAAGCGTTCTCCAGTGCGGAGAAATAGCCTAAACTTGGATTTGTGATTATTTCCAACATGCCTGGTTACAGACGCGCCATGACTACCACCGAGGTGTTGCAGTACTTAGAGGCGTTGGACAGCGGCCATTTTGAATTGTATGAATGTTGATTTCGGTGTCAGTTAGTTTCATAACTGACATACTAACACGTGTAATGCGTTAATACCTCAGTTGGGTGTTTATCTTGGCAGAATATAGAGTTTAAAACCGGCGGTCATTTTGACCGCCCACGGTCGTTTTAGGGAGGAGTAAAACCCCGGTCGTTCTGGTGGGGAAACGTTTCATCATCGTCTGAGTGACCTCTTCAGTCTCAACTGGCTGCAGGTAGCCCCACCCTGATAAACAATACATTGGCATAACGACGACAACAATCCTGCTCCAACTCTGCATCTGAGGCTGAATCTCAGGTGGTTCTTGTAGAGGGTTTAGGCCAGTGTTTCTCAACCTAGTCCTCAAGGACCCCCTATCCTGCAGATTTTCATTGTAACCCTGCAGAGGTAGCTCTGCTTGTACTTACTCAACCAATCATCTCACAGCACTTAATTATGCAAGGTGTGCAAACTCTGACATTCACTGCTGAATTACTACAAACGGGTACCTATTCAGGGTTGCAAAGAAAATCTGCAGGATAGGGGTTCCTCGAGGACTGGGTTGAGAAACCCTGGTTTAGGCAGTCCCCGCCAAAATGAGTCAAACTGTCTCTATCCATGCTCAGTAATCCAGGTAAGGAAATCACAGGAAGTTGATCCTCTGTGAATAGTACACATGGCCATTGTAACTCTAGTTAATATGAAACCGAACGTTGGTTTGGGTCGTTATGCCACTGTATTGTTTATAAGGGTGGGGACGCCTGCAGTCAGCTGAGACTGAAGAGGTCACTTAGATGATGATGATGATGAAACGTTCCTCAATAAAGGCTGTGTCCAGGTGAACGGATTCAGCTCTGAGTTAGGCACCAATGGTTCTCACGCAACCGAGGTTGCGACTTGACAGGAGTTGGTCACGTGCTGATCCTATTCCTTATAGATGGACAGACGAGTGTCCTCAGAAAAGAAATTGCTTTTGTGTTGGTGTACAAATCAACAGACATAAGTCAGACGTTACACTTGTACTACAGTGATAAATGGGGACTAACGAGACACAATAGTAAATCATACACAAAGGCTGACGTTACACAGGACACTTCCACGCAGCTTGGCTGCATTCATGATTTGCGAGTTGCACAGTGTTTGCAGCTAAACCGTTAACACTAAATCCAATCGAAACTACAGGCAACAGTGAATGAGATTAGTCAATGAACTTTGGCTTGCATGACGCCTCTGACATATGATAGACATTAGAGCAGTGTTTCCCAACCCAGTCCTCAAGGAACCCCTATCCTGCAGATTTTCTTTGCAACCCTGAATAGGTACCTATTTGTAGTTATTCAACCAATCAGCATGAATTATGTCAGATGTTGCACACCTTGCATAATTAAGTGCTGTGATATGATTGGTTGAGTAAGTACAAGCAGGGCTACCTATGCAGGGTTACAATGAAAATCTGCAGGATAGGGGTTCATTGAGGACTGGGTTGGGAAACGCTGCATTAGAGATATAAGGTTGTGTTTATCAATGTAGAGGTTACTTGTTACTCATGAGGTGCTGATGAAGTGGATGCTCCTAGTCATTGGCAATTACGGGTGCCTTTTGTGTTCTGAGGATTCAGTGGCACCCATATTGGTGCCTTTTATTGCAAGGCATGCTAGATGAGGCTGTAATGCAAGGTCACATTTGCAGCAACGAAAGCAAGATCACTGGAGAGTCAAACAAGTGTTTGCAACACTGGAAGTCAGTATGATGAGATGCTGGTCTTGCCACAACTGACGCTTTTGGTTTGTGTCAACAGGTGTTGAAATGGACCCCGAACTCGAGTACGAAGCAAGACTTCTCCAGCGGGACATGACTTGCAAGATTGAGGACTGTCTTTCGGAGGCCAAGTGCTCCGTGCTCGGCTGCCAGGTGCTGCTTCTGCCCAAACAGATGTCCACCAGAGTGGCCCGGGACGTGGTGCGCTCCTCGGCCGACGAGCCGTGCGGGCTGCGGGGCGCCTCTATCGGAGTCTACCTGGAGGCCAAAGATGCGCTGAAACTGCTGGGGACCATCTTGCCTGGTCCGAGTGTCACCCCAACCTTCGAGGTGTCCGTCATTTTTAAGGCGGACGACAACGCCTGGCCATGGCTCGGGGACATATTTAAGACCAACAAGGTGTTAAAACTGAAACCGGAGTACCGGCTGGTGAAGAGGAAGCTGTACTCCTCTGCCAAGCCGGTCATTCACGATTATTACCAGGAATCTTGAATTCTACTCACTCGATCTCCAGATTCATTACAAAAATTGTTTTCCTCTTCACCTTAAGTCTCAACCACCTGCTGCATATATATCAGGATTCATCTGACATGCACTGCAAAACTGTTTATATTTATATATTTATTTTTTGTATGACTGCAACTTTGGTAAAAGCCTTTTTTTTTTTTTTGCACAATGTTGACGCCAAAAGTTTCCCTAAACACTAATGAACGTGACCACAGCATTTTGCACAAAAATCCATTGTTGAACGTGGAAGATAAGGAAAAACTACTGGGAATAGAGTGAGCGGGTCTTCTCTACCTAAACGATGCTGCGATTGTTATTTATAACGGTGAATAAAAGTTTTGCATAAAATTAATTTGTTGGGACTGTGCTTGCATCTCTAGTTTGAATAATTTACTCACTCGCGCGGTACGGTGGCTCAGTGGTTAGCGCGGTCGCCTCGCAGTAAGAACATCCTGGGTTCGAGCCCCGGAGTAGTCCAACCTTAGGGCGTTGTCCTCTGTGTGGAGTTTGCATGTTCTCCCCGTGTCTGCGTGGGTTTCCTCCCACAGTCCAAAGGACATATAGATCAGGTGAATCGGCCATACTCAATTGTCCCTAGGTATGAATGTGTGTGATAGTCAGGTGGCCTGTCCAGGGTGTCTCCCCGCCTGCCGCCTAGAGACTGCTGGGATAGGCTCCAGCGTCCCCGTGACCCTGAGAGCAGGGTAAGTGGTTTGGAAAATGGATGGATGGATCTCTCACTTTGAATATTGGCAGTTGAGTTTGTATACCATACTTGGTATTGTGGGGTCTTGAGTGCTTCTACCTAGGCCCCGGGCAGGAAATCTTGCATGCAGATCTGCTTATTTGTCAAGAAACCGCTGTAGCACTTAAAGACAACTGGAGGCAAACCTTATTAAATGTCGGTCGTGCCGAAAGAACGGCAAGACCTGGCAGTGATCTGAGGTTTACTGATCCTTCAGGAAATTGGCCGGTGATTCGAGACATCCAACTCAGAAGACTGAAGGGCAAACCCGACAGGATCAATAATTATCTTTTATTAAACAAATGTACAACAGATCAGCTGATACATGTACCAAACAGAAAAAAAAACTTAGCACATGGTACAAAACTTGTTTTGCACTTCAATCTAACACTCACTACACAAATATAACTTATTCTGGCTAGTCTGCATCCTGCATGACAAAAGAAAAAACAGGATGCATCGATGGTACTAGTTCAAGAGCAGTCGTTAATTTCTGAATCATTATGCATGGCCTGTGGCATCAGGTCGTGTTAAGGAAATTCTCAGACACTCCTAACTCGGCCCAGTATGTGATACCAGAAACCTAACTCAGACCAGTACTGGGCCCAGTACGTGATCCTGGAAACGGCAGGAGTGTGTTCTTAAACCTACGAATGGGATCTTTCTCAAAATGAAGGAAACCTTAACATGGTAATGTCTGATTTATAACTCTCTTGACTGATGACTCGGCCCTGCATGTTATAGTCTCTCACTCGCTCTCCAACTCAGAGAGAAATGACGACAAAAATAAAGCTTAATGGCGTGCTGACTTGTTCTGCCCCGAGTGAAATGCAATGGTGGCGCACACGGATGAAAACGGACGAAAAGTAGGCTCGAGACCCTCTCAAACGGACCTGCGGAAACCCGTGTGAGCATACGCCCACGTGAAAAACAGGGGTGCCCGTGTGAACCCGTGCACAGAAACATACATAGCACGTGCCGGCGCACGGCACAACCGTCCCCAACCAGAAAACAAACCATAGCGGCCAGCAGGCGATCCGCTCCACAAATCCTGACGCCGCACTTTGTCTTGTGCTCGGCGTCTCGCGCCGCCAAGGCCCACGTCTTACTTCTTCATCTTAAGGTCTGCTTCCATCGCGCTGCGGCGGCCCCTGGTGCCGCCATCCTGTAGCAGAACACACAGAGAGAGAGAGAGAGAGAGACGACAGCTCAGTACGGAAAAGGCCAAAGCCCAAGTGGGCAGCGTGAGGGGAGGCCCAGTGGCAGACTCCCACCCCAACTCCCATGCCACTCAGCCCCCGTTACAAAAACACAGCACAGTCCACTTTGGAGGGTTTTCTCCCCCGCCCCCCCCCCCTCAACTGAAGAACCAAACAGAAGAAAATGATGACAAGAAAGGAGAGCAGGAAAACGAAAATAGAGGGAAAATCAGACCGCAAAAAAAAGAAGAAAGAAACATGCAGAGAACAGAACAACCTTGCACAAAAAAAGAAGGGGGGGGAAACTCGCACGGAAAACAAAACAAAAACAAACACCGGTCGCTGGCATGGGGGGTCTCATTAACGGGAAGCACGGGTGATGGAGGTTACTGGTGTGTGTGTGTCTGTGTCGTGTCTGGGGAGAATGTGTTGTCGGTGTGAGCGTATGTGGCTGACGTTTATGAAGGTGCTGGGGTGTGTGTGTGTGTGTGTGCATATGGAATGATGAGAGGGAAAACAGAGGCAGAGCACATTCCGTGTCTTCATTGTGTGTGTGTGTGTGTGTATGTGTGTGTGTGTGAGTGTGCGACGCGGAGGGTCGTGGCTCTGTCTGGTGAGATCTTTAGGGAGGACCTGTATACTTACAAAGAGAGAGAGAAGAAAAGCAGGAGAGGCCATTGGGACACTGTCCTGTAGGAGGACAAACATCGCAGTGAGAAAATAGAGAAATACACACGCAGGCGCCTGAAGAAGCAAAGGGTCAAATATGTTTCGGTCTTTTTGGGGTTTTTTTGAAGCGCACACACATATACACACATATACAGATGTACACACATACGGACAAGCAACAGTTGCCCGGCTGACCCCTGCATGCAACGTCTACACACACCAAACACATTCATAGACCAAAACAGAAAAACAGGTTGTAAAAATGGCGTGAGGCACTCACACGCCCGCCTCCATACGGTCCAGAGGGCAGCACGTTCCCCGACACACACACACACACACACACACGCACACACGCACAAGACCAGAGATTCTCTCAGAAGCCAGGACATACAGTCAAATGGACCCAAAAGCAGTGGTGGTTAAAGGAAAATTCCGCTAATTTAACTGAAGCCCTATTTCCCTCCTGTTAGGCGTCAAACCGAGCAATGGGTAGCCAGAATCCTTTAAACTGATCCAGTCCCGAAGGGGCTAGCGTCACACTGAGCTGCGGTGTAACACTTCACCGAGTTTACATCCACTACAAAAGCATCATGCTTTTATCAGACGAGTCTAAAGGGCCCCTTTTAGTACGTTTCTTTATTTAAAAAAAGATGAGTGTTGAGTTGAGGGAATGGGGATCAGGTGTGGCTTCTAGGGCAGGTTACTCATTAGTCACAAAGACAACACAACTCAATCACAGTTCACAATACACACAACATACACTATTCAAGAACAAATCTACCAGGTCCCAAGTACCTCAGGTATAGGAGGGATATATGAACCTTTGGGACAATACACTGACTGCTATTTAAAACCATTTGTAAAAAAAAAACCTCCCAGCCTACCTTGCAGATACGACAGACATGTGGAATTGTCTACAATCACTATGCACTCATCTCCCCTTCCGCTTCCGGTGTGGGGAGATGGCCGCGCGTATTTGCGTTTGCAGCGGCCTCACCCGGTGCCGGTGACGGAGCATGGCGGCACTACTTAACATCTGCGGCAGCCTCACCCAGTACCGTCCATGCAGTGTCTTTGTCCACGTCTAAGTTTTTGTCTTCGTTTGATGGCTGGGAGAGCTGGCGCTGGATCGGCTGAGACAGCGGGGCAGGCTAAGCTAACTGCTAGCCCATGCAGACCGGCAGTTCCGGTAACACCAGGGGCGGTCTGGCAGCGGCCTCGCCTGGCGTTGGACTGTGGTGTTTTTGATGTTGTCGTGAGGAGTGCGGGGAGGTGTCAAGGGTGTTTGGCTGGGAGAGCTGGTGCTGGAGAGTTTGGTCTGCTTCGTCCGGTGGGCCCGGGGACCACAGCCCCTGCCTGGAGCTGTGCCCGACAGGATGCGGGCATGAGATGGGCTAAGCAAACTGCTAGCCCATGCAGACTGGCGGTTCCAACATTCATGCTGGCTGGCGTCCGTTCCCTTGGACAGTGATTTTTTGTTTATTTTGGATATAAGTGTTAGTTTGGGTACGTGTTCTTGTAGTTTTTGTCTGTTGTAATGCTGTGGGCTGGGGGAAACGGCATTTCGTTTCATTTCACGTACACAAGTGCATGAAGTGAAATGACAAAGCGTTCCTGATTCCTGAAGAGTGTATTCTCAGGACTCTGGATGTGAATAGCCTGTACACCAACATTTCACATGAGGGACGCATCGAGGCAACCAAGGCTTACCTGGAGTCTAGGGTAGACTAAAACTCACCCCCAACAGAATTCTTAATTGAATGCTGAGAAATATGTCTCAATTCTATTTTGTGTTTAAAGGGAAACACCACCAGCAGCTAATTGGAACATCTACGGGTACAGTCTTTGCCCTAGAACAGGGGTCGGGAACCTTTTTGACTGGGAGAGCCATAAAAGCCAAATATATTTCATTGAGAGCCATATAGTATTTTTAACGTATAATAAATTAAATATGTCTTACTTTTAATGCGACTTCTGGTGCTGCATGGTTTTGCTGATGGCCTTGTAGTCTGGTTCATACATGGTGAGGTTGAGCTTCATGCAGGCGTTGAGGCTTCCATCAGTTAAACGTGAGCGTAGGTTGGTCTTAATGTTCCTCATATGCGAGAAAGACTGTTCACATGCATATGTAGAGCCAAACATGGTCAATACGGCAATACTCACACGCTGCATTGTGTGGTATGTCACAGGAAGCTCGTTCCAAGTTTTAAGAATCAGCTGGTCTTCAGGTTGAAGATTTTTAATTTCTGTCCACATGTGTTCCCTCGCCAGCTCTGCTCGCTGTCACGCAAGACTTTCAAACTCTCCATTAAGTGACTTGAACTTACTCATCCACATGTCTGATGCCTTCAGGTCAGCAACTTCCAGCTCAAAGTCTCCGATAGAGACCCCGGGGATGCATGTCAGGTCGATTTTGTCCACTGCACACTCATGTGGATGAGTGATGAACTTGAAAAGACCAGTGCGCGCACGAAATTCTCCAAAACGTGCTTTGAATGACTGCAGGAGATTGAACGTAAAGCCAGCTAGCTGCTGGAGATCCAGATGTTGAGTGGAGTCACTTGCTAAGCATGCATCTCTAAATTGTTGCAGTCTTTCAAAGTGCAGAAGACGACCTGTTTCAATGTCCCTGAGAAAGACTTCCAGCTTGCTTTCAAATGCAAACACTGCTTGTTGAAGGGATGAGATTGTATTTCCAATACCTTGCATTTTCACATTGAGCTGGTTCAGATGGCCAGTTATGTCCACGAGATAGTGAAACTGCAGGAGCCAGTCAGTGTTGTCTAGCTCAGGATGCTTGACACCTTTCATTTCAAGAAAAGTCCGGATTTCACTCAGGCAAGCTGCAAAACGGCTGAGCACCTTCCCCCTTGACAACCAACGCACGTTGCTGTGTAAAAGCAGACCGGGATAATGATTCCCAACTTCTTCTAACAGAGCTTTAAACTGGCGATCATTTAAAGCTCGGGCAACAATAAAGTTGACCACTCGAATGACCAGAGACATCACCTCGCCAAGCTCCTGGCCACACGTCTGAGCGCAAAGCGCCTCCTGGTGCAGGATGCAATGAAAACTTAGGATGGCTCTCTTTTCATGTTCACGGAGAAGCGCTACAAATCCTTTGTTCTTCCCCAACATACAGGGTGCACCATCAGTACAGACAGAAATAAGTTTATCCATCGGTAGTTTTTTTTCTTTAGCAAACTCCATGAAAGACATGAATAAATCCTCTCCTCTTGTTGTCCCTTTCATTGGCAAAACAGCCAAGCTTTCCTCACGCAGTGTGTCACCTGCAGCATACCTGGCAATGATACTGCACTGAGATAGATGGCTAACGTCTGTTGACTCATCTAACGCGAGAGAAAAGTATGTCCCGGCGTTTATGTCCTTAATTTGTGTTTCCTCGACTTGATTTGCCATCACGATGCTACGATCGTGCACAGTTCTTGCTGACAGGGGCATGTCTTTTATTCGTTTGATTATCTTGTCTTTATTTGGGAAGTCATCAAACAGTTCATTGGCCACATCAAGCATGAATGTTTTGGCATACTCGCCATCTGTGAATGACTTTCCATTCCTTACTATTGCCAAAGCCCCCGCAAAGCTAGCGGAATTCCCGTCACCTTGCTTGGTCCACACACGTAGTTGCTGCTGACTCGTCTGCACTCTCCGCTGTAGCTCCTCGCATGCCCTTTTCCTGCTGTCCCCCGCTGGAGATTTCCATGCAAATGAAGCATGGTGCGTATCGAAGTGCCGCTTTATATTTGACCGTTTCATCGATGCAATTTTATCATTGCATATTAGACATACCGCAGATCCTGCTCTCTCCACAAATGCAAATTCCTCTGTCCACGCAGCCTGGAATGCACGGTAATCATTGTCTTTTTTTCTTTTCGCCATCTTTTCCGTTACAAGGGTTGAAGCGGATAAACTAGTTGGCTATCTGATAAAATTGATTTCTTCACCTTTACAATGACCCGGACATGCTCGCGAGCCATTGGTTCCCGACCCGACCCACGGGTGACCCGTGAAATTTATCTTCAAAACTAATTTCTGTTTACTTTAAAATGACACAGTATTATTAAGAAATATCACAAGTATTTTAAAATCAGTTCAAAACTGATTTTTTTTGAAAAAAAAATAATTTTCAACTCAAAATTGTCTGGGAGCCATATGCCGTCACCGGAAGAGCCATATATGGCTCGCGAGCCATAGGTTCCCGACCGCTGCCCTAGAATATACAAATCTTTGTTGGCCACTGGGAACACATGGTCATCCACAGTTCAGGTAGCCCATTCTTACCATCCACTGCTCTATGGGAACACTACATTGATGATATTTTCCTGGTCTGGTCAAACACACAAGAAAAATTAACAGAATTTGTAAAATACATAAACGACACATGCACAGATCTACAATTTAAATGTGAAGTTGACGACAGAAAATACTTTTTTTTGGACCTAGAGATATCCATAGAATCCATCCATTATCCAAACGGCTTATCCTGCTCTCAGGGTCGTGCGTATGCTGGAGCCTCTCCCAGCAGTCATTGGACAGCAGGCGGGGAGACACCCTGGACAGGCCACCAGGCCATCACAGAATATCCATAGAATATCCAAGAACATCCAAGATCTCCAAGAAAATGGATTTATTGAAACATCTGTATTCACAAAACTACCAATAGGAACTCTTTACTTTTAGCATCAAGTCAACACCCAAAACACATAATCAACAACATTCCCAAAGGACAGTTTATGAGAATAAGGTGAAATTGCAGCTCTTAAGATTCATTCAACCACCAAGCCAATGTAATCTATGATCAATTTTATGAAAGAATATGAAGAATTAGTGATCACAAAAGCAAAAAAACATGCAAAGAAAATGGACAGACAACATCTCTTGGGGAAAAAATTAGTGAAAAACAGAAAATTACATTCTCTACAGAGTTTATCTATCTATCCAAGGATGTAAAAGCGATTCTTTTCTCCCTGATCATGACCAAGAATGAGCTGCAGATAGCTTACCGGAGAGAAACGAGCATGAAAGGAGCTGGTAAGGACTTTCGGAGGGGACACGTAATGGAGTAGATGTGTAAACCACGAGGTCCCAACTTTTATACATAAGTAAGTTATAATTCCTCTAAATGGTCTGATTAAGTGACTTTTTCATTTCGATATTTTGAGTGAACAAAGTATTTCAGTTTTTGGAAAGATTTTTGGACAAGCAATGCCTCCCAGACCTCCTAAAGCCATGCAAGCTAGCAACTCGGAGGCTTCTAGCAAGAACACTGTAGATGCCGACAGAACAACAACAGAACAACGGCCTATGAGAAGAGATCAAATGAGCCATCTCTTTGATTAAAATTGTGCTAGATGAATGTAGTAGTGACAAACCGCGTGATCACGAAGAAGGGCTGAATAATTTGGATGCCTGCATGGACAGCATAGAGATTCAATACACAGCTGAGCAGCAATTATAAAAAAAGGAAAGGTGAAAACTGAGGGTCTGGAAAAGGGAAACCCAACACAATTTATTGCCAAACTTCTATACGACATACTTTGGGGTCCCAATGGCTTGGAGGAGCCTCTGATCCAGGATAGCACTTATTGTGCTGCGGTGCAGGTGCCTCGAGAGTGGCACCAACCATGGCCATTCATCTTTCAAGTTCACTACCTCTAGCAGGAGGAGTGGATCCAGCGTCTGGCCAGGCAGAAGGGATGGTTGGAGTTCCAAGGAAAGCAGATCTTCATCTTCCCAGATTATAGCATTGACTTGAGTAGATGCAGAGTGGCATTCAACGAGGTGAAAGAACACCTTTGGAAAGAAGAGAGGGTCTGGTATGGTCTTCTATATCCAGCAGTCTCCGGGTTTCCTTCAATGGGCAAGTAAATATATTCGAAACTCCACAGAGATGGAGATTTGCTGGGCTAGGTAGAACATCATACATGGCTTGTACCATGAACTTGATCCGCTGCAGTTCTGCTTGCCAGATATCTGCCCAGGATATCTTCCTCTCCAACATACCCTCCCACCTTGTCCATGCTCCCTGTTGCTGCATGCCCACCAGTCTGCTGGTCCTTTCCTCCTCAACACACCTCCTCCAGGACTAGATGGCGTTTTTCCTTGCCATGGGCCCTATCATAGCGAGGTTGTAGGATGGCTCCCAGCCCTGGACGGGCAACTGGAGTCCTGATAGAGCAGTGACCCTCTTGTGCAAGAAACCCTGAATTCCTCATCAAGGCTGCTGATAGGGAGCTTGAGTATGTTGCTCCTCCCATACAGTGCTGCACTAATAAGGCTGCGCAGCAGACCCAGCCATCTCTAGAGGTAGCTACTGATCTTCCTCTCCAAGGTCTCCACTGTCAACAGGGGTACCTCGTAAACCAGTAGAGACCAGAGGAGGTAAGATGCGATGTTGGTAAATCCAAGCCTTGAACCTGCCAGGTAGGCCAGACTGTCTACTGTGGTGAGCAAAGCCTCAAGCTCCTTGATGGTTGCTTGGATTACCACTGTATCCCTAAGGCTAGAGTCAAAGACCTTGCCTAGACTCTTGACTGATTTTTCAGTAATGGATGGGATTACAATGCCAATTCAAAAAGAGGCACTCCCCCATACACAACAATGGGTTTGAAGTGGAACATGTCTCCAGCTTTAAATTCCTTGGAATCCAAATCAGCAAGGACCTCCCCTGGACATCAAACAGGCCCTTTAAAAAAGGCCCAACAACACCTGCATTTCCTGAGGAGGCTGGGGAGTGCCCGTCTATCCCCCAAAAATGTCCTCAACTTCTACCACTGCACCATAGAGAGCATCCTGACCAGCTACATCTCAGTGTGGTACGGCAACTGCACATCAATAGACCAGAAAGCTCTGCAGTGGGTCGTCAAGGCGGCCCAGCATATCACTAGTACCCAGCTCCCAGCCATAAAAGACATTTATCACAAACGCTGCCTTCGAAGGGGTCTCAGCATCAGCAGGGATCCCACCCACCCCAACCATGGACTGTTCTCCCCACTGCACTCTGGAAGGCGCTACAGGAGCCTCAGAGCCCGCACTACCAGGCTCAAAAACAGCTTCTTTTCCCAAGCTGTTACCCACCTGAACCTGGCTACCCACTGAATGTCTGTAAATATGTTTATACTTTTCTTTTTTGTTTTACTTTCTCTTTAGCTTTTAGTCTTCATCTGTATATAGCTTATACTATGTTTGCTGTGTTTGTCCATGTCTGTCTTGCACTGTTTGGCGAAGCTGCAGCCCTCATTTCTTTTTTACACATGTGCCAGCACATTGTTTAAATGACAATAAATTAAATTGAATCGAAAACAGTCCACCACTTTTCCCTTCTTCAACACCAGGGCTCTGGATTTGGGTGGTTTAAAACTCATCCTCACCTTATATATATATAACATAACTTTGAGGAGTCTAACGAGCCTCAGACGCGATAATGATCATGAGCTTAATCTGTTTCTGACCCAGAACTGCAGTCTCGCAGTAAAACTAAGGTCCATACCTGAAGCTGACTCACTATTGGGATTGGGATTGTCTTTTCAAAATGGAGGTTGTTTTACTTCTCAGGCCATTCTGAGCTGGTTAGTACCAAAAGAAGAGCTCTTTAACTGGACATTATTTGAAGAGCACTATTGCCCTTATTTTATTTTTAATTATTTTTTACAAACATTTTTTGATTCGGATTTTTGTCTTTTTACCAACTTTCACTGTTCAAAAATTCATGTAATCAACTATACTGATAAAAGCATAAGGAAAATGGTCTTGTTTAGTCTCATCTCATCTCATCAGCCACTTCTCCGGGGTCGGGTCGCAGTGGCAGCAAGCGAAGTAGGGCACTCCAGACGTCCCTCTCCCCAGCAATGCCCTTCAGCTCCTCCTGGGGGATCCGAAGGCGTTCCCTGGCCAGACTGGACATGTAGTCCCTCCAGCGAGTTCTGGGTCTACCCTGGGGTCTCCTCCCAGTTGGCTGTGCCCGGAAAACCTCCAAAGGAAGGCGCCCAGGGGGCATCCTAATCAGATGCCCGAACCACCTCAACTGGCTCCTTTTGATGGACTTGTTTAGTCTTTTTCTTCAATGTTTTTTTACCTCTGTGGTGTTTGTTGTTTCAACATTTCTTCCTCAATCCCATACAGTTTGAGAATTGGGCTGATTCTTATGTCGGGCTGTCCTCACCAACTGAAGCCACGGGGGGCAGATAACCGGCAGCAGATTATCCCCTGGTGTCAAAGGGCTCAAGACTCAAGATTCTGTTGCCCCCCTGTTGACTCCTGACCAGTCTTGGTAAATGACTTTTTTAAAACATCTTTTTTTTTAAAGACTTTTGTGAAGACTGTGTTGCATAGTGTGAATGGGTCAAAGACTGATATCAGAGACTGGCAACATCCAATGAGAGTGAAGCTTTGGGACATATAAACAGATTGGGCAGGACATGCAGTCACTTTTTATCAACAATATATTCTACTGGCACACACAAGGAAAAAAACATTTGACATTGGCCAAGACAATGGCTCTTGTAGTCACCTTTACTTTTTATGTAAAGTAGACATCTCTCAAGCCATGTCTTCTTTGATGTGCAGCGTCTTGACTTCTGTTTTTGTTGAGTTTGAAGCAGAGTGACTGCTGTACAAACTACACTAAAACCAACTGTTAGTTTACTATGACTGGCACTTTGACTTTGACGAGAGCTCTATCAGTCCACCGGTCTCTCGCTCTCTTCTTTGGCACCATTTACTCCTTGACGTGTTTCTGCAAGATGCAAAATTTGAGACGAGATGTGAAGAATTGGGCTGGTGAGTGTTTAATTGCGAAACCCTCAATCGGTCCCCCGTCGCCTAGTGGGAATAGGCTCAAGACGTTAGGTAAGATCAGTCTTTAAGTCTGGACAGCCTGCATCGGCCAAAACTGGACCAGTCGCTACATGCAGAGTCACCTTAACATGTTCAATGTGATGCACACATGCACAAAGACGAAGGTGCCACAGGTTTTCAGTGAGCGAGAGAAACGGATGGTCTAATAAGAAATTACTTTAAATTCCCAATATGTTCATAAACTTTTATTGCAACTCCCCCAAACCTCCATATTATGCACTTTCCGAGTTTACATCTGAAATCCAATTATATGCCTCTGCTTCGTGATTAGTGTCTGTGTTTTCCACATTGCGGATATCAAAGAGTCCTATTTAATTAGTTCAGCCATCAGTTGACGGCAGTTTGCTTAATACTGAATCAATTTAAAAGATTCTACTACCCATCGCTCAGTTTGACTCCTTATGACATGACAATTGGGCTGAGGTTAAATGAAATTACCAGTGTTTCCTTGAAAGTGCTGACAGAATAACATTAAGTCAAACAGATAGCGACAGACATTAATTCACTTCAGTTGCAGGTTGATGAAAACAGAGACAGATAGAGGAAATAAGACAGGCAGTAGTTTGGGAAAGGACAGAGTTGGTATGTTGGAAGATTCAGGATAGGAATTATTTCACACATTTGTGGAACTTTATAGCTGGTTGAGACGGACTGGATCCAGTGAAAGCTGTACCCACTGGGAGAATGTGTGGAATTTTCTCATGAATTAAACAGTGGCAATGCACCTGTAAAACTGTGTGTGTGTTTTTATATATATACAGAAAGAACTCAGAGGGGGACAAAGGCACTGTAAATCTGATGCAGAAAACTAGCGCCGATACAGCGAACACTGTCACTATCACTGAAAAGATATTAACAATATCAATTTCATCAATGTAAGCAATGAACACAAGCTACCCTTAATCTGTTATGTCCACAACCGACATAACCTGAGCTCAAGAACTAATGACTGGAGACCAGTTTCGATGTGAAGGTTATTTGACTGTTGATACCCCCCAAAAAAATCCCTGTTCAAACATAATGGCTCAACTATCCAGAGTGTAGAGATGACGTAGAAGAATTTAAGAGTGAACTTTACCTCGCTTGCTTCTCTTCCTCTGTCTATCCCTCTCTCTAATATAATCATATATATTCATACACACACAAATATTATATATATATATATAATAGTGGCTTCAGAAAGTATTCAGACCTCTTCACTCTTTGCACGCTGTGTTGTAGATTTCATTTCAAATGGATAAAATTGCCCTTTTTGCCCATCAATCTATACACAATAACCCATGACAACAAAGTGAAAACGTTTTTTAAAAATGTTCGCAAATTTATTAAAAATCAAAACTGAAATCTCTCATTTACGTAAGTATTCAGGCTCTCTGCTGTGGAACTCAAAATTGTGGTCAGGCGCATCCTGTGCTTTAATTATCATGAGATGTATCCAGAACTTGGAGTCCACCTGTGAATTGATTGTACATTGATTGGCAAGTATTGGGCCAGATGTCCTGCCTCTCACTTCCTGGTGTAGTGATCACTGCGGGTCCATCAGGACCTTAGCATATGGCCGCTCCTACGCAAATGTGTCCGTAGCAGCACCTTCTCGTGGTACCTCCTGTTTTCACAAAGTCTGCTGCGGGGGCGACTGGGTTCCGGGCAGTATAACCGGGTGGGTTGATTCAACTCGTTAGCCTTGGTTTGCATCTAGGAGAAGGACAGCTCTGATTTCAAACCCAGGTAGATGACGCTTGTTAGCCTTATCAGGCAGCTCATCTAGGAGGAGGAAAACTCTGATTTAAAACCTCCGCTGCCTTGCGGGTATACTCGTCTACAGTAAAGATTTGGGGAAGAAACCCTGAGGAAAAATCTGCATCGGTCCCCATTATTATCATTATTATTATTATTATTATTATCTCCATTGCCAGTCATCTCGCTTAGTCTTCCCACTAGTAGTAGGTGGTCTCGGACGAGAGAGTGTGGTTGATGATGCACAAACTCTTCCTCACTTAAATCATCACGTAAGTCATCAGTCATCCATCACACGATGACTAGATGGTCCTCGTCACTTGCGAAGGAAGAATAACATAACGTAAGATTGGACATATACTGATGAGCCAAAACATGACCACTCACAGGTGAACCAAATAACGATCATCTCCAAACAAGGGCACGTGTCAAGGTCTGGGCAGATTAGATGGTAAGCAAACAATCAGTTCTCGTAGTCAACGTGTTGGATGAAGGAGAAATGGGCAGGAGTAAAGACCTGAGCAACTTTGACAAGGGCCAAATTATTATGGCCATACGACTGGGTCAAAGCATCTCTGAAACAGTAAGGCTTGTGGGGTTCTCCTGGTCAGCAGTGGTGAGCACCTACCGACAGTGGCCCGAGGAGGGACAAATCACAAACCGGTGACAGGGTGTTGGGCACCCAAGGCTCTTGATGCATGAAAGCAACGAAGGCTTTCCTGTCTGGTCCGAACCAACAGAAGGTCTACTGTGGCACAAGTCCCGGAAAATTTTAATGATGGTTATGGGAGGAATGTGTCACAACACACAGTGCATCGCACCCTGCTGCATATGGGGCTGCGTAACCACAGACCGGTCAGAGTGCCAATGGTGAGCCCCATCCACCGTCAAAAGCACTTACAATGGGTTAGCGAGCATCGGAACTGAACCTTGGAGCAGTGGAAGAATGCCACCTGGTCCGATGAGTCCTGTTTTCTTTTCAATCCTGTGGATGGCTGTTTACGTGTGCACCGTTTACCTGGGGAAGTGATGGCACCAGGGTGCACTGTGGGGAGACAACAAGCCGGTGGAGGGAGTATGATGCTCTGGGCAATGTTCCGACTGGGAAACCCTGGGTCCGGCCATTCATGTGGATGTCAATTTGACATGTGTTACCTACCTAAGCATCACTGCAGACCAGGTACACCCCTACATGGTACTGGTATTCCCTGATGGCAGTGACCTCTTCAAACAGGACAATGCGCCCTGCCACACTGCACTTACTGTGAAGGAATGGTTTGAGGAGCACGATGAAGTGTTCAAGGTGTTGCCCTGACCTCCAAATTCTCCAGATCTCAATCTGATTGAGCACCTGTGGGATGTGCTTGATCGACAAGACCAATCTACTGTGACTCCACCTAGCAAATTACTGAATCTGCTGCTAATGTTTTGGTGCCAGATACCACAGGACACCTTCAGGGGTCTTGTAGAGTCCATGCCTCGGCGGGTCGGTGCTTTTTTGGCGGCACACAGATGACCAACAGCATAATAGGCAGGTGTTTTGGCTCATCAGTGTAGTTTAAAATGGGCCACTCTTGTGTATATAAGGCCTACAATTCAAACTGTGTGTCAGGCCAAAAACCAAGCCAAGAACCCAACAGTCACTATAACAGAGCTTCAGAAGTCCTCCGCAGAGATGAGAGAACCAGCTGGAGAGACGGCCATCTCAGCAGCACTCCATCAATCAGGCCTTTTATGGTAGAGTGGCTAGAAGGAAGCCACACTTGAGTGAAAGGCATACGACAGCTCACTTCAAGTTTGCCAAACGGCATTTAAAAGACTCAGAGCATGAGGGAACGATTCTATGGTCTGACGAGACAAAAACTTTACTCTTTGGGCAGAACTCCAAGCACTATTTCTGGTGAACAACGGGCACTACTCATCACCTGGCTAATACCATCCCTACAGTGAAGCATGGTGGTAGCAACGTCATTCTACGGGGGTGCTTCTCAGCAGCAGGGACAGCGAAACTTGTCAGAACTGAGTGAAGCATGAATGCAGCCAAATACAGAGATCCTTGAAGAAAACCTGCTCAAGAGTGCAAGCAACCTCAGAGTGGGGCGACGGTTCACCTTTCAACATGACAATGACACAAAGCATACAGCCAAGACAACAATGAAGTGGCTTCAGGACAAGTCTGTGACTGTCCTTGAGTAGCTTAGCCAAAGCCCAGACTTAACCCATAGAACAGCTGTAGAGAGACCTGAAGAAGGCGGTTCATTGGTGTTTCCAATCCGATCTGATGGCGCTTGAGAGGATCCACCAGGAAGAATGGAATAAATTGCCCAGATCCAGGTGTGCAAAGCTTGTAGAGACTTACCCAAAAGGACCAGAAGAAAGAAAGAAAGAAAGGAAGTATCTTTATTTTGTCATTGTACAGTTAGTTGTTCGGTTACAATGAAATTTGTACTGCATTTAACCCATCCTATTGTACAGGAGTAATAGGCGGCTGTGGTACAGCACACGGGGGCCAACTCCAGTTCTTTCCATTGCCTTGCTCAGGGGCACAGGCAGGAGTATTAACCCTAAAATGCATGTCTTGTTGATCATGGGATGAAACCAGAGCACCTGGGGGAAACCCACACAGACGAGGGGAAAACATGTAAACTCCACATAGAAAGGACCTGGGATGGCCTGTGGTTTGAACCCAGGACCTTCTTAGTGTGAGGCAACAGTGCTAACCACTGGGCCACCGTGCCGCCCCGTACCCCTAAAAGCTGTACTTGCTGCCAAAGGGGCTTCTTCAAAATACTTAATTAAGGGTCTGAATACTGAATAATGAGAGTTTCAGTATTTGATTTTTAATAAATTTAGAAAAATGTCTAAAAAAACGTTTTCCCTTTGTCATTACAGGTTACTGAGTGTAGATTGACAGCAAAAAAAGGCAATTTTATCCATTTAAAATTAAATCTACAACACTGTGCAAAAACTAAAGGGGTCTGAATATCACAGAAAGTTGAATCAGTTCATCTGGACACAACGTTTATTGAGAGAAACGTTTCATCACTCATCTACGTGACCTCTTCAGTCTCAACTGACTGCAGGTAGCCCCACCCTCATAAACAGCACAGTTGTACAACGACCGAAAGCAACGGCTGGTTTCATATGCAAATTGCCATGACCATTAACTAGAGTTACAATGGTCATATGTACTATTCACAAAGGATTGGGGAATAGTTGTAACCACAGCACTGTAAGACGGCGACAGCTGTACTCTGCGCCCCCCCCCCCCCGGTTCAAGGATGGTTGTTCCCTCTTCACACAGATGGCTTCTTTGACTTCCCTGTTCAAACCAGCATTCCTCCCTATCAAAGATGTGCAAACCATCATCCTTAAAAGAGTGGCCACTGGCCTGTAGATAGGTGTAGACTGCACAGTCCTGGCGTTTGCATACGAAACAAACCGTTGGTTTCCATCATTATGTAACTGTGCTGATTATAAGGTCGGGGGATACCCGCAGTCAGTTGAGACTGAAGAGGTCACTTGGATGAGAGATTGAAATGTTTATCTCCACAAATGTTGTGTCCAGATGAACTGATTCAACTTTCTGTGATTTCCTTACCTGGAATATTGAGCATGCATAAAGATGAGGGTCTCAATACTTTCTAAAAGCCACTTATAAATATTGGTGGATATTATAGCTGCATAAAAACCACAATCCCATATTTTGTCAGATATTCTATTTCCAGTATGTTTCCACAACTGAAAAATGACAGCTCTCATGTCATGAACAGCTCTCATGACAGCTCTCATGTCATGAACTTTAGCAGACTTTCCGGGACATCGTAAAGGAACCCAAACTCCCCAAGAAACACCCAACCCCTCCACCTCACTCACCTTCTCAGCTGGTTCGCCCGGTTTGCGGCCCCCCTCCCTGCCACGGAGGCTTTTGGTGGAGATGGCACTCTCCGAGGTTTGCATGATGAGCTGGGTGGCCAAGAACTGCTGCACATGCTCCAGCACATCCCGCTGCATCTCCAGTGCCATGTGGTAGACGTCGTGGTCCGAGGAGTTGTACATGACAGCATTCTGGAACATTAGCATGATGTCGCGCTGGAATTCGGCCGTGGTGCGGATTACACCCGACTCGATGTTCTTCTTGATGGCGGACAGGTCCATGGGCCTGCAGCATGATGCAAAGGACAGGTAAGGAGGAATAAATGCGTTTAAGTTAATGCACTGCATTACCACTACAGTGAATGAGCCATAATGCGTCAAAGTGTCATCATTTATGTCGAGAGATGTTTAATTAAGAATGGCTAAAATAAAGAACACTGACGTTTAACGATCTAATTACAATATCTAGAACCACCCTCCTACAAACAGAATATTCCTGGGTTAAACATGGGTGTACTATTCTAGTGTCCTATCCAGGTCATTGTTCTTGTACATCGTAAACAGAAAAGTATCTCCTGCACACTGGGCCAGTTGAAAAGGTGAATTACAGCTTTTTGATATACCACAAAGATTATCCAAAAGCTTCCGGCTAACCCAACCAGCACATCTTTTCTGTGTTTGACTCAGCAGCCAGAATAGGTTCTATGTTTGGAAATAAGAGTATCTGGCATCCGGGTAGCATAGCGGTCTATTCCATTGCCTACCAACACGGGGATCACCGGTTCGAATCCCCGTGTTACATCCGGCTTGGTCAAGTGTTCCTACAGACGTAATTGGCCGTGTCTGTGGGTGTGTGTCCTGGTCGCTGCACTAGCTCCTCCTCTTGTCAGTCGGGGTGCCTGTTCGGGGGGGAGGGGGAACTGTGGGGAAAAACCATGATCCTCCCATGCGCTACATCCCCCTGGTGAAACTCTTCACTGTCAGGTAAAAAGAAGCGGCTGGCGACGCCACATGTACTGGAGGAAAGATGTGGTAGTCTGCAGCCCTCCCCCAGGTCGGCAGAGGGGGTGGGGCAGCAACCGGGACGGCTCGGAAGATGTGGGGTAATTGGCGAAGTACAATTGGGGAGAAAAAGGGGGGAAAAAATCCCCCCCCAAAAAAAGAACCAACATGGATACAGAGGAAAGACATCTCTGTATACTACTACTTTCGGCTGCTCCCATTAGGGGTTCCCACAGCGGATCATCCGTTTCCATCTCCTCCTGTCCTCTGCATCTTCCTCTGTCACACCAGTCACCTGCATGTCCTCCCTCACCACATCCATAAACCTCCTCTTTGGCCTTCCTCCTCTCCTCTTCCCTGGCAGCTCCATATTCAGCATCCTTCTCCCAATATACCCAGCATCTCTCCTCCACACATGTCCAAGCCACCTCAATCTTGTCTCTCTTGCTTTGTCTCCAAACCGTCCAACTTGAGCAGTCCCTCTAATATAATCGTTCCTAATCCTGTCCTTCTTCATCACTCCCAGTGAGAATCTTAGCATATTCAACTCTGCCACCTCCAGCTCCGCCTCCTGTCTTTTCGTCAGTGCCACTGTCTCCAAACCATATAAAGACATCTCTGTATACACCGCCGAAATAAATAAATAAATAAATAAATAAACAAAAACAATGACTATTCATACATTTATAAAGGAGAGAGTATAAGTAACCTGACCTGTGCACAATGCTGTGGTAACCGGGGGCAATGTCGTCCGATACAGGCTGCAGGAAGACGCTGGCATACCTACAGGTAACACACACACACACACACACACACACACACACACACACACACACACACACACACACACACACACATCAAATACCGGCCGTAGCTGCCTGGAGCTCTTTGTTATTCTCACCTCCAGAATTCTATCATTTCAATAGTTACCTGAAAATACGTCCCATTTTGTCAGATATACCCATAGTGAAACAACCAGGGAACAATATCTTAAGTGCAATCCACTTAAAACCCCACTTGATCATAGCTCAGTTATAATAAATCCCCTTGGCAACAAACCATTCATTGCCATATTCAATGTTTTGAACCAACCATCCCATTTTTTTCTGGAAAGCACTGAAAATGTCAACCCACAAAACATCTGATTCAAAAGAGAAGCACTCCCTAGCAAGCATTTACCGAAAAACACTGAAAACATTTGTTGTTGGTTATACACAGTAACCAGCAGCACTAAATTAACACTGTAGGTGTTAAATTAACACCAAGTAAGTGTTTATTTAACAGAGTTGAATGTAACTACATTTCAGAAAACACTTGGTCCCACCCGAAAATACTGTTAAATTTACTCTATAGCCAAACTTTCAGAGTAAATTCTACTAAAAATGTGTTAAAATTAACACTAAAATGTGTAAAAATATTGAACACTGTGGCATAATCACACTCTTCAGAGTAATATAATCACACTTTACATCGTTAAAATCTAACTCAAACCTGTTAAAATTTGACACGCGTGTGTAACCGTATTTAACAGTGTTATTTTTTAAATCTTGATTGCATGATAGTGTTGTCGAATTACTGTAATGTAATTAATGTCAAAAGCAAACAAACACAATAACACAAGATGACAGTACCAGCATTTATTGTAAACGTCAGAACCATTTCCCTGCAGTCCCATTCTCATGCTCACCTTGCCTACAATGATGAAATTATCAACACATCAGTGTGTCATGCTTGTGTGGTCTGAGTCATCAAGGCTCACCTGGTCCCCATCCCCCGATTAGTATTTCGGTTCACCTGCGCCCCATTTACCTGAGTAACCCATTTAGCTGATTGCCCGTGCTGTACTTACCTGATCCCCAGTCCCTTATTTGGCTTGCAGTTCCTGCCCTGCCCTCCCCTGCCCTGCTCCCCATTCCCTAATTGGTGAGCCTGTCCCTGCCCTGCTCACCAGGGGCCTCGTGTATCAGTCGTTACTATGGGCAAATGTGTTGTTACACACCCATGGGATTTTTTAGCCCTGAAGTTTGTCTCAGAGACCAGTGTAGAACCTGGGTAACCTCCGAAATTAGACACCGATTAGCTAACACTGATGTCTTTGCAGGCCTGGGTGATTGCTCGTTGCAAGAGGTAGACAATAGATGTTAGGAGGAAGGAATTACAACTAACCATCATGCTTTGCAGCTGTCTGTCAGACAATCGTGAGGGCTAAAAAATTCCACAGGTGTGTACGCACAAATTTGCCCATAGTAACGACTGATACATGAGGCCCCTGTTCTCAATTTCCCTGACTGGCTCTCCAGCAGGGTATATATTCCCCCTGGTTGCCCTGGCGCTTTGTCAGATTGACACACACACACACACACACACACACACACACACACACACACACACACACACACACACACACACACACACACACTGACTTTTGGTAGCTGAATAGATCACGTCTCATCTCTGGTCTTTCTTGCTGCCTGAATCTACGTTCCCCATGTTGTGAGTGTGTTTATGTTAATAAAACCTTGTTCTATCCCACTCTGTCTCCGCTGTCTGCATTTGGGTCTTCAACTCCTTCCCCCCGGCGTGACACAATGTAGACGTCACAAATCACATGCTCACCAGAAGAAGCCATATGGGACAACAAACAGGTGTCGTTCATCCATATGACATTTGTACGCATGTCAGAAGGCCGATGATAATGCAGGTTGTCCACATTGGAGAAAACAAAACCGTGTTGTGACCTGGTTACTTGGAAATGTTCTTGATAAGCTACAGTAACTAAAGGCACAGTGAGCAGCAACAGTCTTTTTTTTCCTGCTCTCCAGCTCTCCCAGCCAAGCAAAATCGACGCTCAAAATAAAAACTTCACATGATGACTCAAACTTAGACGTAGACGTGGACAAAGACGTAATCGGTACTGGGTGAGGCCACTGCAAAGGCGAGTCCGCGCCACCATCTTCCCACACTGAAAGCAATATAGTGTACGCTATGAAGTGCCAGGAGGATTGCCGTGAATTGTACATCGGGGAAATCAAACAGACGCTGGCCAAGAGGATGGCGCAACACGGGAGAGCTAACACGTCAGGCCAGGACTCCACAGTCTACACCACCTACACAGTCTACACCACCTACAGACCACTGGCCACTCTTTCAAGGATGAGGATGTGCACATCCTTGATAGGGAGGAACGCTGGTTTGAACGGGGAGTCAAAGAAGCCATCTATGTGAAGAGGGAACGATCATCCTGAACCGAGGCGGGGGGGGGTTGGGGCTAAGTAGATCTTTCACCATCTTACAATGATGTGATTGCAACCATTCCCCAATCTTGTGTGAATGGTACACATGGCCTTTGTTACTCTAGTTAATGGTAACGGTAATTTGCATATGAAACCGATCGTTGTTTTCGGTCGTTATGCCACTGTGTTGTTCATAAGGGTGGGGATACCTGCAGTCAGTTGAGACTGAAGAGGTCACTTAGATGATGATGAAACGTTTCTCTCTCAATAAATGTTGTGTCCAGGTGAAGTGATGCACCTTTCCGTGACTACTCATTTAATGTAAGCACATTGGGATACATTTACGATTGTTACTACACAGTGTTTTACTTTTCTAGCTTCATGCTGATATTGAAGAATGCCATATAGTCAAGGCTCAGCGTTTTCAGTTTTTACCGATTTTCGTCAAAAAATACCCAGATTTTTAAAATGATTTTCACCTGGATTTTATGTTTTCACAGATCCAAAAGTTGTTTCTGTTCGTGTGAGGTGATTTAACAGTGTCCTCTTGTGGCGAAATTCGGCATGCTGGATGGCTTGAAAAACTGAAAACGCTGAGCCTTGCATATAGTATACTGATGTTTGGTATTTATGCCTTCCTATTGCACGTGGGGAATGTGATTGGTTGCAGGCTTACAGCCACTCCCTATTTAAGATGGCTTCTCGTTGTCACAAACCATCTGCCTAATGAAAGTCTAGCACCGACACTTTGCAAATAAATGTATTACTGCAAGCTAGACAGCGTGCAGGGGTTTATTTCCAACTTTTGATCCGCTCGTCCCTCTCCTACGCGCCGGTCTCATGAAATCCATGTGCAAAGTTTTCTTCTGTTTTGAATATTTGGATTTTATAACGCTTCTCCCACTACTATGAACAATTGCCATTAACTTTATTCATTGGGCTATTTAACTATGAGTGGACTGCAATCAGATGAAAATCCCCAGCTGTACTGGGTATGCTGTCAAAATGGCATTGGGGGAGGAAATTGGGAAAAGAAAGCATCAAAATGCAGACTTATTGTGTAGTAGCTGTTCAGTGGAGACTGGCTGACAGACTGATTGTGGAGTAGCTGTTCAGTGGAGACTGGCTGACACGGTAAGATAATGCAGGAAGAGCTCACCTGTGATTGGCTGCGGCTCTCCACACCAGCATGATGGCTTTCTTCCAGATCTTCTGGGCCTGCACAGCCTCTTGGTCCTCACCACATGTGGACCTACCTCAGAAACGGGGAGGGCAGGAAGTAAGAGGGGGACAGATGGGGAGGGGGAAAGAAAGGAAAAGAAATTATTGGGAACGGAAAGTCGAGGCAGTGGGAGAGAAAAACCGCGGGTGTTAGAGAAAAGAGGAAAGACAGCACGAGTTGGAGTCAGAATACTTGTGCATCAGCAGCCAAAAAGTGCTTAGCAAAGAGGAATTGAGTCCAAAACTGATTCCGAAGATCATGACCCACATATCCCCGCCTACGCCAAATAAGAACAATGTAGATATTGTCTCACAATCTACTGTTACAGTAAAGACAGGGGTCAACTTCAGTCATAAGCCATTCAGTTCTTGGCTGCTCTTCTTCTAACTGTCCAGGATCCAGACTGTGTAAAGACAACGTTGACTCTTATCAAAGAATGTTGAATCAATTCATCTGGATACAGCATTTATTGACAAATACATTTCATCACTCAACTGACATCTTCAGTCTAAACCAGGGGTGGGCAATCTTCTCCAGAAAGGGGCAAGTGTGGGTGAAGGCTTCTGTTCCAACCAAGCAGTTACACACCTTGTGTCTCCTAATCAAGTTCCTCACCAAAGACGCTACTGGTTGATTAGTGGGATAAGGTGTGTAACTGCTTGGTTGGAACAAAAGCTTTCACCCACACCAGCCCTTTCTGGATAAGACTGCCCACCCCTGGTCTAAACTGATTGCAGGTATCCCCACCCCATATACAGTACAATGAAGTTGCATAACGACCGAAACCAACGACCAGTTTCATTTGCAAATATGGGTGTGACCTTGAACCAGAGTTTCGATGGCCATGTGTACTAGTCACAAGGGGTTGGGGAATAGTTGCAATTACAGCATTGTAACACCTGTCACCATCTTACGATGCTGTGGTTACAACTATTCCCCAACCCTATGTGAATAGTACACATGGCCATCGACACTCTAGTTTAATGGGCACACCCATATTTGACCATGAAACTGGTTGTTGGTTTCGGTCCTTATACATCTGTCACCATCTTACAATGCTGTGATTGGAACAATCCCTAATCCTGGGCATCCGGGTAGCGTAGCGGTCTATTCCATTGCCTACCAACACGGGGATCACCGGTTCGAACCCCTGTGCTACCTCCGGCTTGGTCAGGCATCCCTACAGACACAACTGGCCGCGTCTGCAGGCGGGAAGCCCGGATATGGGTGTGTGTCCTGGTTGCTGCACTTGCGCCTCCTCTGATCGGTCGAGGCACTTGTTCGGGGGAGGAGGGGGAATAGCGTGATCCTCCCATGCGCTACGTCCCCCTGGCGAAACTCCTCACTGTCAGGTGAAAAGCAGCGGCCGGTGACTCTGCATGTATCGGAGGAGGCTTGTGGTAGTCTGCACCCTCCCCGAACCAGCAGAGGGGGTGGAGCAGCAATTGGGACAGCTCGGAAGAGTGGGGTAATTCTTCTTCTTCAAGGCTTCCTCGTTAGCGAGGGTTGCCAGCACCATCAGGATGACATGCTTGCCAAACAAGTCTCCTCCAGTTCTTTCTGTCCTGGGCTGATCTTGTTGCCTGCGATATTTTCAGACTAAGCCATTCTCTGATGTCATCATGATACTGCCTTTTTGGTCGGCCTCTCTTGCACTTTGCTGGTGTAGTTCCCAAAATCGCTGTCTTTGTTAATTTACTTCCACCTGGACAAAAGGTATGCCCAAAGAATGATAGCTTTCTTTTCATTATATGTGCCATTGGTCTTCTTTTTGTTCCTAATTCATTAAGGATGCTAGCATTCGATCGTTACTCTGTCCAACTTATTGGAAGCATCCTATGATAAAGCCACATCTCTGCAGCCTCAACCCTGTTTACCATCGCTTTCTTCCATGTCCCACTTTCAGCTCCATATGACAACACTGGCCAGACGGGTGCTTTAAGTAGACTGACTTTCACTTCTTTTCTTATTCCCCTATCTCTCCATATTTGTACCATCTCCATCATTCTTTTCTTTGCTAGGGTAATTCTGATTTTTATGTTGTCTGTACAATCACCGTCATTTTTCTTAACTGAACCCAAGTATTTGAAGCGCTCTAGGTGTTGTGGGGTAATTGGCCGGATACAATTGCGGAGCAAAAGAGGGGGGAAAATCCAAAAAAGAAAAAAGAAATCCCTAATCCTCTGTGAATAGTACCCATGATCCATGGTCATACCCATGGTTGCATATGAAACTGGTCCCTGGTTTCGGTCATAAGGAACTGTATGGTACTGTATTATTTATAAGGGTGGGGATACCTGCAGCCAGTTGAGACTGATGATGTCACTTAGTTGAGTGATGAAACGTATCTGTCAATAAACGTTGCATCCAGATGAACTGATTCAACCTTCTTTGATTTTCTTACCTGGATTATTGAGCATGCAGCAAGACAAATGTTGACTCTTATTTAGATATTTTCACAAGACTAAGTTTGTTGTAACATCTTGAAAACCTTTTGCGAGTATAGAGAGTAACTACTCTCATATTTCTCTAGCAACTGTTGAGTTTCTTTGGAGAAATATATAAACGTAACAGCCAACAGCCAATGTGGTCCAGAAATGTCATTATGTCTTTCCATAATGTCTGTTATTGCAAGATACATTAAAATTAAATACAGAGGATTTTAATTGCCACTGGGCCCTAATAAACACATTTCTTAGGGCACACCAAACTTAATTCAGAGCCAATAGGTTAAGAGTGCACATTGTCAATTGTAGTTTTCGGATTTAGGTGTATCCTGTCGTTGATGCAGGCCCTTATTTTTACATTAGTAACACAGTAGCACATATATGTGTGTGTGTGTGTGTGTCTGTGTTTTACTATGATTATCACTATCACAGATGGAACGGGATACATTACTGGACACTCACAACTGAGAGGAAGAGGCGGGGCTGCTGGCCAGTGAATCGGCTGTGGTGTAGCGCTGGGAGGCAGGGCCATAGCCATCTTCACTCTCACTGGCTGCCCGCTCCACCTCCGACAAATAGGAACCCTCCCCCTCTCCCTCTCCACACTCTTCCTTCAGCTCCATTCCTTCTTCTGGGTCACCCTCACTCCCTGGCTCCTCCTCCTTCACCTCCTGGATCCAAAAGGAGTGGAAACTTTGGTGATTTTGCTGCATTTAGAGGTTGTGTGTCAAGGTGTGTGTGTGTGCGCCTGTGGTACCTTGGATTCTTTTCCTGACACAAAGCTGTCCTCGGAGTCTGTGAAACAAAACCAAAGGGATAGAGCAGAACATTAAAAAACACATCAGCAAGGTTTGAGTGCATTTGTGTGTATCTGTATGTGTGTGTTTATGTTTTTTTGTTCGAGTGCACGTGTGTTCATCCACCTAGACAGGGCAGATTGGGTTCCGACTGGCTCCAATCCTCCCCCTCGCTCTTCACCGTTCCCTCAGCTCCTTCCTTCCCTGCCACCCCCTCCTCGGTGACTTCGCTTCCTGCCGTGCCCTCGTCAGAGGCGACAGAGGAAGTGATGTCACTGCCCGCTGCCTCTGGACCATCGCAAATCCCCTTGAGCTGTTCTTCCTTCTTAATCACTGGTTGGTTTGGGGTGTCCGGGTCTGCGGGAGTAGGGACTGTCGTCACAGCCACGTCCTGAGTCTCTGGCACCGGGTCCAGATCTTGGGCTGTGGGTGCAGGCAGTTCTGATGTCTTCAGCTCTTGGGAATCCCAGGGGCCCGGCAGGGAGTGTCCCTCCGAGACCCCCTCCTCACAAAGCGAGAGGGCTGCTTCCACAGCCGCTGCATCTAAGGCCTCCACGGAGTCATCCACCTGGGATGGGGGGAAAGAGACCTTTGACCTTTAACCAAGTCTTTAACAGTCCAATTTTCCATTCACATTAAAATAACAGTATTATTAACACACACATACATATTGAACAACAGTCCCCATACACAGCAAACACAAAAGATACAGACCTCCCCTTTTTCAGAACTGAAGAATAAGTACCTGGTTTTCTACAGTGCACAGAACATCTCCATGTCCCCAAACAGGAACAAATTCTTCCACGTTGGAAATAATTTTGAAATACATGAACTCAATTTCCAGCCGAGCAGCCACCAGACCCCTGAGCATGAGTGTGGCATCTGTGCACCCTGGGCCTTTTATTTTGTTTCTTCTACCGAGCCAAATGCTAATTTCTGCCTGACCTTTCAGACAATTAACCAAGGCGACATGTAATTTTGCATATCATACGGCATTTGTAAATGCTTGTGTTAGCGACAGCTGCTTTGTGGAAGCACTTTGACGTTTGTCGGTCTCTCTCTTTTTTTGAGCCGCGCACTCTTCATATTCGGTGATGTGATTGTGTTCTCATGAGTAAACAGATTGGTGGCAGTACCTTTGGTTGGTGAAATTGTTTTTCCACAGTGTTTACACGTGACTTGCGTCCAAACGACGGACACGGCATTGTTCTTAGGTATAAGCTGCTCAGGTTGAGGCCTATTTGTTGGCTCAGTGTCAGTGCTCATGTCGTCCACGCCGCCAGCTCGCTTTGAGTGAACTAACGGTAGTGTGACGGGGCGGAGGCACGTGATGAACATGACGTAGTATTTTCTAAAGGTACAGTTCGTGAACGCACGCATGGGGAGAAATTATTAACCGAATTAACCGACATGAGCGAGATTAAGTCGGTGAGAGGTTCTTAATGTCGGTTTCAAGACAGGTTTGGTTAATGACCCCGCCCTATCAGTGGGTTTTCCCTAATTTCTCCAAATTTGGTGGATTTGGTGACATATGGTTGTCACAATAGTTCATTTTCGTACCACAAATCCCAGAATTTCAGTTCAAACGAACGTGATCCTGAATGTGCGGAAATTGTTCACATGCAGCTCACAATTTTTGACAGCTGCAAATTTTGGTACGACACCGACATGGTTTGCTTGGCTGTGCACTATAGCAGTAGGTCGGTATAAAGTGCATACGTACACAAACTGCTATACATGTGTGTCCTGCGTACAGCAGTGTGTAGCTTTGTCTTGGATACGTACTCTAAGACTATTTTTTAATTGAGTTTAGTTTTACTTGGATAATCAACACAAAGAGTTAAAATTTCTAACGAAGTGCTTTTTGATAGTTGTTAGTAGATAGGTTGCTAGTTAGGCTAACCATGAATGGCACAAACATCTCCACTATATTTAATAAATAATTTTTTTACTTATATTTTTTATTTGTATTCAATTTTTTTTATTTAATTCTTAATTTATTAAATAAATAAATTTAATACATAAAGTTTTAATAAATAAATTTTTACTTAATTTTTTTCAAAAACATTTCTATTTTTATTTTACTATTAAACCATTTTATTAATTAAATAAATAAATGTAATAAAAGTTTCAATCAATATTTTTTTTTATTTTTCTTTTATTATTACATTATTTTATTTATTCAATAAATACATTTACTAAATAAAGTTTTGTGCACAAAAACCCTGCTCTTCTTTCTTTGTTGATAGATTTTTTGTTTCCGGTGACGTGGAACCTTTCACACATACAAACAAGGAACATACCTTTTCTTCGATGATCGCAATTATGTCTCCTACAGTCTCCAGGTCCAGCTCATCGCCCATGTAAGACACAGCCACCAGGTCTTCCTCCACCAATCCTGTTTCCTCACTCAGCTCCACCTTCACGCCAGCTTCTGCTTCGACCTCTTGACGCACAGAAACAACCAAACACACATGTAAATACATACACGAGAATGCAGGCAGAAAAACAACACATGAACAGGGATATGAAAGTTGGCTCAACATCACATGAGGCGATGACGTGACACTCTGAAGGTAACCAGCTTCTTGAAGGAGTGTTTCCCTGCATATTGTTAAAGATCTGCACATTCACAAGAATCGTTTTTCCCTTATCTAGCTATCAACACAGGTACAGCATATCAAGTTATATAAATTATGATACTTAGGCAGACACACACATACTCAAACTCCCACGCCCATGACCTAAAGTCAATATGTAATTGCTTGGCCTGAAAATGGACACCCCTTTTCCACACCGAGAGACAGGAAAATTAAAAAGAGCAAGACAGGACAAGTTCAGACTGTCGAGATAAATGCAAGCATTCACTTCCCCTGGCTATACATTACCCCACTCTTCCGAGCCGTCCCGGTCGCTGCTCCACCCCCTCTGCTGATCCGGGGAATGCTGCAGACTACCACATGCCTCCTCCCATACATGTGGAGTCACCAGCTGCTTCTTTTCACCTGACAGTGAGGAGTCACATGCCTCCTCCCATACATGTGGAGTCGCCAGCTGCTTCTTTTCACCTGACAGTGAGGAGTTTCACCAGGGGGACGTAGCGCAGGGGAGGATCACGCTATTCCCCCCAGTTCCCCCGAACGGGCACCCCAACCGACCAGAGGAGGCGCTGGTGCAGCGACCGGGACACATACCCACATCCGGCTTCCCACCCGCAGACGCGGCCAATTGTGTCTGTAGGGACGCCCGACCAAGCCAGAGGTAACACGGGGATTCGAACCGCCGATCCCCGTGTTGGTAGGCAACGGAATAGACCGCCATGCTACCCGGACGCTCCAACCACTACCACCTTTTAATTTTTGTCTATGTAACATATGAAACGGCTTCGTGGTTTGTCCCTTCTTGGATGATAATCACGCCACTGACTGAAGGTTTTTGTTCATGGTAGGTTTATTCACCTATGGCGACGTCTTGACTTGTCGGCATGGCAGCTGCAACAGTGGCGATCTGAACACCGTTGGTGAGGCTTGTAGTCGAGTCGCCCTCCGCCACCTGACATAACCAAATACAGGACACAATTCAGCAAAGAAATTAGCAAGAGGCAACGGTTTGTTGTGAGATATCGCCACGGGTGTCGTGAGGCCTGTGGCAAAGTGGACAAGTAACAGCCCGTCTACCGTAATGGCATTCATGAAACAGTTATTCAAAACACCCCACCCTTTTTATTGATGAGAGTAACCTGTATATAAATGTTTACAAATACATCCTAAAAAAAATATATATCATTTTTGGCATGTGTCTTTGTTTTAGGTGGTAATCCAGGGAAACACACAGTTAGCTGCTGGTTAGTTGGCCTACCAAAACTTTCATTTGATTTTTAAAGAGGTTAACAGTTTGAGTGTATTCAGAAGACTAGTTATTACATTTCTCTTACGTTACTGCACAGCTCAGGAGGCAGAAGAAGACACTAGCTGTGGTCTGAATGTCTGAATCCATTGCTGACTAGTTTGCATTGATCAACTGCAAAGGTTCTGTTGGAAGGTTACTGAAGTACTGCCTCCGAATCATCCAGGAGGCGGCCGTACCAGTTGGGTCTAAATCCTTACTAAGTGAAACTGTCATGTAAATATTTAGCAAGTCAGAATTCACACCACATCTCATCATCTCATCTCATATCAGCAGATTCTCTGGGGTCGAGTCGTGGTGGAAGCAAGCTAAGTAGGGCATTCCAGATGTCCCTCTCCCCCAGCAACGCCCTCCAGCTCCTCCTGGGGGATCCCAAGGTGTTCCCAGGCCAGACTGGACATGTGGTCCCTCCAGCGAGTTCTGGGTCTACCCCGGGGTCTCCTCCCAGTTGGCTGTGCCCGGAAAACCTCCAAAGGAAGGCGCCCAGGGGGCATCCTAATCAGATGCCCGAACCACCTCAACTGGCTCCTTTCGATGCGAAGGAGCAGCGGTTCTACTCCAAGCTCCCCCCGGATGTCCGAGCTCCTATCTCTAAGGCTGAGCCCTGACACCCTATGGAGGAAACTCATTTCAGCTGTCTGTACCCGCGATCTCACCCTTTCGGTCACTACCCAAAGAACATCACCATAGGTGAGGGTTGGAATGAAGACTGACTGGTAAATTGAGAGCTTTACCTTCTGACACAGCTCCTTATTCAACACAACGGTCCAGTACAACGTTTACTGCTGATGCTGCACCAATCCGCCTGTCAATCTCTCGCTCCATCCTACCCTCACTCGTGAACAAGACCAACTCACTTGCACCCCCAGGGATGAGTTGTTGCCTCAAGTGAAGGAGTTCAAGTATCTCAGGGTATCTCCAATTGTATCAAGCCAATTACCCCACTCTTCTGAGCTGTACCGGTCACTGCTCCACCCCCTCCGCCGATCCAGGGAGGGATGCAGACTGCCACATGCCTCGTCCGATACATGTGGAGTCGCCGGCCGCTTCTTTTCACCTGACAGTGAGGAGTTTCACCAGGGGGACGTAGTGCGTGGGAGGATCATGCTATTCCCCCCAGTCCCCCCCCCGAACAGGCGCCCCGACCGACCAGAGGAGGTGCTGGTGCTGCGACCAGGACACGTACCCACATCCGGCTTCCCACCCACAGACATGGCCAATTGTTGTCTATAGGAACGCCCGACCAAGCCGGAGGTAACACAGGGATTCAAACCGGCGATCCCCATGTTGGTAGGCAACGGAATAGGCAGGGGCATCCGGGTAGCTACCCGGACACCCCTGTAAACAGTTTTTGATTGACTGGCTGCTGTGATGTCTGCCTGGTAACAGATTTACACATTACTAAGGCTTTACTAGCTACCACATTACTTAGCGTTGAACGGTGCAACCCAAATTAGTAAATCACTTGTTTACAACTTAATAATTAATACCAAGAACCTAGTGAAGACTTAATACACAAACTTAATGACAAATTTACAAATGACTGGTGCAACCCTGTTCAGAACATTAACATAATTTTAGGGAAATTAGCATTTTCATCAAGCTCAACCAACCATTTAAACCTAGTACACCTTATTTTCTTTTTAACTATATAATATTTTGGCAGAAGTAATTTACATTACGCTGTCTTTCCGTTTCACTTTAAGACAAATCTCTTGCTTAAATGCCTCCTTACCAGTCGGGGGCTGGCAGAGATGAGGCTTCCCTTTTTCAGCAACTCGGACAAAAGAGGCGAGGGCGGTGGCGTGGCCTTCTGGGTGAGGAGCCTTTTCTGCGGGGAGTCATCCACCAGAGCAGCCAGGCTTCCGTCTTTAGGCCCCAGGCCCGGAGCGTCTGCGGCGGGCAGGAACACCCCGACTCCCTGGGCCTAGCGGAGGAGGCATAGAGAGAATGACACCTTCTCAAACCATTCCCGTACACACAAACTGGGGTTTGCCAAGGGGTACCGTTGGCTTACACCCCTATACAATGGACACAGACAGGAACGAAGATGAAATCTGAGGCAAGGCTGAACCACGTAGATAGAAGTGAGTATGTGTGGTTGCTTTTTTTCCCCACACCCTTATCTTTTTTTGCAGCAGTAGGGTTTGGCAGACCATTGTGCTGAGCAACACTTGACTGCTCTTGTACCAACCAACACCTGAATGAACACTGGTGTGGTGTATTTGTACAGTATGCAAGTGTGTTAGGGATGTCGGGATTAAAGTCCCCCCTCCAGTCATGTTTTAAGGCATATTAAATGCTCTGCTTAATAAATTGTCTGATTTGGGTTTTTTTCTGCAAAATAAGTTTAATCATATTGTTAAAATCCTGAAAATCACATCTGCTCCTTCTCCCTCATTAGAAAAAAAATACAGAATCCATCCATCCATCCGTTATCCGAACCGCTTGTCCTGCTCTCAGCGGTGCGGGGATGCGGAACCTATCCCAGCAGTCACTGGGCGGCAGGCAGGGAGACGCCCTGGACAGGCCGCTAGGCCATCACACAGGGCCCACACACACACACACACACACGCACACACACACACACACCCACCTAGGGGCAATTTAGTACAGCCGATTCACCTGACCTACATGTATTTAGACTGTGGGAGGAAACCGGAGCACCCGGAGGAAACCTACACAGACATGGGGAGAACATGCAAACTCCTCACAGAGGACAACCCAGGACGACCCCCAAGGTTGGACTACCTCGGGGCTCGAACCCAGGACCTTCTCGCTGTGAAGCGACCGCGCTAACCACTGCACCATCGTGCCGCCCCTGTGGTTTCCAAATTGCAAGAATTTTAGAAGCTACGGTATCTAAGCTTCGGTATTCATTCAGTCTCGAGTTCATCTTGAAAAAAAAAAATCCTCTCTTGCAGGCAATTGCTTGGTGCTCGCCACCAGTCCATCCATCGGCACTGGCATTAAAGTAAATCCTCATTTTACTGACGAAGGGTGACGATGCCAACGTTTCCAAGTGAGGAGAGGAGGTAGTGGCTCTCTCTCCACGTGTGTTTACGTGCTGTGTATGTCCATTCACCCGCCGTTAACAATGTCTAAGCACAAGCCGCCGAACATTACACTAGAAAAACAGACCGGGCAGTTGATGCAGAATAAAAGGTCCTACAGATTGTGATTGTATGTGACTATATTATTCAAAAGAAACATCTATATCATTTTCAAAATACAGATACTGAAAAGGCAGCTACAGTGAATTCTTAAATGCACTTACTTTTCCCCATCCTATTTACCCTACGTTTTCAAAAAACAAAGGAGGCATACGTTTTATTTGGAGAACTGAAAAAAATCAAAATCTCACGCTGTGGGGCATCTGGGTAGCGTAGCGGTCTATTCCGCTGCTTACCAACACGGGGGTCGCCGGTTCAAATCCCCGTGTTACCTTCGGCTTGGTCGGGCGTCCCTACAGACACAATTGGCCATGTCTGCGGGTGGGAAACCAGATGTGGGTGTGTGTCGTGGTCGCTGCACTAGCGCCTCCTCTGGTCGGTCAGGGTGCCTGTTCTGGGGGGAGGGGGAACTGGGGAGAATAGTGTAATCCTCCCACGCGCTACGTCCCCCTGGTGAAACTCTTCACTGTCAGGTGAAAAGAAGCGGCTGGCGACTCCACATGTATCGGAGGAGACATGTGGTAGTCTGCAGCCCTCCCGGATGGGCAGTGGGGGTGCAGCAGCAACTTGGACTGCTCAGAAGAGTGGGATCACTGGACAGGTACAATTGGGGAGAAATTGGGGGATAATCCAAAGAAGAAGAAAAAATCTCATGCTGCGATGTCCCGTGTGTGTGTGTGTGTGTGTGTGTGTGTGTGTGTGTGTGTGTGTGTGTGTGTGTGTGTGTGTGTGTGTGTGCGTGTGTGTGCGTGTGTGTGCGTGTGTGTGTACACATACGACGGGGTGGGAGCTGGCGTCGTCTGAAGTGGTGCCACCTGTGTCCATGGGTGGTGTGGACACAGAGGAGTCAGCCTGCAGGTCCAGGCCAGGGGGACTGGCCCCCATCGGGGAACGCACTGTGACACTCGGGAGCCGCTTCGGAGTGTTCTTCACTGCCTGGCGAGCTGCAGGGGCCGGACAAGAGAGAGAGCGAGAGAGAGAGACAAGATGATGGAATGACCACTCCATTCAAAGGGATTCATATCCCTAATTTCAGGAAAAAAAAGAGAATAAATGAGCAGCACATTAAATGAATCTCGCAGGGCATCACGGGTCAACCCCTGCAAAAATGAATAGAAGTCTGAACAGAAGCAGAAGAAGCATTCTCATGATCATAACATTCCATGTGAAGGACTTAAGAAGCCTTGATGGAAATGACAGCTGGAAAAAGTTCATATTGGAGTGGACATTTTTAAAAATCATCTTTCTTAAAAATGGGCATAGAATAAGAGCATCAAGGATGAAGGGGGCAGATAGCGGGGTGCAAGTGATACGCAATTCATGGCGCTATCAGCGGCCGCAAACCATTCTTTACGAATTTGCCTGACAACACAGAGCGAGTCTTAGAAAAACGAGAGCCATCCATAAATAGAAACAAATGAAAGAGGAGGGGGAGTTAACAGATAATTAGAATAGATCAGTGTTTCCCAACCCAGTCCTCAAGGACCCCCTATCCTGCAGGTTTTCTTTGCAACCCTGAATAGGTACCTGTCTGTAGTCATTCAACTAATCAGTAACGAATTATGTCAGATTTTGCACACATTTGCATAATCAAGTGCTATGAGACAATTGGTTGAGTAAGTACAAGTGGGACTACCTATGCAGGGTTACAATGAAAATCTGCAGGATAGGGGGTCCTTGAGGACTGGGTTGGGAAACACTGGAATAGGTATACTTACAATTAAATTTAGTTCTCTTTCAAACCGAACATCCCAAGATACGAGTGGAAAGTATTCTACTTGCAAATGCATTTATAGCCTTTTTCTTTTACTCGAACGTAGCTTAACCATGCCATGTGATTATGCTACTTCAGTGCACGTTAACAACAAATATTACTGGGACCACTGCAGAAAATTGCAGATGAACATTCAATATCCAGGAATTCACGTTATTATTATACTACCATGGACCAGCCCTCAGTGCAGTGTGACAACACAGGCTGTATCAAGGTGTAAACAACCGTTGCTGTAATTTCAGCCGGCACTACGAGATTGTATGTTTGGCTGATATGCGATTACACATTCCATAATGTCAGATGGTGTTAGCGGGCGTCCTTACATGGACATCACAGCATCGATATCAAAATACCACCCACTCCTGGCTGAAAGCAAATCTCCCACCGGCTGAGCCATCCGTTACTTGAGAAGTATTTCCTGAACCAGCGGTCAAGTTAAATGGTAAACAAGGAGCACCCTACCCTGGTAAGCTGCTTCTGTGGTTTTCCTCTTCTGTTCCACTTCCTCCTCATCCTGCTTCTTCTTCCTGGAAGGGAACAAAAACAACACCTTGGGGGAAAGGTAGCACAGTTGTGGAGCCACAGATTTGTGGCTGAAAGGTCACTGGTGCCAGTTCCCTGATGCACTTGGACACAGTAGAAGTCAAGGTGCCTCTGGGGAGAGGCTTTTAGCCACTGACTGCACTGTACCTGCTCAGCTGCCAACAGGAGAAGACCACTGTCACTCCGAGCAGCTGCACAGTCAATCTGCATGTATTGTGTGTGTGTTTGAGTGTGTACAAGTATGAAGCAGGGTATTGCTATTGATAAAGTGTACTGTACAAGGCATAATTAAACAATGTAAAAAAAGTAAGAATAATAATTAAAAAAAACAACGAGATCTTACTGCAGATGTCTGGGGTCTGGGTTTGTAACCAGTCACACTTAAACTACTTTTTCTTCTTTTTTTTCTTTTCTTTTTTCTTTTTTGGATTATTTCCCCCTTTTCGCCCCAATTGTATCCGGCCAATTACCCCACTCTTCCAAGCCGTCCCGGTCACAGCTCCACCCCCTCTGTCGATCCGAGGAGGGCTGCAGACTACCACATGCCTCCTCCGATACATGTGGAGTCGCCAGCAGCGTCTTTTCACCTGACAGTGAGGAGTTTCGCAAGGGGGACGTAGCGTGTGGGAGGACCATGCTATTCCCCCCAGTTCCCCCTCCCCCCTGAACAGGCGCGCTGACCGACCAGAGGAGGCGCTAGTGCAGCGACCAGGACACATACCCACATCCGGCTTGCCACCTGCAGACACGGCCAATTGTATCTGTAGGGACGCCCGACGAAGCCGGAGGTAACATGGGGATTCGAACCAGCGAACCCCATGTCGGTAGGCAACGGAATAGACCACTAAGCTACCCGGACGCCCTTAAACTTCTTAATGGAAAATTGTGGCAAGCCACACAACATTTATTGTGTAATGAAAAAGATAAAGAGAATTAAGGGTCTAGTGCGACATCATCCCACAGAAAGACCCAACGATGAACAAATACGATAAAGATATAGGCAGACAAACATACAGAGAAAAAGAGGGGTAAGGCTCGTACTGTAAGATATCTGCCCAAAGCTCCTTCAGCTGGGGGTCCATGTGACCCATCTGAATCAGATCCACCTCTTTCTTTAACTTCCTGTCAAGGAAAAAAAAAAGCACGGCGGGGTTAAAGGTCACATGTCACTTTCCTAAAAAAAGTCTACCTCTGTGGAGATGTGTTTGTGTGTCGGTGTGTGTGTGCACACCTATACTTCTCTTGCGTGTCTCGCAGGAGTTTCTTTAGCTCCTCTATCCTCTCGGCAGTCAGTCTTCGAACGATCACATCCTCAATGGTCTCTACCACCTCCCCCTTCTCACCGCGCTTCCGCCTGGAACACACAACTATTTAGTCTTATATCATTCGACAAAATATCACACAGGATGATAAACTATTGAGGACCTGCTGGTGGGTGTGTTGTGGTACTGACTTTGGGGCTTCTGTGGCTTCCAGTAGCTCAGAGTATTGAGAGGCGCAGTGCTGTGGAAGGAAAGACATAGGTAGTAAGCACTAACTACAGGAGTGCATTCAGTAGAGTGCAGATCTCCACCAGGCATACGTATCTCCCCTTCTCCAGTGTTCGAACTTGGCAACAAACCACCCCTTTTTTCCCCTACCGGGCAAAGGGCAATACACACACGCATGCACACAGAATAGAAAAATCCGTGTTTTGTGATGTTTGCGCAGCACCCAAGTCAGTTGAATGGGAAATATTGGGGGAAAAAAAGTGAATATGCAGGGCTCAAGCTAAAAAATCGTTTCGCCTGTACGTCTGTGAGTGTGCAGCCTTTGAGGCAGATGCCTGCATAAATGCAACCTACTCTTAACATGAAACGACAGAGATGAGATCAGGCTATCACAATTTCAAAGCCCTTATCAAAAGACTTCAAATGTGGGGTCCGCGGTGGTGTAGCGGTCTAAGCATCGGCTTTGTGTCGATGCAGTTGCCCACTGGGGATCGGGGTTCGCGCCCCGGTCTCGTCAGATCCGACTATGGCCGGACTCGATGAAGCAGCAATAATTGGCAACGCTGTCTTCGGGAGGGGGCAGAGTCGGCTTGTGTTCCATCACATGAATGCGTCTCTGGGTGTGTGGGGAAAAGCAGTGGTTCAGCCTGGATTCGCCTTGTCACGAAAGTGGTGAGGCGTCTCCTTCGAGACTGCCGGCCGGAGAGATGCAGTTGGCGAACGCATGCAGTACGAGGGTGAGTGTTTGAACTAAAATAGGGAGCGATTGACCACTAAATCGGGAGGGAAAAAAAGGGAAAAATCTGAAATAAATTAAAAAAAATAAGACTTCAAATGTGTTTAAGCATCGCATTTTCATGATATAAAATGAGTCCAGGCTGCGCTGCTGCTGACTGACTTTCATTCACAAAACAACGGTAAGAAAACATAGCTCAGTCATGGGAAATGTTTTATTGTAGCTACTGTAGGTACAACAGGGTTATCAAATTAGTCTCATAATTTTATTAATAATTAATTTTGACTGTCCAATATTTATAACTGAACCATTCAAATTGATGGAATAATCAATGTTGCACCAATTGGAGTGCTTTACTTGGCAGAGGACGGCTCCAGTGAATACTGTCACAAAACAGGCAACAAAACGGCTTACTTCAGTAAAAACAATCAATCAAAAGAGAAAATCGACCAATGCTCATCAACACCAATTATAAACCTGAAAATAATTTTGCGAAGAAACAAACATCAAAGTAGCAAATGAACAAAAGAAAGGTGAACGGTCTAGCTAGCAAACTGAGTGTGTGCAGCTGAATAGCCAAATAAATTCAAACAATAGTACTTTTCTCAACCACCTCGGGGAGATCCAAACGAAAGAAAAATTACAGGAGAAAAATGAAAAACTAACATTAGCCTATGCAACATGTCCTACATGAATCACAGTGTGTGTAACCAGATCACGGATGATTTCCACTAACAACACACTTCTCACGGGAGATAAACAGACCGACTATCAAACTAACTCTGCAACTACACCGTTAAGACAAACTATGCCCGGATATCAGCCTTATATGAAATTACTCATCCATGGTAATCAGCGGTGCGTCTGGTTGCCCAACGAACAGCGCGGGGCACAGGTTCGGGGAAACAGTCTCTTTTCTCCTGGCAGCTTGTCAGTTGAAAATCCTCAATGTTTCGTCCGTCGTCTGAGGATTTTGAAGGAGTCTTAGTTGCGGTTGTGTCGACGTTGAGGAAATTAAAGGGGATCCAGTCGCCTTCTATTTCTGCAGGAACTGCGCGTCTCGCAGGAAAACTTAACCGGTTATAACAGCTGATTAGCAAATGAACAAGACTAAGTTATCTTCCAATAAAACCGTGGCCAGCGGTAACATGAAGACGCGTGGTCCTTTGTTCTTCTGCAGAAAGGGTACCCCTGAGCACTGTGCATGCATAGTGCACAGCGACAGGGCGCATTTCAAATCCACCGCGGTTTTAATGGGTGAAATTACGTCACCAGATAGAGTAGAACTTACTGTAACCAATGATACCACGGTGTGAGGTGAGATGGTAGGTGGAGATCACCTGTGAGGTTGAGCGGGGAGTTATGGGTATTGTAGTCCGTGGACAACGCTGGTCCCTACACTAGAGATGATTTTAAGTTGTGACTGGGATTAATCCATCCATCCATCCATCCATCCATCCATCCATCCATCCATCCATCCATCCATCCATATCCAAACCGCTTATCCTACTCAGGGTCGCGGGGATGCTGGAGCCTATCCCTGCAGTCAGTGGGCGGCAGGCAGGGAGACACCCTGGACAGGCCGCCAGTCCATCACAGGTTTGTTGAAATTGTATTTTTATAGCGGAGTTTTAACATTGGAGACTATGACACTTTCACATGGTGGCAAGGTGAATAAGGCGAATTATTTTTGGTTCATCCAGAGTTCCTTCAGTTCTCCTGTGCTGAGATCAGCAGTGATTGAACACATTTACTTTCAAGACTCATACTCGAATACACGTTTTGGTTTTGACATTGTCACTGCCCGATCTAAGTCAACCAAAGATGGAAGTCGCGCATGAGCACAGTTGACTCAGATCAGGCAGCGATGGAAAGCAGCGTTGGTCGAGTGAGCTAGAGAGTGAATGAAGAGAGGGAGCGGTGATAGCGAGAACAAATATTTTTCAAAGGTTTTGAACCACCACAACCACTAGAGGTTCTTCATCATACAGTTATAACTGTGCACAAAAGATTTTAGGCTGATAGGCCCAGTAGTTTGAGAGATTAGCTGTGGACAGATACACAAACCCACACAAGTCATACACACCCACATGCAATCAAACACAATATCCCCTCCAAGCTACAACCTGGCAGAGATAATAAGCTTGACCAATGCTCACAACAGCACAACTACCATCTTATAATGAGAGAGAGAGAGAGAGAGAGAGAGAGAGAGAGAGAGAGAGAGAGAGAGAGAGAGAGAGAGAGAGAGAGAGCGACAGAGAGAGAGGAACAGAGACAGAGACAGAAATACCCACTCACCTTCTGTGAGAACCAGTCAGGTGGACGTCCGGGCTCAGAAAAAGGCTTGATGGCTCTGCTAACGGACACCCTGGAGGACAGAGAGTAAATACACACCATAAGATATTATTATTATCATCAAGCCTACCACGTGTGTATTTTAAAAAAATCTTAGGTTAAATCCATCCATTTGCTTTTAGGAATTATTGGGACAGCTGATGGTAAACAGTATGGGTAAATCAAAGGCGCAAACAGAACCTTGTTTATAAGAGCCATGGCATGGTCAACAGTAAGTACAAAATGCCAAGCACTGCCTACTTATGAGATTAAAGAGCTCGGTGAACATATTTTTGTTCAGTTGTCTCCTTACCAATTTTGGTCACCACTCCTCATAACAGAGGAGGCCAGGCAAAGTTTCTCCCTCACAGACCAGGGCTCAGTCGGCCCCACACTGAGTATCTTGTGTTCTGAAGAGGGGAAAAGAAAAATGAAAAAAGGAGAGGGGGGGGGGGCATGGAATATTATATATAGAACACAAACTTATGTATCAAAAGAGTACATTTATTAGCTACTTGTCCAGCCAAATCCAAGCTAAAGAACACCAACTACCAGAGTTGTTGTGGACTTTTGGGCTGTGAACTTTTTTTTTTCACCATTTCTTTGTTTTTTGTTTGCGGTGACTACTGCACTGGCACTAATCAATTCAGTAACAGCAATGTAAATTAATACATTTGACGAGATTCAGTTACCCCAAAATAAAAAGTAGGCTACCAAATACAAACGCATTAAGAACCCTTCGGTTGTCTGTATTTTCCACGGTGTTAAAATGTGTCCGGAGCTGTACAAAGCAGATCAAATATTTGCAGTTAAGCTAACTCCCTTTTGAAGACGGGGGAGGCGAGGGTTGAGGATAGACAGTTATAAGGTAGGAGTGAATGCAGACCGCCGTTACTTCAGAAATATATATATATATATATATATATATATATATATATATATATATATATATATAACTATCAGCCAATTTAGGTTTTGTTAAACTCTTCCCCAGTGAAGGCATACGAAGTTAGAATCAGCATGATGTGCACCGCTGCAACCTTCTTCCATGGCTAAAATGGCAACAATGTGACCAAATAATCCTGTTAACGGTGCATTCGTCTTTGGCAGCGAATGGGCAAAGTTAACAAATACCGATCGGTGGCGTTATCCTGACCCCATTAGATCCAACCGAGTTATTCCCTTACAGCAGTAACTTCAAGAATAGAAGTAACACATAAGCCAGCGGTTATGCGGGTAGTAGCCGGCTAGCCAAGTGGCTAGGCAGAACCGTTTTCCCTGTACTGCACATCCTCGCAAAAGTAAGTTCGACGTGTTGTTTTCTGACAAACTAGCCTTGTGATCCGACCTTTGCGCGGACGTTACTTGGAAGATGGCACCAAGGACCACTAAACACATTTAATCGTAGCATTGGTTAGCATTGGTTAGCTAGCTACTATGGGGGGGACATAAACATGAGACACCCAACGACACATTAATTGTGTAAACAACGAGCCTCCTTAAGGCAGAAGGTAGATACATAAGTTGTCAATGTATATATTGGCGTTCATACCGACCGAGAGGTCAAAAAAGAGACGGAAAGAGTAAGAAAGCCCTACTTACTCCCGATACCGCTGGCCATTTTTTTTTTGTGTGTGTTGTTGTCAAGGCCGCGCGAGCGAGCCAACTTCCGCCGGAGTGGTTTCAGCGGCGCACACGCGAGGACGCGCGGAAACGTCACCTCGCGTTGGTTCCGCTCAACGAAACAGGCGTTGCAATGGAGGAACGCTTGGATTTTATCGCGAAAATATTGTATTAAAAATAAGGTACGAGAAGTTACATTTAAACTGCTTCACAGGTGTTATCCAGTCAAGTCCCTTCTTGTAAAATACAAGATTAATATTGACACACTGTGTTCCTTTTGTGGCAATGTGGATGAAACCATATGTCGTTTATTTGGGGATTGTACCTACTCTCATGTTTTTTGGATTGATCTAAATAATCTCATAAATAACAAAACTGACTCTTCTTGTAAACTGGACACCCACCATGTTTTATTTGGTCTGTCACAAAATGAGGAAATAAGTTCAGAAAAAATGTATATTATCAACCTTCTATTAATATTTGCTAAATTTCATATTCATTGTACCAAATTTGCACGCCAGCGTCCAAACATTAGTGTATTCAAAGCACTTCTCTCATCCTATTTAGGATCTTTAAAAGCATGTATGAATCCTAAAGCCAGCAAAACCAGGAGACTATGTGAAGAATATAATTTAACTTAAATCCTGTATCTCGAGCTTTTTTATTTTGTCTTTTCTTTTCTTTTTTTATGGATATGTAAATTTTAATTTTGAAATAATTTATATTTTTGTAACTATTTTTTGTCCTATTGTGATGTAATATTTTCTTGTTTATATGTTTTGTTCAATAAAAAAAAAAAGAAACAGGCGTTGAAATAGAAACAGATAAGTAGTGGGAAATAGAGGTTCCGATCGGAAGTAATGGGGGGTTCGTTTAAATGTGGAGCGCTCGTTCAGCACGCCGGATGTAACCGGGTCGATGGCCGCGTTCTCCGATGTTCAGGCTTAATTTAGGAAATTAATGTCAAAGGGCGTGCTTGGAAATAGCTGCCGCGTTGGTAGCAAATGACATTTGGAAGAGAAAGAAAAGGCAGCCGAGTAAACCATCCAACAACGCCAGTCCCATAGCACAGTGGTTCTCAACCTTTTCGGGGTCCTGGACCCCCTGCGTATTTTTGATCTACCCTGAGGACCCCTCCACCTGATCTTGGGGGAGGGGGGTTGCAATTTGATAGAAACAGTAGAAACTGCATTTTAAATTGCATTATAGCATTTAATCACTCTTTGGGGCAAAAATAAGAGCTTTCAGTTGTAACTTAGATATAGTTAACAAACAGAATTCTTATGCAGTAACTTTCAGATATATGTAACAAAACAGAATATGTATTCAGTAACTTTCAGATATATGTAACAACAGAATTTTTATGCAGTAACTTTTAACAATGCAAACGGGAGCGAGATCTCTTATTAAAATACAATAAATTACACTTGTGAAACAGATGTAATTAGAGAAAAAAGTCCTGTTAGCCTTTATAGTTTAGGTAGATAAAGGTCTCAGTCACATTTGAGTAAAATAATCCTATTTCTATAAACGTCATAGTGTGGAGTTAGAAAACAACGAGACAGGAGACGTGAGAGTAGACGTAGTCGAGGTAGTTTACTAGCTCCAACTTTACATGTCATATATTCGACAACGACACTGAACTCTCTGGACCGGAAGCGGAAGTGCATTCTCTCTTAGGTGAATGTCTCTAGTTATATAGATGTGGGTCACCACACAGGCCCCCCCAGAATTCACCTACACAAAACAATGCAAAACAGCAAAAGCGCAACTCATGAACATAAAAATAGACTCTACAACAGAACAGGCAATGACATAGTGCAAAGTCACGGGGAAAACAAGTGACGAGTCGGGGGGTGGACCCTGCGGCCATAACGGCTGCGCTTCACAGGAGGGGAAACAGATGGGGCCGAAACCCGGGCCATAGGCGGGGCCGAAGCAGGAACAGAGGCAGGTGCCGGGGCCGACCTAGGAGGGCGTCCCCGCCGCGGGGGTAGGGCCAATTGCATTGGCTCCCCAATGTCCAAGTGAGCAGGCTTGAGACGGTCTATAGCGACCCGCTCCGGCCTGCCCCCCATGTCCACCACAAAGTTCTTATCCCCCGCCTCCAGGACGCAGAAGGGCCCGTCGTATGGGGGCTGCAGCGGGGACCGATGGCTGTCGTGCCTAATGAAGACGTACCTCGCCGATGGCAGATCCTTGGGGACGTAGGACCGGGGGAGGCAGTGTTGAGACATCGGAACGGGAGCGAAGGCACCGGCAGCGCTCCGGGACGCACTGAGGTGAGAGGCGGCCGACCAGGGAGTCGTAGCATCCGGAAGAAACTCCCCCGGAACTCGCAGGGGCTGGCCATACACCAGCTCAGCGGAGGAGGTCTGGAGGTCTTCCTTCGGGGCCGAACGCAGGCCGAGCATGACCCATGGGAGCCGGTCCATCCAGTCGCAGCCAGTGAGGCTTGCCCGCAGAGCGGCTTTCATGTCCCGATGGAACCGCTCACAAAGTCCGTTGCTCTGCGGGTTGTACGCCGTAGTGCGGTGGATCTTCATCCCCAGGTGCTCAGCGACCGCCGTCCAGAGCTCCGAGGTAAACTGGGAGCCCCGGTCGCTCGTGATGTCACCCGGTGTGCCGAAACGGGCCACCCAGCAGCCGATGAACGCCCGTGCTACCTCTGCTGCCGTCGTGGAGGACAAGGGAATAGCCTCTGGCCACCTGGTGGCCCTGTCCACAATAGTGAGGAGGAACGTATAACCACGGGAGGGGGGCAGGGGACCCACCAGGTCAACATTGACGTGGTCAAACCGCCTCTCTGGAACCACAAACGGCGCCAAAGGGGCCTTGGTATGGCGGTGCACCTTGGCGCGTTGGCACGCCACACAAGAGCCGGCCCAGGCTCTAACATCCTTACGGAGCCCAGGCCAAACAAACTTGACGCTCACCAATTTGGTCGAGGCCTTCACTCCCGGGTGGGAAAGGCCGTGGACGGTGTCGAAAACTCGGCGCCGCCAGGAAGTAGGCACCAGGGGGCGCGGTTGACCGGTGGAGATGTCACAGAGGAGGGTGGTGTTGGCCGCGTCGAACGTCACGTCCTCCAGCCGTAGCGCCGTAGGGGTCGACCGGTAGTCTTGAACGGTCGCGTCCTTGGCTTGGTCCGCTGCCATAGCGGCGTAGTCGAGTCCCAAGTGAACGGCGTTAACAACCGCCCGTGAAAGGCAGTCGGCGACGGAGTTATCCTTGCCCGACACGTGTTGTATGTCCGTGGTAAACTCGGAAACCGCCGCGAGATGACGCTGCTGACGCCCAGACCACGGTTCTGAGGTTTTGGCCATACAGAACGTCAGCGGTTTGTGGTCCACGAAAGCGGTGAACTGTCGGCCCTCCAATAGGAACCTAAAGTGTCTGGTTGCGAGGAAGAGACCCAGTAGTTCCCTATCAAAGGTGCTGTATTTGCGCTCGCTCTCACGGAGTTGTTTACTGAAGAACGCCAACGGCTGCCAGCCCCCCCCCCCACCCACTGCTCACACACGGCCCCCACGGCGTAGTCGGAGGCATCCGTTGTAAGGGCTATGGGGGCGGCAGGCGACGGGTGAGCTAGCAGCGCAGCGTTGGCCAGCGCGGTCTTGGCGGCCACAAAAGCCTCGTCCATCCCCGAAGACCAGTCAAGCTCGTCCTTAGACTTCTTACCCCGCAGGGCCTCATACAGGGGACGCATGATGTGGGCGGCACGGGGCAGGAAACGGTTATAAAAGTTCACCATGCCCAGGAATTCCTGCAGCGACTGTACAGTGCGGGGGCGGGGGAACATGGTGACAGCCTCAACCCTGGCAGGGAGGGGAACGGCCCCCTGTGGAGTGATGTGGTGCCCGAGGAAGGTGATGGACGACTCCCCGAACTGACACTTAGCTGGGTTGATGATGAGGCCGTGTTCGCTGAGCCTGTCAAACAGCTGTCTGAGGTGCGTCATGTGTTCCTCCGCCGACGCGCTGGCCACGAGGATGTCGTCTAAGTACACAAACAAAAATGGCATGTCACGGAGCACAGAATCCATAAGGCGCTGAAACGTCTGCGCCGCCCCTTTAAGGCCGAAAGGCATACGTAAAAACTCAAAGAGCCCAAAGGGTGTGATGACAGCCGTTTTTGGGACATCCAGTGGGTGGACCGGCACTTGGTGATACCCCCGCACTAAGTCAATTTTGGAATAGATGGCAGCGTCCGCCAGGTGGGTAGAGAAATCTTGTATGTGCGGTATGGGGTACCGGTCGGGGGTCGTGGCATTGTTTAGGCGACGGTAGTCCCCGCACGGGCGCCAACCCCCGTTGGCCTTAGTAACCATGTGAAGAGGGGAAGCCCACGGGCTGTCAGAACGGCGGACAATGCCGAGGTGCTCCATAGTCGAAAACTCCTCCCTGGCTATTGCGAGCTTGGCCGAGTCGAGGCGTCGGGCCCGGGCGTAAACTGGGGGCCCCACTGTGGTGATATGATGTTCCACGCCGTGCTTGGCCACCGCCGAGGAGAAGGTGGGTGTGGTCAGCTCGGGGAAATTTGCGAGCAGGCGTTGGTATGGATCCCCGGTGGAGAGTGTGTTAGCGAGGCACAGCGCTCCAGCGCCCCCAAGCGTGCAGGGGTATGACGCAAAAGAGACGGCATCAATCACGCGACAGTTTTTAACATCCACCAGCAGGTTGAAAGCACAGAGGAAATCCGCACCTAGGAGCGGGGTGGATACAGCAGCCATCACAAAGTCCCAGCCGAAACGTCGGCCGCCAAAACACACGTCCACATGTCTGATACCGTACGTCCGAATGGACGTGCCGTTGGCGGCGTCCATCTGGGGGCCGTGACTGTCGGTCATCGTGTCCACAGCTTGTGCTGGTAGTATGCTGCGTTGAGCGCCAGAGTCAACCAGCAGCCGCCGGCCCGACAAGGAGTCTCTGATGAACAACAGCTTGCAGTCACGGCCGGCGCCCATAGCCGTTAACGAGCGCCGGCCTTGGCGTTTCCCTGAACCCTGTAACTGCAGGGTTTGCGACACCGTTTTGCTTTTGCCCCAAACCTGGCATGGTAATAACAGAGCCCGTCGTCAGGTTGGCGGCGGGCTGTCACCGCAGCCGCGGTGTCCATATAGTCGTACACAGGTGGTGGTGGGGCGGTCTGGCGGGGTAGCAGGGCATGCACAAACTGTTGCCGGTTGGCCAGGAAAACCCTGTCTGCTTCAGCAGCCAGAGAACGGTAGTCCTTGGAGGCGGCGAGAGGAGAACTGGCCAGTGCTGTGCGTACAGGTGCGGGGAGCTGCCTCAGAAAAATGTGTGTGAAAAGAAAGGCCGGATCAGCCGATCCCAGCACAGACAGCATTTTTTCCATTAAATCAGACGGTTTGCCGTCGCCGAGGCCATTCGGGGACAGTAAACGGTCTGCCTTCTCCAGCTCCGACAGTTCAAATAGTTTCAGGAGGAATGTCTTTATAGCATCGTACTTGCCAGCAGCTGGCGGAGCTTCCAACAGTGTCATTGCTCGCGCCGTTGTCGATGCGTCTAACGCCGCCACTACGTGGAAGTACTGCGTTGCATCCTGCGTTATCCCTCTCAGCTGGAACTGGGCTTCCACATGTTGAAACCACGGCCGTGGATTATGCTGCCAAAAGTCGGGTAGCTTCACAGTAGCGGTGTAAATGCTAGCGTTAGCAATAGCCATGTTGTTAGCACCGGCGTCGTCGTTGTCAGACATACTCGTATTAGTTGTTCGATCACGTCGGGGTCACCAATGTGGAGTTAGAAAACAACGAGACAGGAGACGTGAGAGTAGACGTAGTCGAGGTAGTTTACTAGCTCCAACTTTACATGTCATATATTCGACAACGACACTGAACTCTCTGGACCGGAAGCGGAAGTGCATTCCCTCTTAGGTGAATGTCTCTAGTTATATAGATGTGGGTCACCACACAAGGATCTTTTTTTTAAAGATATTTTATTTTCACGGACCCCTTGCAATTACACCACGGACCACTAGGGGTCCGCGGACCCCCGGTTGAGAAACACTGCCATAGCACACATTTATTTCTGTAACCGGTTATTTTCTTGCCCGGTGCGGGATTCGATATGGCGTGTACTGCGCCATAAGGCAACATCGCTAACCGCTCGGCTAAAGGGTCGCTAACAGGTCTTATAGGTAATTTAGATTTCTAAGGGACGCGTGTAATCTCGTAGTCAGTATACACTTGGATACACTGCAGATCAAACAAAAGCTTGTTGCGTTTTCTTAAAACCGCTGTAAACTACTAACAAGACCCATTAGCCACGGGTCTGGCCCTTTAGCCGAGCGGTTAGCGATGTCGCCTTGTGGTGCAGTACACTAGTATCGAATCCCGCACCGGGCAAGAAAATAACCGGTTACAATAGTGTTTGGCACTCCCCTGCCACAGCGCGCTTCCCCTCATTTGGCCTTCTCTCCCTTTCCTTTATGTTCTTTTCTGGAGCCCAGGTTTTGCTTTATTTGGGGAAGACACGACTCCGTGCTCGTGCTTGTTTCAGCAGTCACTCGCGACAGGACTAGATGAGCTGCACTGAGGGAGGCTCGTGAGGGGCGGACTAAACCCGTTTTGCCCCTTTTGTAAGGGCTGAGAGGGGCCTCAGAGGGGGTGAGAGGGGCCTCAGAGGGGTGAGGGGGGCCTCAGAGAGCCTCCACTATTTTGTCCTGATGTATTGAGCCAATTTTAACTACAGTTATGGCATTAATTAGTTGGAAATAGAAATTTGCAAGCCAAAACAAACTTTTAATTCCAGGCTTTTCCCGAGGGCCCCTCCCTTCTGGACCCTGGCAGGTCCTTCCCCTTTTTACCCCCACTGCGACGCCGCTGATCACAAGTGATCACCGTTGTTCCGTTTCTAGAGTGGCTCTTTGTGACGCAATAGTCCTCCGCCTCTTCGTCTGCTTCTTCTTCCTGTTTTATTGGCGGCTGGCAAACAGCTTTCGGGTGTCTTATCGCCGCCATCTGGCCCGGAGTGTAAACTACAGCGCTACCCTCATACTTCACCAAAGAAACACGATCAAAACAATAAACGGTAATAGACGTAATTAAATAAATAAAATGAACCGAACTAACATAAATAAATAAACAAATAAATCAATAATACTAACGTTTCTCAATTTCCATTCATTATTCTTGATGATCTTAATTACTCTTAGGAGATTCCAACACTTGTCACCTGAAGTTTTATTTTTTTTAATATTACGACATTTTGCTCTCCAATCTCTCCTAGTGCATTCCTTAAAACCTCGCTATGGCTCATATTTCTGGCAGCACAATAATGCACGAGCCACTGTTTCTTCCTCTCCACAATATTCACATTCCCCGTCATCATGCTTTTGTTCCGCTTATTTGCTTCCGTTTCCCTTTACACCCAGCTGCAGTGCGTCCATATTTTTGGCATTTGAAAGAGCTCAATCATACGCATATGCCACTGTTACTTTATCAGGCAACGCCCTCTCTTGGCGATCCTGCAACACTGACAAGCCATCGACCCCCCCCCCCCTCTCTCCTCCTCTTACTTGCGGAAGTTTAATGCAGGGTTCGGGGTACGTTATGGTCGCATAACAACACTCGGGAACGACTTCGCTTTGCTTCTTCTCTCTTCCTGATACGCCGCTCTGCATCTTCTTCGCTACCCCGGCATCTGCCGTCGCAAACTCTAGCCCGCGTTACTACAGCCAACAACTTTACCACCTCTCATGGCAGGCGTGGAATCCTCCAACTTTTCCTCCACTAGTGTCCCATATATAACGCCTCTCACGAAAGCCCTCTCACGTCTCTTCTTGGCTTTTCAAAACATTTTGCTTGTACGCTTCAGTCGACGTCATCGCGTTCCTCTGCTCCTCGTCGTTAACGAGGAGCCATCACCCGACACTTTCTCCATCAATGTTCCGCCAGTTTCCTTCCTTGAGGACGCGTTTCCTTCCTTGAGGACGCGTTTCCTTCCTTCAGGAAGCGTTTCCTTCCTTGAGGAAGCGTTTCCTTCCTTCAGGAAGCGTTTCTTTCCTTGAGGAAGCGTTTCTTTCCTTGAGGAAGCGCTTCCTTCCTTGAGGACGCGTTTCCTTCCTTGAGGAAGCGTTTCCTTCCTTGAGGACGTGTTTCCTTCCTTGAGGAAGCGTTTCCTTCCTTGAACCTCATTATTGGTTTTAAACCCTTCGTTCTCAACGACCCTCCTCCGCACCACCCTCCCTCCCTCCCTCCCTCCCTCCCATCCCAACTACCACCGCTCCGTAGCTCCTCACTCCCACCCTCGCCAGTCACCACACCCTGCCCTCCTCAGTCCAGTCCCGGAGCGCTCTATGCTCAAGCCACCTCCCGAGTGTGTCTGTTTGTGGGCGCCGCCGCCGAGGTAGGCCGCTTGATCAGAACGGACGCGCGCGCGTCGCGTCTGCGTCACGAGCCGCTCTTGTGCAGCAGCCTATCCGGGTTGTGTAACAGTCGGGGAGGCACGCGTCGGGGGTTGCGCAGATCACCGCATCGTAAACACCCCGCACCCCGCTACATTGTAAGTAACGACCGATAACGCAACGGAAACTCTCGAACTCGCGCATTTTTTAGTCCACGATATATATATGTTTTTTTTTTTTTACCCGCTGTTTACCTTCAAATATGGAGCTTGACCGACGACTGCTGCTGGCCCACTGCGCAGCCCACGCCCTCTCCGTGCTGGCGGGGCTGCTGCTGGTGGTTCCGCTGGCGCTCAACGGCTCCGCGTTCAAGGGGCGCTGCGCGCTTTTCGCTACCGGCTACTGGAGGACGGAGGAGCGGGGCCAGCTCGCGGCGCAGCCGGCAGACGTCCCCCACCTGGTGGTCCGGCAGTGGGGGCCGCCGGCCGCCTGCCAGTTCGCCACGTTTGTGGGGATCTTCACGGCGCTGTACGGGGCCGCGCAGGGCTGGAGGTGCCTCTTCTACCTCCACGGGCGCCACGACGAGTAAGAAGAACCGGCACGAAACGCATCACGTACATGACTTTTGCCACTGCCAGGGATGAGAACTGCCAGCTAACCCAGGATTCAGAATAGACAACAACAACAACAATAACAACAACACACTGGTCAACACAATTTTTCTTGCATGGGGTTTTTCAACGGATTCTAGCTCACTTTTGGGTGCTGAATCCAAATCTGGCGTTAGTTTGTGCCTATCACGTCAGGTTTTTGAACTATGAAAAATCGTTATTTTTTGAGAAAACAGCAATTTTACACTCGGGATGTTAAAAAAGCCCTGTTGCATTAGAAGATCGATAGATGCAAAAATGATGACATTGAATAAATAAACACTCAGCTAGCACGAAATTACTTAGGAAATGAGTAGGGGTCATTTTTATCCCCACCAAGATTGCCACACTTAGGTGGTCAACTTCTGTAAAAATCCTGAATAAGGAGCGTACAGATAGCACGAAAACTTGATGTGACAGAGCAAATCTGAGCTCAGATTTGGATTCAGCAGCCCGAAATTAGCCAAAAACAGTTCCCAAAATCCATGCAAGAAAAAAACAAACTATATTTTTGTAGACCAGTGCACTGGTCAACACAAATTTTCCTGCATGGGGTTTTTCAACGGATTCTAGCTCACTTTTGGGTGCTGAATCCAAATCTGGCGCTAGTTTGTGTTTATCACATCAGGTTTTTGATCTATGAAAAATCATTATTTTTGAGAAAACAGCAATTTTACACTCGGGAGTTTAAAAAAAAACACTGTTGCATTAGAAGATCGATAGATGCAAAAATGATTACAATGAATAAATAAACACTCAGCTAGCATAAAATTACTTACGAAATGAGTAGGGGTCATTTTTATCCCCACCAAGATTGCCAGACTTACGTGGTCAACTTTTGTAAAAATCCTGAATCAGGAGCGTACAGATAGCACGAAAACTTGATGGGACAGAGCAAATCTGATGTCAGATTTGGATTCAGCACCCCAAAATTAGCCAAAAACAGTTTCCAAAGTCCATGCAAGAAAAAAAACAAACTATATTTTTGTAGACCAGTGCACTGGTCAACACAATTTTTCTTGCATGGGGTTTTTCAACGGATTCTAGCTCACTTTTGGGTGCTGAATCCAAATCTGGCGTTAGTTTTTGCCTATCACATCAGGTTTTTGAACAATGAAAAATCGTTATTTTTTGAGAAAACAGCAATTTCACACTCTGAAGTTTAAAAAAAGCCCTGTTGCATTAGAAGATCGATAGATGCAAAAATGATTACAATGAATAAATAAACACTCAGCTAGCATGAAATTACTTAGGAAATGAGTAGGGGTCATTTTTATCCCCACCAAGATTGCCAGACTAGATGGTCAACTTTTGTAAAAATCCTGAATAAGGAGCGTACAGATAGCACAAAGCAAATCTGAGCTCAGATTTGGATTCAGCAGCCCAAAATTAGCCAAAAACAGTTCCCAAAGTCCATGCAAGAAAAAAAAACTATATTTTTGTAGACCAGCGTAATAATGGGCTAACGATGGTGATCATCATATGAACCACAACACTGCGTGCGCACTGCAAATGTATTTGTTGTCACTGCCTGATGGATTCTTATCTGTGTGTGTGTGCACTGTGTTTGTTACGCAGCACCCTGTTCTCCTCCTTCCTGACCGTGCTGCTGAGTCTGTGTGTGTTGTTTCTGTCTGGCGGGGCCAGCATCACCTTGTCCTTGGGCCTGGCCTCCTGGTGCAACACCGTCACAGATGACAACACGCGTCCATACAGGTACACTCGAGCTCTTCGGGTCGTGGTGGCTGCAGCTGGGGTGTATTGGAAGTCGGCAGGCTAGTTTTGATCTAATATCCCACGGCACAATGTTAGTTTGTCTGAGAGGCGGCTTCTCATAAGACTTGGAGAGGTCGTCATACTCCCCAAACTGGTGTGTACTCTCAGCTGAAATACAGATACAAAATTGAAGCATTCCTATACTATAGCTCGGGCGGTACGGTGGTGCAGTGGTTAGCGCAGTCGCCTTACAGCAACAAGGTCCTGGGTTCGAGCCCCGGGGTAGATCAACCTTGGGGGTCGTCCCGGGTCGTCCTCTGTGTGGAGTTTGCATGTTCTCCCCGTGTCTGCGTGGGTTTCCTCTGGGTGCTCCGGTTTCCTCCTACAGTCCAAAGACATGTAGGTCAGGTGGATCGGCCGTACAACATTGTCCCTATCTGTGAATGTGTGTGTGTGTGGGCCCTATGATGGCCTGGCGGCCTGTCCTGGGTGTCTCCCCGCCTGCCGCCCAATGACTGCTGGGATAGGCTCCAGCATCCCCGCGACCCTGAGAGCAGGGTTTGGCTAATGGATGGATGGATGGATGGATGGATGGAGATGTTGCATATTACTCCGTATGCTGAGCTCAGACAGCAGAGCACCTCAGACTCACACAGCACCGCTTAAACCAACAGTTAGAACAGCGAGAGAGTGCGTGCTTGCATCGTGAATGGCATAACTCATCCATCTTTCTTCGTTGTTTTCAAGCTGCTCAGAGTCTCAGTCTGTCCCTCTTTACCTGGACGTCGACACCTCCTCGTTTTACACACAGCTTACTCTAGCACAGGTAAGGACTTCATGTACATGCTTGCAGAGAACCATGAGCACACACACACACACACACAAAGACATTGATAGATGAGCAGGTGACCTCTGTGGATGAGTTCCCAGCAGCAGCTCAAAGTGACATGAGCTCTACAGACAGGTCGTAAATGAGTGAAATAGCTGAACTGATATAATATAGGGTAAATACTGAATGTCCTGCTGGTTCACATAACCACAGTAAAGACAGCACCACATTCAGTATTCCCTTTATATTAGAGTTCAAGAGAGAATTGTTATCCATCCCCGCGACACAGACAGCTGAAATAAGTGTGTTTCGTTCAGTGTGATTTTTGAATTTAACCCGTATGGTGGTTGATGTTGATTATATTTAACAAGCCGTTAAGGAAGCAGATATATAGAAAAGCCCCGGTTTCACTCATATATTACTCAGTAATTACCACTCGTCATAGTACAATTACATCTATTCTATTCCTGAATTAACTAGTTATTTCTTTGAAGTGAATGGCCAGGATGTTAAAGGGTTACCCAGAGGAAACAGGGGGGATTAAAGGGTTACCCAGAGGAAACAGTGGGGATTAAAGGGTTACCCAGAGGAAACAGTGGTTACCCAGAGGAAACAGTGGGGATTAAAGTGTTACCCAGAGGAAACAGGGGGGGATTAAAGGGTTACCTAGAGGAAACAGTGGAGATTAAAGCGTTACCCAGAGGAAACAGTGGGGATTACAGGGTTACCCAGAGGAAACAGTTGGGATTAAAGGGTCACCCATGGGAAACAGTTGGGATTAAAGGGTCACCCATGGGAAACAGTGGGGATTGAAGGGTTAGGGTCCGTTCAACATTGTGTATTTGTTTGTTAAATGGAGAGAACTAAAAGCCTCAAAGGAACTGAAATCAATGCGGAATAGTTGGTTTTATCACTTACAAGTAATAAAGCAAACAATGTTAAAAAGTCTGACCAAAACAACGGCAGAAGCGGGGTGGGACAGCCGACGTGTGCATCAAGGCATACATTTTTGTTTGTCATTCTATGACACACACACACATACTCATATGCCCTATCATAAAGTACATACCCACTTTGCCATTTACCTCCTTTTCAAGTCCTCACTCCATCACCTTTAAGACTGACCATGTGTCCTCTGTGTCTCTGCTACAGGCGTCTCTCTGGGGTGTGACGGCTCTGTGGCTGGCCCAGGCCATCCTGTCCTTCCTGCGTCTCTACCACTCCCACAGCCAGGACCTCAGCAGGCCCTGCCTTCCCCGGGAGAAGGAGCTGCTCCTGAGGCACACTCCTTCTGATGACTCCCCGTCCCCTCCACACCCACCGGCGACCCCCACCATCTCTGTCTGACCGCTGTCACCTCCTCGTAGCAGAGCCGCAGAAGACACATGCTACATTTAACATGGCTTGCTTGTCTGACTGTTTGAAAGGAGTACCGTGGATTATTTGTGATGGATTGATCTTGACTGAAACATTCGAACCAATTGGATTGTCCTGAAAAGGGCAAATTCTCCCTATCCTGCGCTCCAACAACAAAACATTGATGTAGATGAAGGCTTAAGGGATGTTGAGAGTAACAGAGCCAGGTTGAAAAGTTAAATGAAGGGGTATTAGGTCCCTGTCAGCCTTCCTTCAGTTTCTGGTACTTTGGAGTACAGCCCAAATTTAGCTAATTCAGGGGGCAGCCAGGAACCGCCACAGCCAGGTTCACGTCTCGGCTGCGGCGGTTCCCGGCGGCCCCCCTGAATTCGCTACATTGGTGTCAGAAGTGGGATGGTGAGACCGTGAGACCATCAGAAGTGCATGTGCCCAGAGGCATGAGGGAGCTGGTATGCTGAAGCGCGGGGACGCGCTTCCCGAAGGAGGGGGGTAGTGTAACAATTAGGGATGTGTAGACTCGCTAGCCCATTGGCTAAAGAGTCGGGCCCTTTAGTCGACCGGTTAACGTAGTTGCCCGTGGTGCAGGAGACCCGGGTTCGCGTCCCACGGTCGACTATGTTAACTGGTCGACTAAAGGGTCCGACCTGTGAGCCAACTGGCCAGCAATTCTACACACCCATGTTCATTACAGTAACATGACATGTTATTTATAATCTCCTGGTTTTATTGATTCATCATCATTAGTGTTATTGTAAATGAAGGTCGCAATAGGGCCAAATATATTGCCCCTGAATAAGGACAGTGCAGCAACCCTCGTTTGCCCTGCCTTACCCCAAACACCCAGCCCTAACGTTGATGGCAACAACCCGCTGAAATGACAGAGAGTAACCAGAATAGTTGGACATAACCAAAACGGTTACTGTTCACTGATCTATTAGCCACAGCATCATACAAAAGCAAAATGCTAACCCTTGATTCGGCCGTGACGGTGGGTTTGTGATTTTTGCTGCGTTAAATTTACATAATCGCCTTCCAGTGGTAGCAGCATGTTGCTGTACAGAGGACAACTTCCATATTGTTCAGCATCCAGTCTATTTAACACGGATGGTTGTAAATTGGGGCGGCACGGTGGCGCGGTGGTTAGCGCGGTCGCCTCACAGCAAGAAGGTCCTGGGTTTGAGCCCCCGGGGTAGTCCAACCTTGAGGGTCGCCCCGGGTCGTCGTCTGTGTGGAGTTTGCATGTTCTCCCCGTGTCTGCGTGGGTTTCCTCCCACAGTCCAAAGACATGTAGGTCAGGTGACTCGGCCAAACTAAATTGCCCCTTGGTACGAATGTGTGTGTGTGTGTGTGTGTGTGGGCCCTGTGTGATGGCCTGGCGGCCTGACCAGGGTGTCTCCCCGCCTGCCGCCCAATGACTGCTGGGATAGGCTCCAGCATCCCTGAGAGCAGGATAAGCGGTTCGGATGATGGGTGGATGGAGGGTTGTAAGATGTTTTCTGATGGGTCAGTGTGGTTTATGGGAATGAACACGCTGTTGTTTACATGTCTGATGAGCTCGTGCAGAAGCTGTATCATGCAGTAAGAGCGCAGCCGGGGCCACTGTAGCTCTGCAACGGGCCACAGGCTCACTGTGTGAGCAGGACTTGAACGTTTTACCGTGCATGTGGAGGCCACTGTCTCCTCTCTGCTGTGAAGGGTTTTCAGAATGGCGCCGTGTGTGTGGATGCAGCTGCTCTCGAGACATCCCATGAAGCAGTCCAATCTTACAAGTCTGTCCCGCGTGTGCAGGCTTTAGCCGGGGCTGCGTGGGTAACTGTAAATAAGTGATAAGAACACGTTTGGCTTTGCTGAGCGAGAAGAAGATGGGCCAGAGTTGTCGTTTCTTACTTCCCCGATGCAAACCCTTGACCCGAGCAGCTGTGATGACACACAGACGGCTGAGCAAGAAAAACCAGATGTAACAGGGAGACGGTGTTGTCATTTTATTGAGGATTTTTATCTTTGCTTTATTTTTATGTATTGTGTCGTAACTGACAGTGCTTTTTGCTTTTTTACCATTTAAGCCCGTTTTGTGTTAATTTATATTCCAGATGTTTGCATTTGTCCAATAAAAACTTTTGCCGTTTCGAGTGAATAACACTTTTTAAATTGCCCTGACTACCCTGAGGATAATACACTGATTTAATGTTTTGGATCATACTGGCTCACATACTTTCTGCCAACTACTACTACTACTACTACTACTACTACTACTACTACTACTACTACTTTCAGCAGCTGCCGTTAGGGGTCACCACAGCGGATCATTCGTCTCCATCGCTTCCTGTCCTCTGCATCTTCCTCTGTCACACCAGCCACCTGCATGTCCTCCCTCACCACATCCATAAACCTCCTCTTTGGCCTTCCTCTTGTCTTCTTCCCTGGCAGCTCCATATTCAGCATCCTTCTCCCAATATACCCAGCATCTCTCCTCCACACATGTCCACACCATCTCCATCTTGCCTCTCTTGCTTTGTCTCCAAACCGTCCAACCTGAGCTGTCCCTCTAATGTACTCGTTCCTAATCCTGTCCTTCCTCATCACTCCCAGTGAAAATCTTATCATCTTCATCTCTGCCACCTCCAGCTCCACCTCCTGTCTTTTCATCAGTGCCACTGTCTCCACACCATATAACATAGCTGGTCTCACTACCATCTTGTAAACCTTCCCTTTAACTCTTGCTGGTACCCTTCTGTCACAAATCACTCCTGACACTCTTCTCCACCCACTCCACCCTGCCTGCACTCTCTTCTTCACCTCTCTCCTGCACTCCTCGTTACTTTGGACAGTTGACCCCAAGTATTTAAACTCATACGCCTTCATCACCTCTACTCCTTGCATCCCGTCTTGCTCCTACAGACATTCCTTCTTCTTTTCTCCAGTGCATACCTCCACCCCTCCAGCCTCTCCTCAACCTGCTCCCTAGTCAAATCAATTTCATTTGCGTAGCCCAATATCACAAATTACAAATTTGTCTCAGTGGGCTTTACATCCAATACAACACCCTGTCCTTAGAACTTTGCATGGGATAAGGAACAGCTCCCTAAAAAAAAACCCCCAGCCCTTTAAAAGGGAGAAGAAAATAGGAAGAAACCTCAGGGAGAGCAACAGAGGAGGGATCTCTCCCTCTCCGAAGATGGACAGACGTGCAATGGATGTTGTGTTTACCCAATACAACATTGAAAGAGGATAACAGAATTACAATGGAATTGTAAGATATATGAAGAAAATGACAGTCCACAGTCCAAAGACATGTAGGTCAGGTGAATTGGCCATAATAAATTGCCCCTAGGTATGAATGAATGTGTGTGTGTTGTATATTTTGATAGTCTGCTCCAATTCCTGTATCACCGCACTATCGCCTGTTGCTATGCATATTCATTTTCTACATTTGCACTTTTATGATTGTGTTTCGGGTTGCATTGTCACTTTACGTAAAGCACATTGTGTTTGTTGCCTGTGTATCAAATGTGTTATAAAAAAGTTTGGTAACACTTTAGTATGGGGAACAGAAAAAAACTTAATTACTAGTGAATTAGTAATGATCAAGATGTCACTTTAGTATGGGGAACATATTCTAAGTAACAACAACTTAATTTACAGTAATTTAACACTATGAACACTTGTAGTTTTGTGTGTTGTTACGTAAGAACAGACCATATTCATTAAGTGTCAGTAAGGGAGAATAACTCTTTTTGTGGTACTACCACCTTATAAAGGCCATACTAAGCAAAGCATATTGAGATGGTACTACTAATAAGCAATAATTCTGAGGTTATAGAGGGAAAACTCATAGTTAATGGCTTACTGGTTGTATAATAAGGCCATGCAGAATAAGGCATTAATGAGTACGTAATAATGACCAATTAAGAGCCGACATGTTGCTCATTTGCATGCTAATAAGCACCTAATTAATGGTGACTACGTTCCCCATACTCAAGTGTTACCAAAAGGTTTAACTTGACTTGACTATTTGCTGCGTGTTTACAAAAGGCCTCTAGGTGGCAGTACTACATATTTAAGCGTCTAATACAGCGAACATTATTCTAGCAGAATAACGCAAACTAACCAATCACAATCAAGAGCTCCATATTGAATTTGTTTTTTTAAGTTTTGGCTGCGCTCCTCAAACTTTCGCTCAACGTGTTTTGCGCGGTACTCATTTCCTGCTGAACAACGGCTGGGAAACAACAAACATGAGGTTAACGGAACTCAAAAAATATAAAGTTGCGGAGCTCCGAGCCCGACTCCGGGAGCTCGGACTGGACACGAAGGGACTCAAAGCGGAGCTTGTCGAGCGGCTGTGGACGGCGTGGGAAGAGACGCAAGACCAAGAGCGACGAGCTGCCTCCTGCGACGGAGACGTGTCCATACCCCAAAATGACCGCCCGCCGCCGACACCGCCGACGGTCCAAGTCTCGTCTGTTCTCCAGCAGGTCACGTCGTCCGCGTCTCCACCGGGGACAGTGGGCCGACCTCCCCCGGCCAGGGAGTACACAGACAGCGCCACCCAAACCGACCCAGATGCCGGTGCCGTTACTGAGGTGTCGGCACAACATGGGGATGCTGGTACCGTTACTGGGGTGTCGGCGCAACATGGGGATGCTGGTACCGATACTGAGGTGTCGGCGCAACATGGGGGTGCTGGTACCGATACTGAGTTGTCTGCACAACATGGGGATGCTGGTACCGATACTGAGGTGTCGGCGCAACATGGGGATTCTGGTACCGATACTGAGGTGTCGGCGCAACATGGGGGTGCTGGTACCGATACTGAGGTGTCGACAGAACATGGGGATGCCGGTACCGATACTGAGGTGTCGGCACAACATGGGGATTCTGGTACCGATACTGAGTTGTCGGCGCAACATGGGGATGCTGGTACCGTTACTGAGGTGTCGGCGCAACATGGGGAGGCTGGTACCGTTACTGGGGCGTCGGCGCAACATGGGGATGCTGGTACCGATACTGAGGTGTCGGCGCAACACGGGGATGCTGGTACCGATACTGAGGTGTCGGCGCAACGTGGAGGTGGAAAACGTGTCGGACCGCCGGACGACGCTGACTCAGCAGCGGGATATCTGACGGACCGTGCGTACGGAACTTGCAGAGGACGGGAACCACACGTTGAACAAAAACCTGCCACCTGTACAGATACCGGTCGTGCCCCAGGGCTTCGAGACCGAAACGGTCCGGATCACCGCGGGACTCCGGAGGCGCCCCCCGTCCCCAGACAAGCTCCCCAGCGGGAAGAGCAGAAGTCTGCAGCGGGGCAGGGAAAGGAACCAGACACGGCGGAGGCGGGGGGCGGGACGTGTCCTCGGGAGAAAGTGATGTGCAGAGCTGGCAGGGCCTTCTACGAGTTTAAAGAGGAGATTCGCTATAAAAGGTTTCTATGACAACACTCGTTTCCAACCCAGTCCTCAGAGGTGACCCGTCCTGAACATAGAAGGCCCCTGCATATGGGGCCCTGCCTGCCTGCACGTATTCAAACAACAGGCACTGAACTGTCCCGGATCTGGCACACCTGAGTAATGAATAGGGTGTCTGCGGGTTTATATAAAGTCATAAAATGTCTTGTATTCAAATCTGAAGGCGTGCCGTTTTCTTGAATTTGGATTAGGACAAGTCGACGTGTAACTGTCGAATTGCCATGGCAACAACAAGTTAATAAAATAACAAAGTTAACTGTCAAGTTTGAATAAAACCGCTTGATCACCCTTTAAAAAGCCAAAGTCTACCGAAGGCTTTCCTCTACACTGCACTTACCCTGTTGGCGAAAATGTACCACAGAAAGTATGTGTAACGCATTAAGTTGACCCCGCTCAACAAATCGTGGCCTCCTTCTGGCCTCACACTTTTCAAAAGAAACATCCTAGAATTGCACTCCTTGTGCCATGTGTCGACCGATACCTTCATGATTTGTCCTAAAATGGTAACAGATGACTGCAAGCAATTGAGTAGGGGTCGACCGACACGGTGGCGCAGTGGTTGGCGCGGTTGCCTCACAGCAAGAAGGTCCTGGGTTCAAGCCCCGGGGTGGTCCAACCTTGGAGGGTCGTCCCGGGTTGTCCTCTGTGTGGAGTTTGCATGTTCTCCCCGTGTCTGTGTGGGTTTCCTCCGGGTGCTCCGGTTTCCTCCCACAGTCCAAAGCCATGTAGGTCAGGTGAATCGGCCGTACTAAATTGTCCCTAGGTGTGAATGTGTGTGCCCTGTGATGGCCTGGCGGCCTGTCCACGGTGTCTCCCCGCCTTCCGCCCAATGACTGCTGGGATAGGCTCCAGCATCCCCGCCACCCTGAGCAGGATAAGCGGTTTTTTAATGGATGGAACTCATACCTGCGGACACATTGATTAAGAGCTCTAATATGATCAGTGGAGTAAGCCCAAGTCTGCCCCTGTAGTTACCCCGGAGGTAACCGGAGCACTTGTTTGGGAAACACTACCATGTAAGATCAAAAGTGGATTGAGCCATTGTATGCCACAGCTTCCGTTTACCAAATCCCATAAGTCTACCATTGAAAACTGCCTCACGTTTTGTTGAAGCCAGCCCCGTTTGTGACCCCCATCTTTTCATAACCTGTCAGTCTGAGACAGGGTCACATAAACTTACCATAGATGGCCATGAGGAATAAATCAAAAGGGTGTTTTTTAACCTGTTTTTTGCTACTTTAATTTGTCATTGTGTTCTTACAATGGATTTTTTTCTGCATTTAACTCGTCCTATTGTATAGGAGCAGTGGGCAGCTGCAGTGCCCGGGGACCAACTCCAGTTCTTCTTTCTATTGCCTTGCTCAGGGGCACAGGCAGGAGTATTAACCCTAACATGCATGTCTTTCTGATGGTGGGAGGAAACCCACGCAGACACGGGGGAGAACATGCAAAAACTCCCCACAGAAAGGACCTGGGATGGCCTGAGGTTCGAACCCAGGACCTTCTTGCTGCAAGGCAATGGTGCTAACCACTGGGCCACTGGTTTTCAATCTGCTGTTGCATCTTTGAGGGTATACCCATGTTTCCAAAGGTCTCCGCAGTCCTACCGGTGGGGTAAAATGTTTAGCAGGGGTGAAACAAATGTTTATATCCCATATTTCGAGGGCCTGTGCTGTTGATTTGGAGTTCAGACTGCACAGTCCGCTGCAGTTCTTCACCAAAAAAATTATCTTTTGATTTATTCCTCATGTGCCTCTCGAAATGTGAATAACCTACTGCCTCCCTCCCCTTCTTCTCTTCATCCAGGGCCAGATCACCACTGCCTGTACAGGAGAGTGAGGAGGTAGAGGAGGAAGTAAGGGAGGGAGTCAGACTTGATCACCGTGAGTTCACTGAGCGAGGCTCATCTTCTCTCACCACTTTTTGATCAGCGTTAAAATGATTCCACATTGTCCGACTGAATAAAAATACATTTTAAATGTTTTAGATGTGTCTATTCCTTTTAAATTCCTGTCTTTTTTCTTGCTGCTTCTGAAGGTTTCTCTGACCTCCACTTTGAGGTGAGCCCTGATGGCTCCTGCGGCTGGCCGCGCTTTTGGGCGCGGTTCCCCCTGCTGTGGTCAGGATGCAGACTGACCCATGGCGTCCGGCATGGCAGTGTGGGGTTTGAGGTGAGGCTGGACAGGAAACTGCCCCCCGCAGAACTCGGAGGACCCGCGGGCTCGGAGTCCTATGGCCTGCGAGTGGGCTGGTCGGTGGCTGATAGCTCTCTCCTGCTGGGTAAGGACTGGGAACCATAGAGGACTGGATTTCAGTGCCGTCACATATTTTACGTTATTATATTTGCTCATTTGTGTACAAAATGTGCAAATGCAATAAATGGTTTGCTAATTTCTCCACCTCCTTGTTATTTCTTGTGATTTAATCGTTCCTTATTTCTTCCCACCGGCTCTTTCTGTCTCAGGTGAAGAGGACTTGTCTTACGCTTACGATGGGCGAGGCAAAAAGGTTTCAGGTGGAAAGGAGGAGGACTTCGGAGAGCCTTTGGTAGAGAGCGATATAATTGGCTGTTATGTGGTGAGTGACACTTCTCTGTCCCTCTATCACATGTGCTCTTCTCTGAACATCTGTCAGGACTTCAGATATTTCACTATAGTCGGGTGATATGAAACAGTGTATGGCAAAAAGTATTTTTTCAAGTTTATTTGTCATTAGCACGGTCGCCTCACAGCAAGAAGGCCCTGGGTTCGAGCCCCGGGGTAGTCCAACCTTAGGGGTTGTCCCGGGTCGTCCTCTGTGTGGAGTTTGCATGTTCTCCCCGTGTCTACCTGGGTTTCCTCCGGGTACTTCGGTTTCCTCCCACAGTCCAAAGACATGTAGGTCAGGTGAATCGGCCGTACTAAATTGTCCCTAGGTGTGAATGTGTGTGTGAGAGTCGGCCATCACCCTGTGACGGCCTGGCGGCCTGTCCAGGGTGTCTCCCCGCCCGCCGCCCAATGACTGCTGGGATAGGCTCCAGCATCCCCGCGACCCTGAGTAAGGATAAGCAGTTTGGATAATGGATGGATATGAACGCAAGTTTACACTTCTTCTCGTAATTAAGTGCTTGTTTTGCTGGCTCGGCACAAGTGGGAAATAGAAGTACTGATAAGAGTACTTGGAAATCAAAGTACAAGAAGAGGGATATGTACAAAAAGTAAAAATATACACAAAAAATAGTCAATGGATGTAATTTGCTGAACAGTGTGCTGGAGCAGTGGATGTCTGTACAACAGTAAGGTGACAAATGTAACGATATGGTAAACAGTAAATGTGCATTCAGGAACGGCAGCCATGATGATCAGGTACTGTAACATTAAAAGTGAAAATAGCAGATGACGCAGTGGGTGAGAGCTACCATATTGAAACAGTAAAATTTAAACCAGTATACAGTAAACTTGTGCAAATAGTGATGACTTTAAGAGCCTTACGGCTTGGGGGTAGAGGCTGTCTCAAAACCTGTTGGTCTGAGACTTGATGCGCCGGTACTTCTTGCCAGACGGAAGTAGGAGTGGTGGCTTTAGAAGTGAGTTTCCTTTACTTTCACTATGTAATTGCACGTATGTAATGTTTATGAATATTAATGTTTATGCGTGCATGCTTGCAGGTCTTTTCCAACAGTGGCGCTGCTGAGGTATCCTTTCACAGGAACGGCCGTTCCATGGGGACGGCATTTCGCCCGAGTGCCTCAGTGCTTCAGGGATGTGCTCTGTACCCCCATGTTCTCTGCAAGAGCTGCTCTGTCAGATTCCACCTGTACCCTACTGACCCTCCCTGGTACCCCAGCCCTCCAGCGTTCACTCCTCTTGCAGCCCTGCCAGCTGGGGATAGGCTGCGTGCCCCGCCAGCCCCCTTCTCCAAGAGACAGTGTGAGGTAGGAGTCCCTGGTACCCCAGCCCTCCAGCATTCACTCCTCTTGCAGCCCTGCTGGCTGGGGACAGGCTGCATGCCCCGCCAGCCCCCTCTCCTCCAAGAGACAGTGTGAGGTAGGAGAGGGGGGAGTTATGGAGCGGCATTCTTGTACGATGGGTGGCGAGTAATGCTAATTGTGGCGATTGTAGGGTTTCTATCTGGCATTTTCCAGGGAGGACACATGGTAATGATGGAAACACACAGACAGTAATGTAGGCTTGGCACGATTGGCCAGTCCAGTGCTTCAGTCTCATTGCACAACAGTAAAAAGGGGTGAATGACATTCTGAATTGTGGCTTTAATAATAATAATAATAATAATAAATAAATCTTATATAGCGCTTTTCTCATACTCATAGTCGCTTTACAATAAACGGGGTGAAACAAGACGACAGATAAACAACACAGACATACAGGAGTGGATGGGAGGGGGGCTACGAGAGGGAGAAGCGGCAGCCACCCACGATGCCAGCAGTACTCTCCGACTTTGACAGATACAAAAGGGAAAGAAAAACAAACATCATAAATCATAGATGAAGTCTGAAGAGGTGAATCCCGACCAATGACCTGAATGTCATTCAGGTCAAGCTTTAGGCACTCTGGAGAATCTATCCACCACCTAAAATTGTCACACTGACTTCTCTACCATGTTTAATGCACCCGTTTTGGTCAAACGGGCAGTAGCTGGTAAATTAGAATACTCCAAGCACTTCTTTTTTCATCTCGGGGAAGGCTGAAGGGGTGCAATACTCGCTCTAGCATACAGAAAATAGATTAAAAGCAGGACATTTTTGGCCCCGTCCTGGGACAGCACCAAGTGTTGAAGAGATGAGCTTACACCGCAATATGGTTTACACCCGTCTGATTATCTGTGAATGTTCTCATTCATTCAGGTCATAGTTATCCAAAGGAATTGAATCAAGTGCAACTGGACTTGGTTATATATCTGTGAAGACGTTTCGCCTCTCATCCAATAGTCCATGGGCCAGAGCCCAAAATTTCCTATTTCGGTACACTCAAGGTGGCAAAACTTACTTATAATTTTTGAAAGGATCCATGTCTGTAGATGATATTTTGGTATGATAACCATTCCTGAGTGGCAGCTGTATCACAGTTATCAGCCATGAAGTTAACCACCCGCTAAACTAAATTGCATTTTAGACGCTGGTGCATATCCTGGTTTAGCCTCATGGTCAGGACATTTTTCAATGTTCTATAATATTGTCTTTGGTATCATTTTAAAGGGGACCTTCTTAGCTTTCATTCAAGCCCTGTTGTGGATATTTCTCACAAATATAGAGGTCACTTGAGCTCTTCAACCCGTCAATAACACACATCTTTCTGCAATGTTCGTCTAAACTATATACTTTCTTTTAGCCCTGTGGCATCTAGGAATATCAGGGACACAAAACACAAAAACTGGAATACTCACAGGACTGTAAAGATTCAGGAAATGTATAATATACCCATACTATTTCATTGTGTGAGGTGATTGTGAACCTTAAATTAGAAGGGCATTATTACTAAGAAACTAACTAGACCAAAGCCAGTTAGTCCATGGGTCAGATCAGATATCGATATCACCCAAGGTGACACAACTTCACAGGTGCCATTTTATTTGGTACACTAACAGAAGTAAAATAATACATGATAACCTTTCCAAATGAGCAGCTATTTCATTTTTCTTTCAGGAAACCTGTTTCTGTGCCTCTCACGATTGTGTATTTGCCCAGATTTTTACAAATATAGCATTTCAACACCCCTGGTACTGATTAGCCTAGCTTAAACTCTGGGACAGTTCTTAGTTGGCCAACAACCAAGGATAACCAGTACTGTGTACTTCCATTCATTGTGCTAAGCTAGGCTAACGTGCAGCCAGATAGCTTTCTACTAAACACATATAGAGGAAACTGGTATCTATCTTCTTGTCTCACTCTGGAGAAGATTGTAAGCTAATTTCCCATAATGTTAGCATGTTCTTTTAATGTATATGTTAATATGATTAGTTAAAGTGGCTACGCGGAACTTTCATCTTGTGTTGATTTTAGCGGCCTCATGTGGACAAAATACAGCTGTTGCATAGCAACTAGGTAATGTATCTATTTGTGGCTATGTAAGATAAATAATGGTAATATGACGCTGGTGAAGCAAAGTAAACTTTGTTTTAGTAGTGTTCATACACCTAAGTTACATGTATTTGTTTGTATGTGGCAGGTGAAAACTGACTGAATATGGCCACTGGTGAACAAGCAAGTTTTTACCCAATACCAAAGCGCCCACGGGTGGAGTGCATTATCCACTGTTCTGATGATACAGATAAGCTGGTTTCACTACAAAGTGTCGACTCATGGAGAACTCTGCTCAGGGCAGCTCAGATACGAAATCATGCACCAGTTTTGAAACTGGCAAAAGACATTCCTGAGGGACAGATTCCAGCAATCTACTACCACAGAAAGTGTTGCAGTATCTTCACTATGAAGCAAATTCTTGATGGCCTCCTTGCAAAAGAAAAGAAAAGTTGTGTCTCTGCTGAAGAGAAACAATCTAAGAGAGTAGCTCGACATGCTCCAAGTACATCTAGGACTTATGATGCAGAGTGCATATTTTGTCAGAAAAACAGCAAGTATTCCAAGAGACAGAATACGAGAGAAGTACTGGTGCAGTGTCGAGAACTGCGAGCTGATGCAAAGATCAGGAGTGCAGCCACAAAGAAAAGGGACAGCAGAATCCTTGCCATTGTGAGTAGAGACCTTGTAGCAGCTGAAGGGCACTACCACAGGTCATGCTATAGACTTTACACCAAAGAAGAGGTTTCCAAAGGAGAGGTTGCCAGCAATGAAGATGATGATGCTGCAGCCCAGTATGAAGCTGCTGTGAATAAGGCATACAATGAGCTGTTCCTCTTCATCAGGATGGAGCTTTTTGGCAATCCTCAAGTGATGACAATGACTGATCTCTCTTCTAGACTGGTAGCTTCAATGAACTCCCAAGGCATTGCCCAAGTCAAGGAATCAACCAAGAAGCACATAAGGCGAAACCTTGAGGGTGAGTTTGCTGGAGCCTTGCAGATATTCCCTGATGAGAAAGGAAAATTCCTCCTCTATCCCGATAACTTGTCCATGAGGGAACTTGCCAAAGAAAATCAGTCTCTCAAAAGGGAGCTGCAGACCCTGAAAAGTGTCAGTGCACAAGATGTTATAGCCAAAGCAGCCATCAAATTGAGAGCAGACATTAAAAGTCAAGATGTTCCTCAAAGCTGGCCCGCCTAAAGTCAAACCAGAAGCAGAATGTCCTACCATTCCAGAGTCGCTCATTATCTTCCTGTACTCTCTACTCACAGGCTCAAATGATCCTGATCATGCATCCCAGAGAGTGCAGTGCCTTCTGCAGTCATTTGGCCATGACATAGTATATGCAGTGACATGTGGAAATACCAAGCCTTCCAAGCACATTGTTCTGCCATTCAGTGTCAAATCGTTGACAGGAAATGTAGAGTTGATAAACATCCTCAACCGACTTGGTCACAGTGTGTCCTATTCACAGATGGAAGAGATCAACACTGCCCTGTGTCTCCAGAAACTCTCATCATCAGGGAGTGGCATTGCCCTTCCAGCTAACATCCATCCTGGCATATTCACAACTTTAGCCTGGGACAATATCGACCGTCTTGAAGAAACTGTCAGTGGTGAGGGAACATCTCACAGAGTCAATGGGATTGCTGTGCAAGCAAAGCCAGTCAACCCACTTCCTGTCCAACCCATGCCCACTGTTCCCAAAACAAAGAAGAGAAGCATTGATGGACCCCCACCAATGTTACCAACTTACAATGCTGGACAACGGGTAGGGTCACCACAAAGCAAAAATTCAGATGCCGATACTGCAGCCAATACTAAGCTTGCCAGAGAGAAAAACCTTCTTTGGGTCCTAGCACGCATGTCACAACAAGAAGAACAGTCAGTCAGCAGCTGGACAGGCTTCAACATCCTGACTCGAGGAGAGATGACGGTCATCCCCGACAATATAGGCTATCTGCCTACCATCAATGCTCCAGCGACACAAATGTCTACTGTCAACGAGGTGCTTAACCAGTCACTGAGCATCATGCAGTGCTTAGGCCTGAGGAAGATTGTCTGTGTCTTTGACCAAGCCCTGTATGCGAAGGCTGTCGAGATCACATGGAAACACCATGACAAGTTCCATGATATCATCGTTAGGCTTGGGGTATTCCACACCATCTGCACACTGCTGGCAATAATAGGAAAGCGTTTCCAAGATGCTGGACTCAAAGACCTCTGCATTGAGTCTGGCATGATTGCAGAAGGCTCAATTGCTGGTGTTATGGATGGCCGCAAGTACAACAGGGCAGTGCGACTACACAAGCTCCTGTATGAGGCTCTCATGCGACTGACCTTGAATGGTTTCCTGTCCTGGTTGGAAGAAACTCACAGGAATGACATGGTTCACCTGAATGAGACACTGAAGACCATTGACAGCCTTGGGAAAGAAGTCTCACAACATGCTTTGAAGGAGGTCCTCGAGAACAGCTCTTGTACACGCATCATGGATCTATTTGAAGTCTACCGTGAGTTCCTTAGAGGTGGAAACGGCAGCCTCTCGAACTTCTGGATGTCCTATTTGGACATGGTTGAAATCTTGTTGGGGCTCATCCGAGCATCCAGAGAGGGAGACTGGATGCTACACTTGGCTAGCATTCGAGCAATGATCCCATGGTGCTTTGCTTATGACAGGATGAATTATGCACGCTACCTCCCCTACTACTACGCCCAGATGTCTGAGCTGCCCATCACACACCCAGATGTGTACACAGAATTCATGGAAGGAGGCTTCTCAGTCCAACTGGGCTCCACCAATCCCTTTGGCCGAATCCCTGTTGACCAAGCTATAAAAGAAACGGTGAACAAAGACACCCAAACAGCTGGAGGGACAAAGGGATTCAGCTTGAAGCCAGGAGCTGTGACCAAATATTATCTCACAGCTGAGTATAGAAGCATGTACCTCAGACAGCTGAGAGACCTGACAGGTCAAGGCAGGTGCAAATGGTCTCATCCAGATCTACAGAGTCCAAGGATCAAGAGAGATGAAGCAGATGTCCAGTCTCTCATGGACCTTATGGAGAATAACTTGCTCAATCCTATGTCCCCTGATGAGATTGATTTGGTTAGCCTCTCCACTGGCAACATGGCTCCACCTGATGTGACCATAGATCTCTTGAGAGCTCTTGAGAAAGGAGAAGAGGCCTACCAAGCATTCCAGCAAACAAGGTTAGATGCAGACCCACCACCTGTGAAATTCCATGACAAGATGACCAAGCAAAGTCTGAAAACATTCTCCAATGTCAGCACAAAACAAGCTCATGGAAAGAAAGCACAGGATGTGGTTCTGAAGGCAGATAGAAACCTTTTCAGTCACATGATCCTGGTGGCTGAAAGCAGAAAGGTGAATCTGAAGGATGTCCTTGCCTACCCATTGGGCCCACTACCATGGGCACTGGCAAATGCTGATGGGTCCTTACGAAAAACAAACAAGGCTGCACTTGCCAGAGAGCTTGAAAAGAATGTATCTCCTGCAGAAGACATCCCAATCCCATCTACTTCCATCATTGATGGGATGAGCCTGGTCCAAAAAATGAATGGCAACAACAAAACCTTTGCACAGGTGGCAGAGTCAGCCTTGACCCAGGTCCTCCATGAGGGAGCACAGAGTGGGAGGATTGATGTTGTTTTTGATGTCTATCACCAGACTTCGATCAAAGATGCTGAACGACTGAACCGGGGTGGAGACATCACTCTCCAGTACAAGAATCTTGCAGGGGGACACCACGTCCAGCAGTGGAGAAAATTTCTGTGCAGTTCCTCCAACAAGACCAGTCTCATCAAGTTTCTGGTGGAAGAGTGGAAACTCCCACGATACAGAGCTATGCTGCATGGCAAGGTGTTGTACATGACCTGTGAGGAAACCTGCTACAAGTTGACAGAAGATGGGTGTGAGTAAGCAGCAGAACTGCACTCCACACATGAAGAAGCTGACACCCGTCTGCTCCTGCATGCATTGCATGCAGCAAATGCGGGCTCAAAGTCAGTTATCATCACAGCTGAGGACACTGATGTCATGGTGCTTTGTCTTGGCTTCCAGAAGGGCATCACCTGTCCCATCTACCAGAAGTGTGGGACTCAGAACCGCACACGGTTTGTCGACATCACCAAACTGGCAAGTTCACTTGGAGACAGCATCTGTGACAACCTAATTGGCTTACATGCCTTCACAGGCTGCGACACTGTCAGTGCATTCGCTGGTCGAGGGAAGCTGAATGCCCTGAAGATAGTGAGAAAGCACACTTCCTGCCAAGAGACTTTTAGTCAACTGGGACAGACATGGAATGTGAGTGATGAGCTGTTCCAGAAAATTGAGCAGTTCACCTGTCGGATGTATGTTGCTAATAGCAGCACTGCTGAGGTGAACAAACTGCGTTACCAGCTCTTCTGCACCAAAAGGGGAGAGGTTGAGTCCAGCCAGCTGCCACCATGTAGAGACTGTCTCTTTATGCATGTTCAACGAGCCAACTATCAGGCAGCAATATGGAAGTGCTGTCTGCAGGCTAACCCTGTGGTGCCAAGCCCTACTGAGTATGGATGGACAGACGATGAAGGTAAGCTGGCCATTTACTGGATGCGCTCCCCACCTGCACCAGATGTGGTCTTGGAAATGCTAACATGCAAGTGTGTGCATTCATGCAAAATGCCAAGCTGCATGTGCCTGTCAAATGGACTTCCATGCACAGACATGTGCAGGTTACAGACCTGCAGTAACCAAAAACAGCAGGATGGTCCAGAACTGGACTTTGAACTTGGGGAGTCAGATGATGAGAGAAACGAGCAGTTTGATGAATGACAGTGTGATGATTCTGATGGTATTACTGTGGTAGTAGTCTATTGATGCACAGGATGTTGATTCTGGACTTGGTTACCCAGAGCTTGATAACAATATTGTAACCATATTCACATATACCCATTACCCTACCCATTACCATTACATATACCCACTAATGATATGGGATTACATGTATCATTGACTAAGTATATGTAAATGTCAATGTTGTTTAAAATATTAAAATAGTTCATTACCTCACTATGGTATTCCTTTTTATCATGTATTTTGATTGTGTATTTAAATAAATGTATAGAGACCAGTTTGTGACCTAACTGGCTTTGGTCTAGTTCTCATTTAAGGCTCACAATCACCTCACACAATGAAATAGTATGGGTATATTATACATTTCTTGAATCTTTACAGTCCTGTGAGTATTCCAGTTTTTGTGTTTTGTGTCCCTGATATTCCTAGATGCCACAGGGCTAAAAGAAAGTATATAGTTTAGGCGAAAATTGCAGAAAGATGTGTGTTATTGACGGGTTGAAGAGCTCAAGTGACCTCTATATTTGTGAGAAATATCCACAACAGGGCTTGAATGAAAGCTAAGAAGGTCCCCTTTAAAATGATACCAAAGACAATATTATAGAACATTGAAGAATGTCCTGACCATGAGGCTAAACCAGGATATGAACCAGCATCTAAAATGCAATTTAGTTTAGCGGGTGGTTAACTTCATGAGCTGATAACTGTGATACAGCTGCCACTCAGGAATGGTTATCATACCAAAATATCATCTACAGACATGGATCCTTTCAAAAATTATAAGTAAGTTTTGCCACCTTGAGTGTACCGAAATATCTTCTGGCCCATGGACTACAAGAGGCACGAACTGATGAAGCCTCTTGGATGAGAGGCGAAACGTCTTCACGGATATATAACCAAGTCCAGTTGCACTTAATTCAACTCCTTAGGACCCGTCTGATTAAAACACGGCTTACAGAAATGACCTGTTATTTTTCAGAAGTACAAAAGAATTTGGCTGAATAGTCGGACTAAAACTCAGCTTGCAACAATTTTTTATTTTACTATATTTAGTAGTTTTCATTTTGAACTCATCTCCTCCTACTTGCTCTCCCTCTCTCGACAGGTGGTGATGATGGTGGGTCTCCCTGGTTCTGGGAAGAGCCATTGGGCCAGGGCTTACATGCAGCAGCATCCAGAGAAGCACTTCAAGCTCTTGGGCACTGAGGCGCTGCTCGCCTGCATGATTGTCAGTTATACTTCCAGTCTGTTCATTTTCTAATATGATTATGCGTAAATTTGTCACTAAGGTGGTTTAAGTCAAATGTAATTGACCTGTGTGTGTGTGTGTGTGTGTGTGTGTGTGTGTGTGTGTGTGTGCGTGTGTGCGCGCGCGTGCGCTACAGAGTGGCGGCCCAAGGGACAGCCAACTACAGCAGGCATCTCAGTGTCTGACTGAATTGATCAAGATGGCCGCTAACACTACAGGCAACTACATCCTTGACCAGGTAGTGTGCCGCCAGTTTAACCAATAATACATTTGATATATGCAACTCCAGAAACATCAAGTAGGTATAACCCTGTGGTTAAATTATAGGCCTTAGATATATGACATTGCACTATTAGATAAGAGTTTGGCCTATGTTTGTTATTTTGTATACCTTTTGAATATGAATATATTATATTGTTGATATTGTTCTGCAAAACAGTTGTTTACCAATGTGAAATGCATTTACTTTTATTGTTGAAAACTTAACATTGTTGTGATTGGTTGGCTGTGGAGAGAATAACTTACCTTGAATGTGATTGGTTGAGAGGGCAGCGGGGAACGTCAGCGCGAGCAGACTGAACGGGGAGAGAAAGGAGGTCTCTCGTCCCTTGTGTGAGCCAAACGGAGCAGTTTGATGTCGAGTTGTTATATGCTATTTTGCGGTGAGAGAAATTTAATTGAAGTTTAGTGAACAGTGATGTGTGCGGGTGTCTGACCGAGACCCATCCTGGGAACTGTTTGTGTGGATTGTGGAGACAAACTGACTACTCGTCAGTCCCATATGTGTACCCAGCTACGTTACGGAGCGAGCTAGCCAGTCGGTGTTCGTTGCTAGCACAGCAAGACGCGCGAATGGACTGGATGCGGTAAGGGGCTCTCCCCCCAGTGAGTCGGGCCGTCTTCTAGTTTAGCGAAGTAATGTTATCAGTACAGTGTAGTGGTGGGTTCATGCGACCATCGAGGAACACAGAAGGAGTCGTCTGTTGCCGTGTTGGGCTGCCGAGGCGAGCGCACGGTTCGACCGTGAGATGGTGCTAACGGCTAACGGCTAACTAGCCAGTTAGCTAGGAGGGCTGCCGGCCTGACATTCGCTGCGGTGGGAAACGCGAGACGAAGAGGAGCATTCATTCTTTGTGAGTACAAGCTGGATGTGCGGGCTTCCAAGGGGAGCGAAGAGGGCTGTTTAGGGTCCCAACATACCCGATAAAGAAACAGGCCTGCAACTGGGGGTTGACTTTCTTTTATTTTATTGCCGGCTTAGTTATAGGGTTATTGAGCTGTATGCTAATGTGTTAGTCTGATTAATTTGTGTATATCTGAATGCAGACACTTGTTAGCCATTGAGGCTTATCACTTTCATTCATTCTAATAATTATTACTCATAATACATTTGTATATATAATTCTATGTACCTGTGTGAGTGTGGATTATTCATGTGTGTTTATTCCTGTGGTGTCTAGGCTATGGTAAGTGACATGTTGAGACAACCTTAAAGGGCTAGTCCACCATTTTAATATAAGTTACTCGGTGACACATTGAGGTGTCTAGACCATGTTAGATTGCCTTAAGGGGGTAGTCAACCTTTTTAGTTGGAGTTACCAGATGACACTGTAAGACATTTAGAGCCTTTAGAACATACTTTAAACACATAAAAAGCGAAGTTAACATACTTCAATAGTTTATTGGATACCGAGTTGTATAGAGAACTCAGGAGCGTTGTCCTTGACAGTTAAAAAGGATAGATAGCGCTACATTAATGGAGGCACCGCTGGGATCTTTTTATGTGTTTAGCTGTATGTAAGACCAGTACATTTAAGTCCAAGTCATTAAATTAGTCATTAGTCAGTTACCTGAGCCAAGAAATTAGAATTGAGTCTTTATTAGTAAGTTTACATAGAAATACAAGACAACAAACAAACATGGAGTTAGTTAGTGATCTAAAGAGCTGGTGCAGAGGTGAGGGCCTGCAAGAGGACCGTGCAGTAATGGTTCTAGCACCTGAAGATACCGAAACTGCCAAAGTTGAAGAAGCCATGGAAACCATCAAGTGTTTGGGAAGAGTACGAGTTAGAGGAAGGAGGTTCAGTACGAAGCTAAGGAAGCTGATGGTGCTGTGTGAGTGTCGAGAGAGCGTCAGGTCAGAGACCGTCCCCCCTGAAGTGCTACCTATCGAAGGACAAGAGGCGTGGCCCATCGTCATGGTAGGGGAGCCGGAAGCTACTGGATCTAAGAAGCGGATACTATCAAATCGCCATGAAGGAGGAAGACAAGGAGAAGACGGCGTTCATCTGCTCACTGGGGTTCTACCAATTCGAGAGAATGCCCCAGGGGATCACCGGAGCTCCAGCCACGTTCCAGCGGCTCATGGAGAAAGCCGTGGGTGACATGAATCTCCTGGAAGTGCTCGTCTACCTCGATGATTTGATAGTCTTCGGAAGGACCTTGGAGGAACATGAGGAGAGGCTCGTCAAAGTCCTCGACAGGCTGCAAGAGGCGGGGCTGAAGATCTCTCTGGACAAGTGTCAGTTTGGCCAGAGCAAAGTCAAGTACATCGGGCACATCGTATCTGCTAACGGTGTCGCCACTGATCCAGCCAAGATCGAAACAGTCACCACCTGGCCCCAGCCTACTGACCTGAAGACTCTGCGATCCTTCCTCGGCTTCTGCGGATACTACAGACGGTTCATCGCCAACTACTCCTCCATCGTCAGGCCCCTGACCGAGCTGAAAAAAAGGATACGCCCCAAAACAGCACGGAAAGAGAGCTGCGAAGGACTCCAAGAAAGTCTACCTGAAGGAGTCTGAACCCTTCGGAGAGCGATGGGACCTGGCCTGCACTGCAGCATTCCACCAGATCATCACTTGTCTCACCCACGCGCCCGTCTTGGCGTTTGCTGATCCCAACAAGCCCTATGTCCTTCATGTGGACGCCAGTCTAACGGGATTGGGAGCCGTCCTGTACCAGGAGTACCCAGAGGGGTTGAGGCTGGTGGCGTTTGCCAGCAGGAAGCTGTCCGCATCTGAGATGAACTATCCCATCCATCAACTGGAGTTCCTGTCCCTCAAATGGGCAGTGGTAAACAAGTTCCATGATTACCTCTACGGAGCCAGATTCACAGTACGAACTGATAACAATCCCCTCACGTACGTACTCACTACAGCCAAGCTCAACGCCACAGGGCATCGGTGGCTGGCCGATCTGTCTACCTATGAGTTCGACATCCGCTACCGACCTGGGAAAAGCAACATCGACGCCGACCTGCTGTCGAGGCAAGAGAGGGGTGAAGAGAGGCAAAGAGACTGGGAGACCATCTCACAAGCTGGAGTGCAGTCAATCTGTCAGCGAGTAAGCGTTCTGAGTTCCCCAAAGACATCTCCGAGATATGCTGAACAGCTAGGAGCTCGTCCTGAAAGTGTCCCTGAGCTCTACGCCTTCCCCACGCGCGTGGATGTGAGTGCGCTAGGACAGATGTCCAGGTCGAAGTTAACATACTTCAATAGTTTATTGGATACCGAGTTGTATAGAGAACTCAGGAGCGTTGTCCTTGACAGTTAAAAAGGATAGATAGCGCTACATAAGGACGTTATTATTTACTGATACCGTTTAGTGATACTACCTGCATAGTAAATAATTTGAAGAAACAGCTTTTCATATGAGAAGCTATTTTGTTTTGATTATCCTTAGTCATTTAAGGGCCCAGACACACCGAACCCACTAGTGGCGATGAAGGCCGACTGTTGCGTCGCCTGCCGTCAAGGCCAAAAAGTAGCACTTGAACACACCGTAAAGACGACAGTCAACAGCCCTGATTCGCTAGCTTAGCACTGATTCACTAAGCTGAACAGCCAATCAGAGTGATCTGTCTAACCGAGGGGCTCCGCCGATTCAACATGCTGAATCGGATGAAAACCTGCCTACAGGGGCCCAACTAGTGCTGGCGGTGCGGGACATACCACAAAAACTAGGGTCACAGATGCTCACCGACAGCCCGGCATCGGCCAAAGGCCAACCATCGGCCTGGTGTGTCAGGGCCCTAAGAACCTTGCATTGCTGTGTCCTGTCTTTCTTTTTTGGCCTTGTTTTACACCTTGTTTATCTGTACTGGCAGCTAAGGAGAGATTTCACTTACATTCATAGCAGAGTAAATATAGCTGGTGTTGGTGGTAACGATAACTAGAAGAACATCTACTTCATAGCAACTTATGGCACAATACTCCACCAATCTGCTGAATTGTTTCTTTTGCTGATTTTAGACAAATTATGGAGGACAGAAGGGGCCAAAACTATAATGCAATGGAATAATCATGCCATAATACATTGAAAATGCTGAAACAGATTTTATTTTCATAACCAATGCCTAATATGAATGTTATAATACCTGACAACACCTGCACATTTTAAACATATTTAGCTTCTGACTGGCCTGTGTAATCTCAGCACTTACAAAGTGCCTTGATGGTTTTCTTCTCTTAGCATCCCTGTCTTTCCACCAACCCTCTGTCTTGCAGACCAACGTGCTCTTCTCAGCCCGGAGCTTCAAACTGCAGCTGTTTCGGGGCTTCAGGCGGGTGGTGGTGGTGGTCTTTCCTTCTACGGAGGAGTGGAACAGGCGGCTGGCACAGCACCAGACACGGGATGAGGACCGGATCCCAGAGTCCGCTCTGCTCAGACTCCAAGGTCTGACACAGGGAGATATAGTAAAACATTTTACTTTCTAACAAAATTATGTGTTGGTGTTTCTATCAGCCTTTGAGGAGATCGAGTTATTTACCCAAATGGGTATTTCAAGTATTCATATGTGGAGGAGTGTGTCCGTTTTGGGAACCTCCAAATTGCATCTCTGCTCTTCGCAGATGATGTGGTTTTGTTGGCTTCATCAGAACGCGACCTCCAGCATGCACTGGGGCAGTTTGCAGCTGAGTGTGAAATGGCCGGAATGAGAGTAAGCACCTCCAAGTCTGAGGACATGGTTCTCTACCGGAAAATGGTGGATTGCTCCCTCTGGGTTGGGGATGAGTTGTTGCCTCAAGTGAAGGCGTTCAAGTAACTCGGGGTCTTGTTCACGAGTGAGGGAAGGATGGAGCGGGAGATTGACAGGCGGATTGGTGCAGCATCAGCAATAATACGGACGTTGTATTGGACTGTTGTGGTGAAGAGGGAGCTCAGCCGGAAGGCAAAGCTCTCAATTTACCAGTCAATCTTCGTTCCGACCCTCACCTATGGTCATGAGCTTTGGGTAGTGACCGAAAGGGTGAGATCGCGGATACAAGCGGCTGAAATGAGTTTCCTCCGTTGGGTGTCTGGGCTCAGCCTTAGAGATAGGATGAGGAGCTCGGACATCCAGAGGGAGCTCGGAGTAGAGCCGCTTCTCCTTCGCGTCGAAAGCAGCCAGTTGAGGTGGTTCGAGCATCTGATTAGGATGGCTCCTGGGTGCCTTCCTTTGGAGGTTTTCCGGGCACGTCCAACTGGGAGGAGACCCAGGGGTAGACCCAGAACTCGCTGGAGGGACAACATATCCAGTCTGGCCTGGGAACACCTTGGGATCCCCCAGGAGGAGCTGGAGGGCATTGCTGGGGAGAGGAACGTCTGGAGTGCCCTACTTGGCTTGCTGCCACCCCGACCCGACCCCGGAGAAGTGGCTGATGATGAATGAATGAATAAACATCCTTTCGGGGCTTCCCTAGCTTCTGTATTTTCCCTCCAATTCTTGATTTTTGTGATGCCTGTACATCATTGGTTGGTTCTCCCCTCTCCCCAGTGAGCTGCAGTCTTCCAGAGCAGCAGACGGAGCTGCTTGAGGAGTTGCATTATGTCGAGCTGCCCCAGGAGCAGGCTCAGGTACTCCTACAGGTGCACAGAGAGAAGGCTCGCAGTCTACTTCCCCCCATCCCAAAATATGAAAAGAAGAAACCCTACCTTCGAAAGAACAGATTAAAACCCTATGGCCCTCCCCCTTTTCATACAAGCCACACAACTGGAAGATCCGGCAAGTAGAGATTGATGATATCTGTTAAAATGTCAGTACTTTCCAAATCCATTTGTGGTACAAGAACTTAATGTTAATTTACTGTGGTTTGTAGGATGGACTGGCGTCAGATTCAACAAGCAATTGTGGGAACCCCAGCCAAGATATGTGAGTGTGATGTAATGCCGCAGAGAATAAATAAACCCATTATCCTACTCATGCTCCTCCGTTCAATGTAATTTCAATTTAACTTAATTCTTAAAGGATTCAGCATCATGTCATCATTGTCTCCTTTGAATTTCAGTGGAACTCTGGGTATCAAGATCAGGGATGCTACCACAACAGAGCGTTTGGCTACAGCGGTTACCAAGGCTACTGAGGAAGTTGCATGGAAAAATACAAAACAGAAGCCAGCATTTACCCAGGGTTTACATGTAGTTATAGTTTGGGATTTACTCAGCGAAAGCTTTTTTAATCGATGCCGTTCTTTTGGATCAACAGATTACACCACGCGTGGATAGTCCGTCGGGAACCGGGACATTTCCCAGTAGCCCGAGGGTCGTTTTGGCCTGTCGTGAACAGTCAACTTGACCAGCAGCAATATAGCAAGCAGGAGTCAGGAAATGAAACGAAATATCGTTTCCTCCAGCCCACAGCAGTGCAACACAAAGACAAACACATATCCAAAACCTACAAGAACACACATCCAAACTACAAAAACACATATATCCAAGTGAGCGAACGCCAGCCAGGATGACTGTCAGAGCTGCCATCTGCATGGGCTAGCAGTTAGCTTACCCTGTGCCACTTCCACGTCCTGTCAGACCGCTCACGGTGTTAACTCTTCGGGCGCAGCTCCAGGCAGGGCTGTGGTCCTTGGGCCCACCGGAGGCAGTAGACCAAGCTCCTCCAGCTGATCCAGCTCCAGCTCTCCCAGCCAGACACCTTCGACACCTCGCACTCCACACGACGACGCCAAAAAACACAGTCAACTGCAGGTGGGGCCGCCGCCAGACCGCCCAGTGTTATTGGAACTGCCGGTCTGCATGGGCTGCTAGCTTAGCCTGCCCCGCTTCCGCGTCCTGTCAGAGCGCGCTCGGTGTTTCCTCTTCGGGCAGGGCTGCGGTCCCCGGGCCCACAGGACGCAGCAGACCAAGCTCCACCGGCCGATCCAGCGCCAGCTCTCCTAGCAGTCAGACGAAGATACAAACCCAGATGTGGACAAAGACACTGCATGGACGGTACTGGGTGAGGCCGCCGCACACATTAAGCAGGAATGAGTTGATGGATCTCTAAGAACCTATGCATCAGGCGCGAGTCTCACTCTTGCCGGGGTGTCCCTGGCGCGAGGGTGTGCGCGCCAAAAACGACATCGAGTCTCTCGGTGACGCACACTGCAACCATCTACCTGCTTCTGTACCGATAACATTTTAGATAAGTCACCCAGTGAAATGGAGAGAGGGAAAGTAAAGGTGGAGCAGAGGAGGAGAGAATAAAAAGGCCCTTGCAGCTAAATGCCACAAAATAAGTGACATGTTCATTAGTAAGGAACCAGGTCAGTCAAAAACACTTGCTAACACACACACCCACATGCACACACTTGATGTGCGTCATGCGTGAATGTAAACAATCATTTGAACATTTGAGCTAACTGCGTATCTCATCCCATTTTTAAAAAGTGTAGGCTAATTGTTTTGTGTCTATAACTTTGTACATGTGTATGCACTATGATAGGTGTAAGCTGCAGGTGACTACCCAGTATTCAGATAGGTTACTTGTTGGTCAGTCCCAAATTTTTGTATTTTGTATTCTGGACAGTTTTCCTCCCAGATGAACACAGTGGCCAAATTTATAACTTGTCTGGTACCTGTTCCATCAACAAACAGGGTTAGCCTACGAAATTAGCGGTCTGGTGGTTTGCGTGAACAGGGTGGCCTGGGATGGAGTCAAGTTCCTGGCCTGAATTATTGTTTCAGTCTGCCCCTGGATAACACCCTGTCTTACCCCCTTTTTTTCTCCCCAATTTTATCCGGCTAATTACCCCACTCTTCTGAGCCGTCCCGGTCGCTGCTCCACCCCCTCTGCTGAGCTGGGGAGGGCTGCAGACTACCACATGCCTCCTCCCATACATGTGGAGTCACCAGCCGCTTCTTTTCCCCTGACAGTGAGGAGTTTCACCAGGGGGACGTAGTGTGTGGGAGGATCACGCTATTCCCCCCCCAAACAGGCGCCCCGACCAACCAGAGCAGGCGCTAGTGCAGCGACCACGACACATACCCACATCCGGCTTCCCACCCACAGACACGGCCAATTATCTGTAGGGACCCCCGACCAAGCTGGAGGTAACACGGGGATTTGAACCGGCGACCCCCGTGTTGGTAGGCAACGGAATAGACCACCACGCTACCCGGATGCCCCGTGGGCTCAAACTCAAGAGTAATAAAGGTGATACTTGACTGATGCAACTGTTTATGATGGAGGAAATGCAGATGATGGTTAATCTGGAGCCATTTGCTGGTGTGATGTCGTGAGTCCGGGCCTGTCTTTATGGCTAAAGTGCATGACTTTGATACGTTAAGGGTTATAGGAGTATACCACCTTATCCAAAAGGTTACGTCGATGCTCCCACTGCTTTGGCCAACCATTGTAGTCTGTATTTGTGTACTTAGACAAAAGATGTGGTAGACAAAGATTATAACTCGTTTTATTTTAAAAATGATGTATTTTCAAAGTTGAATAGTCTTTACCATTTTTATCATGCACTTCCAGAGCATAATGTACAAATTTAAGAAAAACGTAAAAATGCATGGGCTCAAAACCTTTCTTTTTGAGGGGGGGGGGGGGGGGTTACCACTTTTTCTCCCCAATTGTACCTGGCTAATTACCCCTCTTCTGAGCTGTCCCGGTCTCTGCTCCACCCCCTCTGCCGATCTGGGGAGGGCTGCAGACTACCACATGCCTCCTCCCATATATGTGGAATCGCTTCTTTTCACCTGACAGTGAGGAGGTTCACCAGGGGGACGTAGCACGTGGGAGGATCATGCTGTTCCCCCCAGTCCCCCCCCCCCTGAACAGGCGCCCCGACCGGGCAGAGGAGGTGCTAGCGCAGCCACCAGGACACATACCCACATCCGGCTTCCCACCCGCAGACACGGCAAATTGTGTCCGTAGGGACGCCCGACCAAGCTGGAGGTAACACAGGGATTCGAACCGGCGATCCCGTGTTGGTAGCAATGGAATAGACCGCCACGCTACCCGGACACCCCTTGGGCTCAAACTCAAGAGTAATACAGGGGATACTTGACTGATGCAACAATTTATGATGGAGGAAATGCACATCATGGTTAATCTGGAGCCATTTGCTGGTGTGATGTCGTGAGTCCGGGCCTCGCTGCGTCGTCATCTGTCCGCCATCACGAGCTGATAGAGCAGCACTGCTCCTTTGGCTGAGGGACACAGCTCTGACCACAGAGGAGCTCCTCCATCCAGTTGCAACATGTCCTGACAATTACACAGAGGCAATATAATGAAAGCATCTATTTATCTGAAATAAAACGGACGCTGGACTTTGGGTGTACTCTCCTTTATTCATGGTCCTGGTCCTCTTCTCGAACTACTTGGTACCTACGAACAGGTCTTTCCCCTGCTCTTTAGAGAAGCATATTTTGATGGCACCATGCCATATGACCCATTTGTGAATAATACATTCTTACTGTGTTGCTGAGGAAGACTATCTCTGTGGACTCGTGGGCCTCCGGTCCTCCTTGCCAGTACAGTTCTTGAACTTTGTCAGATGTTAATGAACAACTGGGGACACAGACACGTCTTTTTGTCACGTATGTACTTGCATTGTTTTTTGCTTTTCCTTCTCCCCAGTTGTACTTGGCCAATTACCCCACTCTTCCGAGCCGTCCGGTCTCTGCTCCACCACCTCTGCTGATCCGGGGAGGGCTGCAGACTACCACATGCCTCCTCCCATACATGTGGAGTCGGCAGCCGCTTCTTTTCACCTGACAGTGAGGAATTTCACCAGGGGGGGACATAGCGCGTGGGAGGATCATGCTATTTCCTCCCAGTCCCCCCCCCCCCCCGAACAGGCGCCCCGAACGACCAGAGGAGGCACTAGCGCAGCGACTAGGACACACCCACATCTGGCTTCCCACCTGCAGACACAGCCGATTGTGTGCGTAGGGACACCCGACCGAGCCGGAGGTAACACGGGGATTGGAACTGGCAATCCCCATGCTGGTAGGCAACGGAATAGACCGCCGCGCCACCCGGACGCCCAAAACGTGTCGTTGTCAATTATGAGACAGTTGCCTGATCGTGTTGACACCAATAAAGCCTAAAGTAACCGATCCCTGCGTGACGTGTGTATGAGAGGGACGTACCTGATATAGAACTCTGCACTCGGCCTGCCTGCGCTGGTGTGGTTTACAGCAATGCCCATCAGCACAGGTATACCAAGGGAACTCAGCGGCACATTTACCTGGGCACAGAATGGGGGCAAGAAGGAGTGATGGGTGTCAAAATCTGATTTTATTTAATGAAGTAGGTTAGCGCCTACAAGGTCATGACTGAATGCTCTTCTTGACCTGAAAAAAAAAAATCAGTCCAACAGCTGCAGCTGATTCAGAACGCGGCTGCTTGAGTCCTTACTGAGCCCAAAGAAGTGGGTCACATCACTCCAGTTCTGAGGTCATTACACTGCCTTCCTGTCCATCAAAGAACTGGTGCTCTTGGTCTATAAAGCACTGAACGGTTCAGGGCCAAAATACACTTCTGATCTTCTGCTACAGTATGAACCACCCAGACCCCTCAGATCGTCTGGGACAGGTCGGCTTTCTGTCCCCAGAGTCCAAACTGAAAATGAAGAGGCAGCTTTCAGTGTTTATACACCACATATCTGGAACAAACTCCCAGAAAACTGCTGGTCTGCTGCAACTCTTGGTTCTTTTAAATCAAGGCCGAAGTCTTTCCTGTTTGCCGCTGCCCTGTATTAAATAAAATTTCAAGCTTTTGATTAGCATCTTACACTTTTGCTGTCTTTTAAGTCCTTTTTCAATTTCTTTTTATTTGCTAGTGTGGCTTTCACATTTTGTGTTAATTCTTTTTATGTTTTATGTAAAGCACTCTGAATTGTCTTGTTGCTGAAATAAATTTGCATTAGGAATGTGAAGTATTTCCAAGTAAAACAGATATTAGGGTCGGACAGAGCGTAGGGAGGGGTGAGATTTGATTAGACAGTGCAAAACATCTCATGATTGGTTGTAATGTTCCTCCTCGCCCGCCCACTCCGACTTTATGACGCAATCACAAAAACTCGGGTGTTTTAGAGAAAGTGAAGGTGATTAGATTTTGAAGTAAAATAAGAAAACACAATTTCTGTCTTTTTTTTTTGTGGCTTAAATTGTTGAATAGGTGCATAACATGACTGGGGAAATGAGCCAACAAGGTGGGAAAAAAAGTCTTTCCTTCACACACTTATTTCCTGTACTGTCAAAAAACTGTTAATGGTCTCTTTACCCAAGACGGTCTTTTCACCTAAGAGGTAGAGGTTTGCAGTTGTTGAAAGAAAAAGAAATAAGATGACACCAGTAGACACCCCAAGCTGCAGTGACAACAGAGTGAAGGACTTTTTTTACCCAGGTCGACCACTTTAAAACTGGCTCTTGAAGCGCACCTCGTCGCTGATCTCAGCACACACGGAACGGAAGAGCTCAGCGACGACGGCCTGCGGTCTCTGCTGCAGAGTGGCCATACAGATTTGCTCCTCACACACCGCCTGTGGACAGTAGAACAGCACAGACACTGATGGTATGACTAGCCGGTATGACCGAGATGCGTTCACTTCTTTCTTCGACATGAAAGTGAAAAGTAAAAATTTGTCAAACCGGTGGGATCGGGAGGATAAATATCAATAGCAGAAACAATCCTGTTGAAGGCTGAAAGGCATCTTATCAGTGCAAGTTCTGAACATCTTCTAGTTTCCGAATTTCACTCTTTTTCCAGATCATAGCATCTTACCGGATTTAAACCTGTACACTGATAGTGTCTAGGTAACTTAACTAGCGCTACAAGTCATTCTTTACAGCAAATATTACATAATAAGGTATAAAAGTTGGTCCATACCACCGCCGTTTTCACCCGGAATAAGTGTCCAGTCGATTCATATTAGATTTTTTGGTTAACATAGTATACATCCTGGTATTTGCAGCGTACTGTATTTTTCCATGCTATAAACATTTTAATGTAGTATGCTAAAAACTGTTACTATATAGGAGCGATGCACCAACATCGATACTTGTATCGGATATTGCGCCAACACCAGGCTAAAATGGACTATCGGTATCAGATTTTACTCAAGGTTAAAATCCGATACCAGGAGCCACGAATAACTGCTTTTTGGCACATGGCTCCTGTATTTGCCCCCACCCCACAACCCCACTTCACCTTGGGTTCTGGGTGTCCTCCAGGGATATCCAGCAGCCCTCCAGCCTCTGCCACCTGCTGGCTCCTCCTGATCAACACCATCCGTCCATCGCTTGTACACAGAACTCCGCCCACCCCCAAAGGCTGAGCCAGTAGTGCAAGAGGATCCCCAAACTCCACCTCTCCACGCCGGCGCAGCTCTCCCACTTGATGGGACCAGTTGGTCCCCAGGAAGTCCTTGTAGCATGTAAGGCCTAATCTTAGAGTGAGGACAGGACTGACTGCTTTACAGTCAGCCCTGTGTGGGCGTGAGGCAAAGTTGGCAGTAGTGCCATCAAAACTGCTGCCAGAGGTGGAAGACGCTTTTGTCAACACCCTATCTTTCGGCACACTGTGAGTGAGATGGCATCCCAACTGGATGGAACAGTCTCCGTTTACTTGATGATGTCCAGGTCCACATCCTTCCTGAAGAATCTTTTGAGAAGCTCCCCGCCTATTAAGTATTTCTGAATCGTCGCACAAGTTCTCTTCCCTTTGTTGACTGCCGTGTTGCTGCGGGCTGTGTTTGTCCCCTGCACAGTCCAGGCAGTGAAAATGAGTGGGTGAAGAACAGACAGAAGGTAGGGATGGAGGCTTGGGAGAGGCCAGGCTGAAGGAATGCAGTCGGAATTTGGCCCCATTAAAAAGCCATGGCTCTTTAGACACCCGCTCTGTCCACACCTCTTCTATGTGGCACTCCAGTGCCGCATCTGTCTGACTGTTGTATCTAGGGGGAGGCACGGAGGGATTGTTAATACATACATAGCATCTCAAAGAGCAGAAAAAACTAGCATGACGTTCCTTTATTTCTTAATAAAACAATTCGATTTTAGTCATGTGACAAGCAGGTTTCTTCATTTGAATAAGCAAGCTGGCATATTTGATAAAACCTGTAATCATCCACTCCAATTGAGCTTTCATTTTTCTAAAAATTATTCATCATGTTATCACTTAAAGGACCAGTGTGTAGGATTTAGGGGAATATAACATTCATAACTGTTTTCATCATTGTATAATCACTCGAAACTATGAATCGTGTTTTTGTTAGCTTAGAATGAGCCCTTCATATCTACATAGGGAGCCGGTCCTCTTCCATGGGGACCACCATGTTGCACAGCCATATTTCTACAGTAGTCCAGAACGGGCAAACCAAACACTGGCTCTAGAAAAGGCCTTTCGCGTTTTTACGTTGAAGTGGCAATTACATTTGGTGGTGGTGGTGTGACTGCACCGGTTGGAAGACCAAGAAGAAAGAACAGAAATAAGTAGCTGGATGATACTGATCAGGGGCGTCCGGGTAACGTAGCGGTCTATTTGGTTGTATACCAGCACGGGGATCGCTGGTTCAAATCCCCGTGTTACCTCCAGCTCGGTCGGGCGTCCCTACTGACACAATTGGCTGCGTCTGTGGGTGGGAAGCCGGATGTGGGTATGTGTCCTGGTCGCTGCACTAGCGCCTCCTCTGGTCAGTCGGGCGCCTGTTCAGGCGGGAGGGGGAACTGGGGGGAATAGCTGTGATCGTCCTACGTCCCCCTGGTGAAACTCCTCACTGTCAGGTGAAAAGAAGCGGCTGGTAGTCTGCAACTCTCCCCGGATCCGCAGAGGAGGTGGAAGAGATCGGGATGGCTCAGAAGAGTGGGGTAATTGGCCGGATACAATTGGGGAGGAAAAAGGGTGGGGGGATCCAACAAAAAGAAGAAGAAGAAAATCCTACATCAAATGTTGAAAACCAACCTAGGAAAGTTTTAAAAGTCACCTTTCGGAGAGCTCCACTTGCACTTGAGCCTGCAGGAGACCCCGCCAGGCTGCACAGTGTAGCAGCACAGACACTTCCGGGTCCATTAGCTCATCTTTAGGGGCTCCTCAGCTGCAATGTTATGGCACTGGGACAATATTCTATAGAGAGAGAAAGAGAGAGAGAGAGCATATTTACTAGTAAATCAATTCAATCAAAGTATACATTTCAAATGAATTACTAAAAAAAGTTTCAATTTTTCGTTCTACTTTTTTGCCGTTATAATATATATATATATATATATATCTACTCATATATTTTCGTAGTGTGTGTGTGTGTGTGTGTGTGTTAGTGTAGATAGCGGGACCGAAAACTAAAGCACTTATGATCCTAATTCTTTTTGGAGGTGGTAGGTATTGTTGCAGAGCGTAAGGGAAAAATCCCAGAAAATTAAAACTGCATAATTATGCATAAATATGCATTTTTCTAAAAATGGCTAAAAACCACTTTTCTCGGCATCCCAGATGATTCTGAGCATCTTTGATTTTTTCACCTATATAAAAAAAAAATTTCTGGGACTTAGAAATGTTTTGGCATTATGCAAAAAATATGCATTTTTGCAAAAATGCACTTATGATCCTAATTTTTTTGGAGGTGGCAGGTATTGTTCCAGAGAGGACCAGAAAAATGGCAGAAAATTAAAATAATTATAATAATTATGCAAAATATGCATTTTCTAAAAATGGCTAAAAACCACTTTTCTCAGCTTTCAGATGATTCTGAGCATTTGGGGGGAGGGGGTTGGAGTGGGGGGGGGGTTAGGGGCAGGGGGAAGGCGGTTAGCTGGTAGGATGAAGAGGAGGGAGATTTAGACGGGTGGATAACCAAACCGCTACATTGTAGCGGGGTTCTTCTAGTATATGCATATATATATATATACACACACACCATATATCCAATGGCTCATTTATTAAATTCTTGTAATCTAACAGGTAGATAAAAATCAATATTAAGTCACGATTTTAAATGAAATTTCAGATGGCTGATGGACAGAGGTGGAAAACGTCGCTTCAGTAAGTAGAAGTACTAACCATGTATTTGCTCCACCCATGCACTAAACCAGCTGATTCTAATTAGCACAGCACTTCAGCCAGGTAGGAGAACTAATTAGTGAAATCAGCTGGTTTAGTTTACATGACATACACCAATTGAAAATAATAAAACATAGTCCAGCATACAAGGGGGAATTAATAAGGATGTCAGTCTTCTGATTCAGTGGGAAAATGTCTTAACACCTCATAAATCTTCAGAGCTTTTGTATCGGTCGTTAGTTTTAAAGATTTCAAGCATATTCTAAATTAATTTAAGAAAAAACAACAACAAATTTGGGGGACGACTTAAAGTATCTATTTTTATGAATAAAGGATTTGGCTAAGCAGAGGATTACGTTACAACAGAGTTCATCGTTTTTGTTTTGCAAAATCCTACCAGATGTTACATTGTTTCTAGAAATCGAAGTTGGAAAGGACAAAATCCTTTGCTGTATCCATTTGTATATGTCAAGCCAGAACACAAGTACCACGCCGCATGAGGCTGAATCCTATTCTTCTCCGCCGCCGGTCATAACGCCGTCTGTCGTGCTCTCCCTGCCTGCCGGCCTCCCCGCCTGCCTCCCTGCCTGAAAAGCTGTCCTCCAGATCATCACTTCCGCCACAGCCCCCTTTCAGGCAGATTCGGCCAAAACACAAACCTCTTCGTTTAACTTCCCTCCAATATGCGCGGGAACCCAACGACAACATCCGTGTAAACCTGTTGTGTACCATAAATAACTCATACAAACTATCTTGTGTGGGAGCTAAACGACGTAATGCTCATTAATGCAGAATTTGGGTCTACGCAAAGTAAAACCTTATCGCGTCTTACCTCTCCGAACAACTTCCGGTTTCATCTTCATCTTCTTCTTCTTCTTCTCTCGGGTTGATCTTCGTCTTCTTCGCGCGTGGATTCGTCTTCTTCGTTTGACGAGTTTGCAGACCAAGTCGCGCTATACTGCCACCCACTGATTTAGAAACCGAATTGATGTTTTTTATTTTCTGCAGCTGCAGCTGCAGACTTCATCCAGCGTTCATTCAATGGCCATTAAATTAATCAATCGTTAACCAACGGATGTTGGCAACAGTGCCACTAATGGATTAATTAATCATTAATGGCTCCACTAATGGCACTGTTGCCAACATCCGAACAGAGAAGACATTGACAGAGCTGAAATGTGACGACTGAGGATGGGTTCACATGAGTTACAACAACCAACATTGTTTTTTTTTAAATTTTTTTAAATATATATACTTTTTAAGAGTTTGCGACATGTTCTTGTAAATTAGTCTGTGTTTTCGGGCAAAATGTACAAACATTGCAGACGTGCAAATTTGCGAGCATCTCAGGGGTTAAAGTCCCGAGCGAAAGAGAAGGAAGAGCCGCGCGGCGGAACGTGCGCAACGCGGAACAGCTGACGGGGGCGCGGGGAACAAACCGGAAACGCTTATGAAACAGCAGCCCCCCCTCCCCTCCCCTCCCTCCCTGCGGCTGCTGTGTTATGAAACTGGCGTGCAGGTGCTATGTTTGTTGGGGTTTCGGTTTTGGGGTTTTTTTTGCACGTTTGTGTTTTACGTTTGTACAGTTAGCTGACAGTGCCGTCATGTCCTCTGTGTTTGTCGTGTCAGAGCCTACAGATTCACGACATGTTGCTTGCCTGAAAGTGGCTTTCAGGTTCGACTAACGTTAGCCCTTTTAGCTAGCTAGCTAGGCTGGCTAGCTAGGCTGGCTAGCTTTTGCAGTAGTGGAACACAGTGTTGTTAACAGTCTCAGCAGTGTACAAAACCGTCGCCCCCTCCACAGCGGGTGTTGGATTTTGTTTTGTTTAAGAATCATCATTTTATGAGACAGAATTGAATGAAGTTTGAATAGTAGCGACGTTAATTGCGAAAATGTTACTGTTTATTTTCTGCAACTTTCACCACTTTGTTTTGTTAAAGACGACGACGCCCCAGAAGCAGCTGGACGTGTTCGTTGCCACCCATTCATTTGTGCTGTCTTCTGTTGTGTTTCACAGCCAGATCACGTGTTGTTCAGGGGTACCTCTCAGTGTGTTGTTCAGGGGTCCCCTCTCAGTGCAGCTGCTGAAACATCCTTTTTCCAATGGCAGCCCACTAACAGGTAAAGCCAGGTAAAACTACCCGAATGTTGGTACTGAGTCATAAAGTGGACTAGTCGCTACTCATTCAGTTTATCTACGGTAGGCTTCTCTAAACTGTTTACTCTATGAGTAAATCAAAGATGCTAAATTTGCAAATATAAAAATGCAGTACCAAATAATTTAAGGTGAATTCCATGTTGTGGCTGACTGTTATTTTGGTTCCAAAATGGTCTCTCATCCTCGCTGTAAAAGTGCATGCTAGATGTCAATGTTAGTCATGTCTTCACTGCTGGAACAGGTCTCTGTTGTAGAAGCTCAGCAGTCTTCCGTTATGCAGCTGGAGGCTCAGCTGCGTCTGTGTCAGAGTTGTCTGTGGTGTTACAAGAGCGGACTGCGTCTGTTTTCACAGAGCGCAGCATGCAGGTAGACTCCGTGTGTGAGGGGTGTCAGAATGTGAGTCAGTGTTTGGGGTTGACTGAGAAGGTACTTTTCTTATCACAGGTCTGTGTAACTGCAATATTTCAAGTGTTCTTTGTTATTCCCATTACAGAGCACCTGCAAATTACTACGAACTCCTGGGTGTCAAACCTAATGCATCCATAGAGGAAGTAAAGAATGCATTTTTTGACAAATCAAAAAAGGTAGGGCTCTCGTCTTCTCATCTATGAACTGTATTTTTTGGACCCCCTCCCCCTTTTCTCCCCAATTGCACCTGGCCAATTACCCCACTCTTCCGAGCTGTCCTGGTCTCTTCTCCACCCCCTCTGCCAATCCGGGGAGGGCTGCAGACCACCACATGCCTCCTCCGATACATGTGGAGTCGCCAGCCGCTTCTTTTTACCTGACCGTGAGGAGTTTCACCATTGCCTGGACTTAAGAGGACAGCCTCTCACACTACAGCTTTGAATGTCAACATTTCCCACAGTGGACTTTCGGGTTACTGGGCCATGAGGATTTGTTTCAATATTGCAGTAATTTCCATTAAACAAGGAAGTGCATGTATATTTACTTGGTGTCACTTAAGTGTGCAAGCTCTGTCAACCTTTCCAGTCGTGCTTGTGCACATGCACACCATATTTATGCATATCTTTCATTGACAAATGGAATCCTCATAGTTTAGTGGATGGTCATATTCATTAAGACATCACTTGAACTCTATTTCTCCACACTCTTCTGCTCGACACTCTAGATACACCCAGACAGTGACCCATCAAACCCAGGTCTTCACAGCCAGTTTGTGGAGCTGAATGAGGCCTACCGGGTGCTAAGCAAGGAAAGGAGCAGAAAGGAGTATGACCTCAAACTCAGACAGCCCTACAGTGGAGGGCAGGCCTTCAGAGCTGCCTCCGGCTATACCGCCTACAGAGCCAGGTGGATGAAAAACACACATGCAAACCATAATATTAATGCTAGCTTTATATAAACGAAAGACAGGGAAAACAAACAAATACAAACCAAAAGAAAAGTCAGCACATAGTGCAATGTCTCTGTATTTCACTCTAACAGTGTTATATCCTTTAAAGAGGCCCGGAAATGATCACATCCCTATGGTGGCATCAGTGATGTGCCTATGTACTCTAGGTAAGGCTGCCAAATTTTCAGATAGGTGTTGTATCCTTTTGTAAGACTATATGTGATCTTTTCAAGAGGAATACAACCATTCATTTCCAAATACCTTCTGTCAATGAGAAGATGGGAATCGGTTTTCCATGTCACTGTTACGCATTTCCCGGCCACACACAAAGCATTTCCATAAATTTAATTTGAGATTTGGTTGAGGACCTACTGACACTTGTGACATTCTCCGGGTAAGCAAAGCTTGGGCTCTCTTGGGAAGATAACGCTTGTGTTCTTGGTCAAGGTGTCACAGAAGTTGTACCAAAGGGGCCTCACCTTTGTACAAAGCCAAGTACAGTGCAGGAAGGAGCCGACCTCTGAAGCACATTTCTGACAATTCAGGTTTGGATCGATGTAGTTTCTGTGGGGTGAGGTACAGTTGATGGGGGAAATTATAGTGAACCAGCCTATACTGGGCATTAATGGTAGCTGACAAACTGCTTTGACATAAATCTGACCAGAGATGTTCATCGATCGCTATGTTCAGATCTGATTCCCATCTCACTCTAGATTTGTGCAGACCTGGCTTTGGGGCCCTCATTCAGCAGTAAGGAGTACATTTTAGAAATAAGTTTGCAGGGCGTCCGGGTAGCATTGCGGTCTATTCCGTTGCTTACCAACACAGGAGTCGCTGGTTTGAATCCCCGTTTTACCTACGGCTTGGTCGGGCGTCCCTACAGACACAATTGGCCGTGTCTGCGGGCAGGAAGCCGGATGTGGGTATGTGTCCTGGTCGCTGCACTAGCACCTCCCCTGGTCGGTCGGGGCGCCTGTTCAGGGGGGAGGGGGAACTGGGGGGAATAGCGTGATCCTCCCACGTCCTACGTCCCCGTGGTGAAACTCCTCACTGTCAGATCGGCAGAGGGGGCGGCACAGCGATCAGGACAGCTCGGAAGAGTGGGGTAATTGACTGGATACAACTGGGGAGAAAAAGGGGGTACATTTAAATTTTTAAAAAAAAGTTTGCATAAATTTTCCCTCAAGAAGCAGTTTCTCCACATGAGTAAGTACAGGTAAAGTCATCCCAGGGCCCAGGTTGGTTCTAAGAAAAGATCTTAACTGAAGACAGCAGAAGAATGTCTTGTTGGACAAGTCATATTTCCTCTTCAATTGTTCAAAGGACATGAGAAGTCCTTTTTCGTAGCAGTCCTCCAAATGCTGGGTCCCTTGATGATGCCAAGTCTCCCGCATCTTGTTGTTTAGAGTCATCGGTATGAGTTCATTTTGTCTCGGAGGTGTTTTTGGTGACAGTCCTATTTTCAGTCAAAGACTTCCATGAATCTCACACCATATTTTAATCAAGTGCTTTAAAATAGGATTGTCTGTCCTGTTGGATATAATTCTGGAGATCCACTTATGAATAAATTCACTGGATACGTTTTCTTTCAGGGAGTGCAATCCAATTTGTATCCAGGAGGAGGCGCTGTCTCCCTCCAAAAAGGATGAAATAAATCGCATTTGAGCTGGAAAATAGCAATTTTTAAAACTGGGTAATCGAAAGGCCCCTAATCTATAATCTCAAGTTAATTTTTCCTTAGATACCCTGGGCACTTTGTATGCTGTGTTTGTTGAGGACTAACGTCTATCTAGCTTCGCTGCATCACGTGACCCCGCCCCCCGGAGGTTTTACTTTTAATGAAAAAGGCAACACAAAATAAAAGGTATGATTGTTGAGTGGTTGTTATCTCACTGAACTCCATGGTACCACTCTTCTCTTCTCTCTCAGCACGGAGGCCCAGGATAACATGCGCTACTGGAACCAGTTCCGCCAACCCCAAGCAAAGCAGATGACGGCCGAGGAGCGCCAGAGCGGGAGGAGGAGAAATTTCCGGCTGATGGGCTACTGTTTCATCACCATGCTGCTCAGTATCGGAGCCCACGTAGTCTTCTTCAGGTGAAATATCCAGGGAAGATGGTGGACTAGCTGTTGCAAGTTAATACGTTTTAACTTTAGTTAACACATATACAGGTTAAGAACCACGTAAATGTTAAAACATAACAGGCCAGTCTTGGTACTGTAACCTACAAAAAGACTCACTGGCCAATCGGCTAGGGGGTCAGCCCCCTTTAGTCGAGCGGTTAGGGATATCACCTCGTTGTGCAGTACAACCCCGGATCGAATCTCGCAGCTGGCAGAAATATGCTCGGTTACATTGGTGGCAGCGGTGGGATGCGGAAGTGTCCAGAAGCGTTCCGATCCTCAGAAGTCTCTTCGGAGCGTGGGAATAACGAAGCGCTTCTGGGAGAGGGTGATTACGGTAACCTACAAAAAGACTCGCTGGCCAATTGGCCAGGGGGTCGGCCCTGTTTAGTTGAGTGGTTAGCGATGTTGCCTCGTGGTGCAGTACAACCCCGGATCGAATCCCTCAGCGGGCGGAAATATGCTTGGTTACAGTACTGTGTAGCTGTGTCCCAAATCCGTATTATGCACAAACGCTGTATAGTATCTACTATGTACTAATTGTCATAGTGTACTATTTTTACAGTATGCCAGAAATGAACATACTAACAGGAACTGCGGCGCACACATTTCCTGTTGGTACGTGTGCACTGACAGAATTGCGATAGAGGCGAATGCCTTTAAAACAGTTATTGAAATGTGCTTTGTATTTATTTGTTAGTTTGTTTTTCGTTCATTATTCTTTTTACCATCCTTTGACATGGCAGAGGTGCTCTTGTAGATGGCAGCTGATTTGTTCATTTACTCCAGGGTTACTCAAGACAGCTAGGTTAGACTCATTTATATTCTGTTGAAGACTGCCTTGCTGCTTTGTCATGGGTTGCCCCACCGTCCATAATTTTTTTTAAATCTCCCGCAGTGTCCACCAACAGCACACTCAAAAATGACGTAGATTTAGTGTGCATGTTGGAATTTTGAAGTATACTTTATTTTGTCAAGTCAGTTTTATTTGTGTAGCCTATTATTACAAATTTGCCTTAGTGGGCTTTACAGCAACACAATGTCGTGTCCTTAGACCCTCGCATCGGATAAGAAACAAATCCCTACAAAACCATTTTAACAGGGAGAAAAACTAGAAATAAACCTTAGGGAGAGCGACAGAGAGGGGATCTCGCTCCCAAGAGGGACAGACATGCAATGGATGTTGTTTGTACACAATTTACAGAATACAACATTAAAAGAGGATAACAGAATTATAATGGAATAATAAGCTACTATATGAAGAATATGATGAGGGGGATGCCAAGCAGTTTCCAGGTGGCGACCACCGTCACCATGGAGACCTGGGAGGAGGACAGACTACATGTGCACACAGGGGAGACTCGCATCACACCATTCACAGAAGAAGAGAAAGGAGAAGACATCATTCAGAGAGAGAGAAAAGACGTGAGAGAAGAGAACAGTTTGCAATAGACAATAATCTATACTCTATAATTCATACTTATGATCTCGTCAGCAGAACAGTGCTTGGTAAATTCATTGAGACAGAAACCAACCCGGCATGCAGTACAGGTTGTGACGTACTCAATTTAAAGAGAAATAATTGTAGGCTAAGGTTAAAAGATGAGTTTTGGCTTTGGATTTAAAGGGCTCAACAGACTCTGACGGCAACAAGCAGGTTATTCCAAAAGAACGGGGCCCAATAGGAAAAGGCCCTGCCACCAACTTAGGGTACACGCAGGAGCCCTGTATTTTGAGACCGCAGAGCTCGAGGTGGAATGTACAGTTTAAGGAGATCAGACAGGTAAGATGGGGCAAGCTCATTTAGGATTTTTTTTAAGTCAGCAGAAGCCCCTTGAAGTCTGATCTAACATGGATAGGAAGCCAATGAAGGGAGGCAAGAATTGGTTTAATAGTCAAATTTTCTAGTTAGGATTCTGAAAATTTTTAGTACTAGCATGTGGCAGACCTGAAAACAGAACATTGCAGTAATCAAATCTGGATGAAACAAATGCATGTATTAAAGACTCCAGTGAGTCAAGTAAATTCTTAATGAGACAGTACAAGCCTGTATTAGAGACTGCGTCAGCCATAGATGGGAAAAACCGAATTTTAGCTATGTTACATAAGTGGGGAAAAAAGACAGTCTTGGTGATTTTTTTAATGTGCTAATCAAAGGAAATACTGGGATCAAACGTAACACCAAGATTTTTGGCTGCTACACTTTGCTGTGGACTGTTATTGTTACTTGGTCAAATTGGTGTCTGTGTCTAGCAGGGCCAACAATCAGCATCTCAGTCTTAATCCCAATTTAAAAGCAGGAAATTTAGTGACATCCAATGTTTCACTGCAGCCAAGCAGGCCTCTAAATTAGTCATTTGATTATCAGCATCACCCCTTATAGGCACATACAGCCAAGTATCATCTGCATATCAATGGAAATTGATTACATGACCGTGTATAATTTCGCCAAGAGGTGAGGTATAAAGAGAGAAAAGTAGACGGCCAAGAACCAAGCCCTGGGGTACACCATATTTAATGTCCGAGAATGTCAAAGTAATTTTATTATAGCAGACACAATATGTTCTTCCAGAAAAGTAGGACTTTAGCCAAAAAAGAGCTAAGCCAGAGATACCGAAATTACAATTTATTCTGTTTAATAGTATACAGTGATCAGTGGTGTCAAAGGCTGCACTGAGGTCCAGTAGTAGAAGCACAGAAGTGGAATCAGAGTCAGTAGCTAGTAGAAGATCGTTCACCACTCTGGTCAGAGCAGTTTCAGTGGCGTGACAGGCTCTGAAAGCTGATTGAAAGGTTCATATAGATGGTTTTCTTCTATATGGGTCAAAAGTTGTTGATACACAACTCTCTCTCTAGTACTTTAGAAAACAATGGAAGATTAGAGACTGGTCGACAGTTTATTAAGAGACCCTGGCTCGAGGTGTTTTTTTTTTTTAAGTAGAGGTTTGACCACAGTTGTCTTAGAACTGCAGGGAATAGTGCCAGTAGGAAAGGCCAGAGGTCTTTAAAAAAAGTTTTGCTGGTAAAGGGTCAAGTAGTAGTAGGAGCGCTGCCACTGCTCCTAGCTACACAACTAGGATGGGTTAAATGCAGAGAGGAATTTCCCCACCGAGATCAATAAAGTATCTCAAATCAAAAGCTGTAATAATGGGGACGATCAGAGACTCGTTGTATAGATGTGAATTTGGCAAGGCAGGATCTACAGGAGTAGCTGGAGTTGAAGCACTAATTTAGTTTATGATCTCATCAAACTTATTGCAGAAAAAGTCTAGAAACTCATGGGCCATGAATGGTGAGCAGCTAATAGACAGCTGCTTTTTAGTAAATTGTGTCAGAGAAATCTTGGATGATGTTTATTAATATTGGTTAAGCAAGAGCAATACGCTGCTTTCACAACAGCTAAAGCATGCTCTATTTCAATAAATATTCATGCCAAGACAGGTAAAAAACTCTTCCAGTTTTGATTTTCACCATTTATGTTCGAGTCTCCTGTACATGTCTCGTCGTTAAACCAAGGTGTAGGCATCTTTAGTAGCCTAGCTCTGGTAATGAGAGGTGCAACTGAATCGAGGAGACTAGAGAGGCATAAGGCTGAATGAATAAGGCTTGGTTGGGCATCACTACAGACACAACTGGCCGTGTCTGCGGGTGGGAAGCCGGATTTGGGTATGTGTCCTGGTCGCTGCACTAGCCCCTCCTCTGGTTGGTCGGGGCGCCTGTTCAGGGTGGAGGGGGAACCGGGGGAAATAGTGTGATCCTCCCACGTCCTACGTCCCCCTGGCGAAACTCCTCACTGTCAGGTGAGAAGAATCGGCTGGTGACTCCAAATGTATTAGAGGAGGCATGTGGTAGTCTGCAGCCCTCCCCGGATCGGCAGAGGGGGTGGAGCAGCAACCGGGACACCTCAGAAGAGTGGGGTAATTGGCCAAGTACAATTGCAGAGGAAAAAGGGCCAAACCCCCCCCCCCCAAAAAAAGATAAATAACTTAACAGACACGATATAAACAAAAAACAAACGCGTACACGCTGCTTGCTACTGGTCGCGTGTGTGCGCATGCGCATGCGCCCTCATCTTCATTTACCAAAAGAGACAAAATGCACAATAAACAAATTCAAACATGAATTTGACTGATAGCGTTATTTTTTTTCACATTTTCTGTTATTTTCGCCACAATAATTGTGTAGTGAAAATCTAATCGAGACAGCCCTGGTATCCACTTTTGATTTTTCTTTCCATTTTGTGCTGTGTGTGTTTGTATATTGTGTCAGCTCTTGGTTATCTACCCTTTTGGTTTGGTTTTGTCTGGTGTCATCAGTGTTCCGGTTTCCAGGTGCATTTTAGCCGAGGAGGCGGTTGCTGTGCTCTGGTTGTCTCACTTAAGTTGTTCTCTGGCCTCCGTAGGAAACTGGAAGAGTTCCACAACAACTTTATGGATGAGAAAGACCGGGTGATCACAGAAATCTACAATGAGTCCAAAGAGAGGGCCAGGTGTGTTTAGTTACAGTCATTTTTTGGGTTTGTTTTTGTTATTTGGATAGTACACCGAGTTGGCAATCGATCATTTATATTGATTGTCAAATGGCTGAACCTGTATGTGTGTGCCTCACTGTGCATTGCTCATTGATGGTCTTTGTGTTTGCAAACTCTCAGAATCAACGGTTTCAAGAAGCAGACGGAGATCCTGCGGCAGAAACACACCGAGTTCCTGGAGAAGTACAAAATCCACGACTCGGCGAAAGACAAGTAAGCGCTTCAAACTGGCTTTGAGGCCTCGGGGAAGCTCGAGTTCAGCAGCTTTCACCAGTTTTAACTGACGACAAGTGGAATTTTTGCAGGTTGAATGTTGCTAGTACTTTTTAGAGAACTTCTTATTTTTGTAATTGTTCGAAGGAAGTATTTGTCTGTATGGACAACATTATAGAGCGCTCCTTGGATGCGACGCAAAGAGTTGAAGCTCTGCTGTGAAGTGGAAGAGTCACACGGGTCAACGTGATCAGCTAGGGATACTCATACTGTTGTGCTAAGCCCGGTCACAGTGGGGACGACGTGAACGAGAATGACGGGGGGGCAGAACTAGTCCACATCGGTCATGTTAACGTATAAAAATACTGTCTCCGGGATTGACAGAAACGAAGCTTCACATGCAAACCTCTCCACTGACATAAGGAGCCACAAGGGACCTGGTTATCCCCTGACTAATGAAGTCACTGTCACGTGTTATGGTAACCCAGCCTACAGCAGGCTCATGAATAACTGTGAACCATTACCTTGAGAAACGAGTCATCCAAGACTTTGCAAACACAGCGTACGTTGTTGAAAGCAGCATAGTCTCGGTTCAAGACGCACAACTGTAAAACCTGCATCTTCTCTAGAAAGGTGCATCAATGTAAGTAATAACCCAAATGACACGTAGAGGGCACTGTGTCCGGCTGTGCTGCGGCAAAGCCTCAGTGAGTCTCGGGAGTGCTCTGAAGGAGAAGAACAGGACGGTACGTCAGGGTCAGTTCAGCCAGAATGATCGGTTCCGGATCATGTCAAGTTTTAAGTTTTCAACGTCAACCTTTTCCACACCATGTGGTTCAAACATGCTGCTCGGCACGGTTGGCTTTTGCCAGTCATCGGCTGTTTCTGACGTCACCGTCCACTCCTTGCTTTTCCTTCTGTTTTGCCTGTGTGTCTCATGGAGCTGTGAAGGCCATCATGGCCTCAGTACGATAAGATGTCGAGTGTATTTTGTCCTATTTGTGGGACGTTGAATTTAAAAATTAACACTATATGACATTTACAAGTGTGATCATGAGTAATTTATTATAATAAAGTTTTAATAAGTAAGGTCGTTATGAAAACGCACAAATAACTGGACATTTGAATTCCAGACTAATTTTAATTGAGTTTTGCTGGTTTTATCAGCCTACACAGCCAATGTTAACCATAATGCCTTGATATTGTGTATGGATAAGAGATTGTTGTTTGGGATGTTGCATTTCTTCAGCCGTCGTCACCAGTCCTTGAGCGGGTGTTAGTAACCAGCCATTAAACAACCCATGTTCTGGTTAAAATTATTACTTCCAGTGTGCTTGATTTGGTCTTGTTGTAGCCCAACTCTGCAAAACAGGACTGGTAACACTAATGTAGAATTCAACTGACATTGAAAAATAATAATAATAAAGATGATTAACCTCAGTTAAGGGTACATTTCTTCAATTGTATTTTGAATTTAATCGACTCTGTGCGTAACTGTAGCCCACTGACTTCCGGTTTCTACCGCAGTGGTCATACCAGTTTCCTGTTTGTTGGCGCGCGCTATTGACAAGGGCATGTGTTTCGCGACGCCTGCGAGATTTGCCGTGGATAAATGTCAACCACGTGTCGACAGACTGTCTGCTGCACCGACCAGCAAACGGGCGAGAAGATTCAAGTTGTGCATAAAAAGTTACGTCCACAATTCCGCCCGCTCGCCCTCATCATTTCTTCGTCAAACAGGAAACTGGTATGGCCGCTGCAGTAGAAACCGGAAGTCGGTGGACTACGGCCGTTTCGACGCTGAAAAGAGACTCGCGTTGGATTATTTTAGCGGTTAAACGCATTTAAAATGCGAAAAGCCTTCCCTGCGTCACAGCCCTTGTCCTCAATACTGTATATGGTCCACCCAGCGTCGGTGAACAGGAACAACTTCTCCCCGAGGCCTGGATCTGAGCGACGGACTCCGGAAGTGCGCTGCCTCCGCGGAAGCGTGTTCGTTTGCGGCTGTTTCTCTCCAGTCGGAGCTCAGTCGCTTCACGTTGCTCCCCGCTTTCCTCGGCAGCGCGGCTCTCACCCGACACCCTGACCCGGAGGTGACACGGAAGAGAGGCGAGGGAATTAAACGGCCCTATTAGAGCTGGTGGCATGTGAAAATAACGCTTTGGACGCATGGGATCCCCCCCCCCACTCCCTTGTTGGTAGGCTTCAGAGATAACATATCCCCCGCATAGCTCGCCGCCCTCGCCCTCATGTGGCGGCGAGTGCCCTCTCATAACCCAAACACTCCCTCATGTCAGAGACTGATGGAATACAAGGGTTACGGCCTGTCTGGGGGGGTAGGGGGGGCTTCTAGAACAGCTTTAAAGAGACGCCGCATCTTAAATAAATCTATCAGCAAGATAGCTCTGTTTTATGAGGACTGTAAAAGCGAAGTGGGGCGGGCAAGCGAGCCCTTTTTGGGGGGAGGGGGGGGCACGGAAGACTTGCATGCAAACTGCTCCCCCTCGTTTATGCCGTATAGTAAAACGGTGTGTGTGTGGTTTCTGTGGCGGAGGTAAATCATTGACCTGCAGCAGCAGGAGGAGGAGGAATGACGCGCAGCCGGGTTCACCTGCGTGTCCAGCCCCGCCCGGCCCCGTTTGGAAAAAGTTGGCAGTGCGGCGGTCACGTGGGGTGCGTCTCAATCCTGTTCCCTCCAGGGCAAAGGAAACGAGGGGACGCAATCCCGACGGCAAAGGAAGGTTCCCACCTTTCCAGAACAACCTCTCTCTCTCTCTCTCTCTCTCTCTCTCTCTCTCTCAGCAGAGGATATCACCATAGGTTTTTGAATGTGGAAGGGGAGGCAATGTGACGATGCGCGTTCTCGAGGGGGGGGGGGTGGGGGGAGTGGGGGGTGTCGTTTTAATAATGAGAGCTACCTGCTTCGGACGCACCGGGACCGCGCTGTAACGCCGGGCTGGTGTAGGCGGCGAGAGCTAGCGGCGTGTCGCTAGTTAGCAAGAGCCCCGGGATAGCTGATTAGCTCGGTCGAAACGCGCACGCGCGCGCACGCG
>NC_079211.1:51208890-51216390 GCF_029633865.1 Lampris incognitus | reverse complement strand
CCTTTTTTCACCATACATTTCCCTCCCACAATAAAACCTCCCTTTGTAGCTTTTTGAAGTCATCTCGTGTCTGTCTGTCTTGGGTTTCGCCACACGGGTCAGGTTCTGGTGCGTGAGCATAACAGAGTGTGTGTCTGTGTGTGTGAAAGAGTGTGTGTGTGTGTGGGAGAGAGTGTGTGTCTGTGTGTGTGAGAGAGTGTGTGTGAGAGACAGAGGGAGAGTGTGTGTGTCTGTGTGTGTGAGAGACAGAGGGAGAGAGTGTTTCTGTGTGAGAGAGAGAGTGTGTGTGTCTGTGTGTGTGTCTATGTGAGAGAGAGTGTGTGTGTCTGTGTGTGTGAGAGACAAGGAGAGAGTGTGTGTCTATGTGTGTGTGTCTGTGTGTGAGAGAGAGAGGGAGAGTGTGTGTGTCTGTGTGTGTGAGAGAGAGGGAGAGAGTGTGTGTCTGTGTGTGAGAGAGTGTGGGTGTCTGTGTGTGTGAGAGACAGAGGGAGAGTGTATCTGTGTGAGAGAGAGAGTGTGTGTCTGTGTGTGTGAGAGACAGGGAGAGAGTGTGTGTCTGTGTGTGTGAGAGAGTGTGTCTGTGTGTGAGAGAGAGGGAGAGAGTGTGTCTGTGTGTGAGAGAGAGAGAGAGAGAGAGAGAGAGAGAGAAAGAGGGAGAGAGAGGGAGAGAGGGAGAGAGAGAGAGAGAGGGAGAGGGAGAGTGAGGGAGAGCGAGAGAGAGAGAGAGGCAGAGAGAGAGGGAGAGAGAGAGAGAGAGAGAGAGAGAGAGAGAGAGGGAGAGAGAGAGAGGGAGAGAGAGAGAGAGAGAGAGAGAGAGAGAGGAGAGAGAGAGAGGGAGAGAGAGAGTGAGGGAGAGAGAGGGAGAGAGAGGGAGAGAGAGAGAGAGAGGGAGAGAGAGAGTGAGGGAGAGAAAGGGGGAGAGAGAAAGAGGGAGAGAGAGTGAGGGAGAGAGAGAAAGAGAGTGAGGGAGAGAGAGAGAGAGTGAGGGAGAGAAAGAGGGAGAGAGAGGGAGAGGGAGAGAGTGACGGAGAGAGAGAGAGAGTGAGGGAGAGAGGGAGAGGGAGAAAGAGAGGGAGAGAAAGAGAGACTTGTGAGCGTAGTTTGTGCTCCTGTGCATGTTGTCTGCAGAGCAGCCTACACCGGAACAATGTAGGTCCAAACGGCTCCAGGCCGTGGACGTATTATAGTAGAACTGGATGCGGCGCCGCCGCTCTGCCTTGCAGCCAGTTTTTGTCCAGTGGTCACTCGCGGTATTGCAGCGAAAAATCCTCTGCTGCCCAAAAAGCATTTTCCCCATAGACCACCGCTGTAAAAGAGACGCCTGTAAAACGGTCAGTTATTACTCTTTGTATTGTATGTTTTTAAGCCATGGGGTTTAATCTTTTTTTTTATTTCCAAGGTCCAGAAAAAGCCCAGACAAATCTTTTGTTCTGTATGACGCCACGGCTGTGTACATCCATGAGTTCGCTCGTTCTCATAGCCTAGAGGCAAGATGGGAGTAACATTCATTCATTCATTCATTCATTCATTCATTCATTCATTCATTCATTCATCATCAGGCGGGTCGCGGTGGCAGCAAGCTAAGTAGGGCACTCCAGATGTCCCTCTCCCCAGCAATGCCCTCCAGCTCCCCCTGGGGGATCCCAAGGTGTTCCCAGGCCAGATTGGACATATAGTCCCTCCAGCGAGTTCTGGGTCTACCCCGGGGTCTCCTCCCAGTTGGCCGTGCCTGGTAAACCTCCAAAGGAAGCCGCCCAGGAGGCATCCTAATCAGATGCCCGAACCAACTTAACTGGCTCCTTTCGATGCGAAGGAGCAGTGGCTCTACTCTGAGCTCCCTCCGGACGTCCGAGCTCCTCACCCTATCTCTAAGGCTGAGCCCAGACACACCCTACGGAGGAAACTCATCTCAGTCGCTTGTATCCGCGATCTCATCCTTTCGGTCACTACCCAAAGCTGATGACCATAGGTGAGGGTTGGAACAAAGATTGACTGGTAAATTGAGAGCTTTGCCTTCCGGCTCAGCTCCCTCTCCACCACAACGGTCCGGTACAACGTCCGCATTACTGAACAAGTGAACAAGACCCCGAGGTACTTGAACACCTTCACTTGAGGCAACAACTCATCCCCAACCCGGAAGGAACAATCCACCATTTTCCAGTAAAGAACCATGGCCTCAGACTTGGAGGTGCTGACTCTCATCCCGGCCATTTCACACTCAGCTGCAAACCGCCCCAGTGCGCGCTGGAGGTCGTGTTCTGTTGAAGCCAACAAAACCACATCATCTTCGAAGAGCAGAGATGCAATTCTGAGGTTCCCAAAACGGACACACTCCTCACCTTGGCTGCGCCTTGAGATCCTGTCCATGAATATCACAAACAGAATCGGAGACGAGGGACAACCTTGGCGGAGTCCGACACCCACCGAAAACATGTATGACATTGTGCCGAGAATGCGGACACAGCTCTCACTTTGGTTATACAAGGACCGGATGGCTTGTAGCAACTGCCCCGGTACCCCGTACTCCCGCAGTGCCCCCCACAGAGTGCCCCGGGGTACACGGTCGTAAGCCTTCTCCAAGTCCACAAAACACATATAGACTGGCTGGTCAAACTCCCATGGCCCCCTCGGCACTTCCGCAAGGGTAAAGAGTTGGTTCGTTGTTCCACGGCCAGGACGGAATTCGCATTGTCCCTCTTGGATCCGAGGTTCGACAGTCGGTTGGAGCCTCCTTTCCAGCACCCTAGGGTAGACTTTTCCAGGGAGGCTGAGCAATGTGATGCCCCGATAATTGGAGCACACCCTCCGGTCCCCCTTTTTAAATATGGGAACCGCCACCCCAGTCTGCCACGCCACAGGTACTGTCCCTGACCTCCGCGCGACACTGAAGAGACGTGTCAGCCAAAACAGCCCATCAATGTCCAGAGCCTTCAGCATCTCAGGGCGACTCTCATCCACAACCGGCGGGACTAACACTACTGCGCATATTCAGTGGGCCGCATGTACCCGGAAGCCAGACACTCTTTCGGCGTATGCGCCAGGCGAGCAATTCTCGTAGGACTGAACAGGCACCATTTTTAGATCCGGCATCCTCTATATAATACATCCATGCCCCAGACCCATGACCCATATCAGAAATGTCAACATATCACAACAGATATCACGAAGACTACAACACTGTTTATTTTACTTAATCTAATGTTAAACAATCCGTATCTGAGGCGTTATGCAGAGAGCTGCCTTTGACTCAGATGTACCGAACGCATTACATTAAGTGCATGTAAGAAGTGTTAAGTAATATGTAATGAGGCCCTTATAAGTCCTCATAACTCACATTCATATTAACATGTGTTATAAGGCTATAAGCGTTGGTTAATAGGTAATGAGGCCCTTATAAGTCCTCATAATTCACATTCATATTAACATGTGTTAATAAGCGTTAGTTAATAGGTTATTTACAAATTCATAACGTTTGCATTTTGCGGACTATCAAAATTCTTTTAATAACTTTTAACCTTAGATGCTATGTGTAGAGTTTTATGCAGATTGGATTTACAACCAAAAACAAGTGTGGAAAAACTAGGTTTTGCATATCCCGCAAGCGCCACCTAGTGACCGAAAACGCGTTTATGCTGCTATTATTAGCACTTATATAGTCTTGTCAACACATCATAATGTTAATAAGCATTACTTACAGGTTTCCGGGTAGCGTAGCGGTCTGTTCCGTTGCCTACCAATACAGGGCTCACCGGTTCGAATCCCCATGTTAATGCCGGCTTGGTCGGGTGTCCCTGGCCGTGTCTGCAGGTGGGAAGCTGGATGTGGGTATGTGTCCACGTCGCTGCACTAGCGCCACCTCTGGTCAGTCGGGGCACCTGTTGGAGGGGGGGGTCATGTTTCCTACTATCTCCCACTGAGGAACAGCTAAACACAACCCAATTCCCATTGTAAGGTAATGTAGATTTGAATAAAAAGGACACAGATAGTGGTTCTGGTGCATTCACACAACCAATCAATTGCAGACATGATCAGCATCAGAATCAGAATCAGAACTCCACACAGGAAGGACCTGAGATGGCCTGGGGTTCGAACCCAGGAGCTTTTCGCTGTGAGGCGACAGCGCTAGCCACGGGGCCTAAACACTGTGTTTTCATAAAAGGTTGTAAAGAGAAATGACCCTGTTTTCTCTCATTTCTGTTCCCTATTTTAAAGAATTTCAGGGTATTTTATATCCTGGAATTGTTTTGGTGTACTGGGAGCGGCCTACTCCCAATTAGTCATGAAATGCCTTTGAACGCAGTCTGGAATAAATTCAAAAGGGGAATTACGTATCGGTATTCAGACTGATTTTCATCTACTTCCTGTCATTTAATGCCCTAAATAATGATTTTATCTATGATCAAAGATGCCAGGAGAAAAATAGTACAAATCTTTCCAGTTAATGGCTGTTCATTTGAGGCTCGAGACAGACTTTTTAACAAAGGCTAACAGGAGGCTGCTGCTACTTCTTTATGGAAATGATATGAAATATTTTGTTTATGTGCTGAAAGGATTCCTGGCTAGTAATCCCATAAATCATATCAAATATACTATGTATTCCTAGGGAAAATTTGCTAGCTTCATTAAACACACCATTCATACGCTTGCTTTAATTGTAAATAGTGTCAAGGCTGGATTAGTATCCCCAGGGGCCCCTGGGCACTGAAGCTCATACCGGCCCCCCCCACACACACACACATGCACACACCATGCCCCAGCCATTAAACCCCACCTTACTTATTCTGAGTTTCCAGTCAAGCTGGCATGTCAAATCAACCAGACCATAATCTGGTGGATTTGACACCTATTGGTCAAAGGCTGAATAACCAGTCCAGCTGAGCAGGCATGTCTATACAGTTCAAGACCAAGTACTGCCATTTCACTCACACACCACAAAACAAGCAAACAATGGATGAATCCTCCCAGGCAGTCAGTGTATGACTACAGACTATGACAATATTTGTGTTCACTGAAAACCACCCGAGCAGACAGCACACCAGTTACTACTGACACATAGTAAGGTGGCTGACTAGGAATAGCTTTACAACAGCGCCATCCTAAGGTACTCACACAGCACAGCTGAATGCAGGTTTCAAAATAAGGCTCACTAAGTGAGCTAGGACTTCACACAGAACCGCACAAACCAACATATTGTAACGACCACGGATGACCAGATTCACGAGCCCTTGGCTAACGGGTCAGACCCTTTAGTCGACTGATTAGCGCAGGCAACCAGGGTTCGCGTCCTGGCTGCCCCCCGAATTCGCTACATTGGTGTCAGAAGTAGGATGCACTTAAGCATATCAGCTCCTTCACGCCTCTGGGCGCATGCGTTTCCGATGGCCTTACCACCCCACTTCTGACACCAATGTAGTGATTCGGTTTGGGGGGGGGGCAACCACAGGAACTGCCGCAGCCGGGACACGAACCTGTATCTCCCGCACCGCGGGAGACATCGCTATCCGCTCGACTAAAGGATCCAACCCGTTAGCCAAGGGCCGACGTCTGTACTTATCCATGCACGTTACAATATCAAATAAATTCATCCACAAAATATACAGCAACACAATCACAAGAGATAATACTGTTAAATGCAGAGACAACATAATCAAATGGTTCTTACTTTTAGAAGTTCTTCTTTCTTGACCTTTTCTTTGCAAACTCTGTGATCAAGTCCTCAAAATCCTGTCACTGCAGATGAGCTTGAAGTAACGTTACTTTCCACTCACCGTCTTTGTCCGTTTCTTTTCTCGTTTTTTCGTCGTTTTCCCCATCTTGTTGTACTCGCAGGAGAGGCGGTGCGTCGCTGCTGGAGCTAAAGACTTCCAGGCTAACGTTTTCATTGCTTGCTTGGAGCCAGTCCAGCGGAATTGCTCATGGGTAGGAGAATCAGAACCACCTTACCCACATTGCAGCATAACCTGAAACCGGCCTGGCCTAAAGAGGAACTGATCAAAACCGCTGACGCCGCAGGCAAATCGAGGCAGTCTTTCTACTACAACCGCAGGAACGGCGTGCGGACACTGCGCCCACTGAACTCGGGTGACGCAGTACTCACCAAACTTGATGGACAGAAAACATGGACAATGCCAGCAGTTGTTCACAGTCAGAGCTCCACTCCCAGATCCTACATAGTGGAGACAGCTCAAGGTGAACATTACAGAAGGAACAGGCGCCACCTGTTGGCCACACCCAAAACACTCACCTTTGTCAGCAGGGATCCTGACCATGTCACTCCAGGGGAGAGTGGAAACACGGATGAGTCCCGAGCAGCAGAAATGCCAACTTCCACACCACACGTTACTCGCTCTGGCAGGGTGAGCAAGCCAGCAATCCGGCTGGATTTGTGAGGCGTATGGACTTGTGTACTGTGGGAGATTTTTTTAAATTTTTTTTGTGAAAAGGGGGGTGATACACAGGTTGGAATTAAAATATAAATATTTCAGTTGAGTTATGGACTCTTTAAAGCTTACACCCCAGGCCTGTCAGTAAAATGTTCAGAGAAATGTTTAGAAAATCATCTTAGAGGGGAGATGTAACGAATGAAAGACGTTATTGTTTTGAAGGTCCTGTCACTTGTTTAACTTGACCTACTCACGGGTGTACGTGCAGTGCGTGTGACGTATACAGGAAGTGAGACGCGCATGTTATGAAGGTTGTATGTTGAACGGACGCCAGTAAAAGCTACACAGTTAAGAACCTACGAAGTCGGCTCATTCTTGAATTATTCTTATGTCAGTAAGATAAGGCGTCTACGGACATTACAGAGCCAGTTGAGGTGGTTCGGGCATCTGATCAGGATGCCTCCTGGGCGCCTTCCTTTGGAGGTTTACCGGGCACGACCAACTGGAGGAGACCCTGGGGTAGACCCAGAACTCGCTGGAGGGGACTACATGCCCAATCTGGCCTGGGAACGCCTTGGGATCCCCCAGGAGGAGCTGCGAGGGCGTTGCTGGGGAAAGGGACGTCTGGAGTGTCCTACTTAGCTTGTTGCCACTGCGACCCCACCCTGGAGAAGCGGCTGAAGATGAATGAATGAACGAATGAATGAATGAATATACGTGCTGTCATGATTTTGCTGTAAAGAATTTGAATCAGGTTATTGGAGTTTATCATGCAGACCTGTTTGGTGCATTATTGTAATATGCAGGCATTTGTAAATGCCTGCATATTGCGTCATGTTGACACTTTGAGCCACACTAGCCTTGCACTGGATTGTTTGCTTAATGTGTATGGCCTACTGGCATTTGTGTGTTGTTGCTGGTATGGTATGTTGCAAATAGAGGGACGGTATCATTGTTTGTTGCCTAGAGCGGCAGAAGTGAAGCTGGGCCTGTTCACGAACATGACCGGTGTGAGGGTCGAACTAAGGACAGGAGTTTGTGTTGCTGTGAAGCCCTTGAGGCAAATTTGTAATTTGTGATATTTGGCTATACAAGTAAGATTGACTTGACTTGACCC
>NC_079211.1:51205902-51208690 GCF_029633865.1 Lampris incognitus | reverse complement strand
TGTCTGAAGTGCAACAGTATAATAACCAGGTTCTCTTCTTTACAAGTGTATTGTCCCGTTTGTGTATTTGTGCAATTTAGTTTTATTTTTGTGTTTTTTTTGTTAGCAATAGGGTAATTGTGTAATAATTCGATTCTCTTTTTTATTTGTATTTGTATTCTACAATTTGTTTCTATTTGTCGTTGTAACTTCTTTTTTAGATTTATGAGACTTACATTTTTATTGTTTGTGTTTCTCCAAATGTCTGGATAAAAATTCGACTAAAGGGTCAGACCCGCCAGCCAGCGGCCAGCGTGTCTTCTAATCTATGCACGTTACACTACCCCCCTCCTTCGGGAAGCGCGTCCCCTCGCTTAAGCATATCAGCCCCCCTCACGCCTCAGGGCGCCTACGCTTCCGATGGCCTTACGGTCGCTCCATCCCACTTATGACACAAATGTAGCGAATTTGGGGGGCAGTCCGAGATACCGTCGCCACAGCCGGGACGCGAACCCGTATTTTTTGCACCGCAAGCGACAAGTTAACCAGTCGACTAAAGGGTCCGACCCGCGAGCCAGCGGCCAGCGTGTCTTCTAATCCATGCACGTTACAATATGAAGAATGGGGTAATTGGCCAAGTGCAATTCGGGAGAAAAAAGAGGGGGGGAGTGGAAAACCCACATTGTAGACCTACACCAGAGGTTGGTCAACCGCATGTGAATGCCGCGTCATGCAACAAGAGTGTGAGTGTTGGGTTTTGAACATTGTGCGATTCACGATGACCTGACAATTCCGGTTTGTGTGGTTCCACGAGAGTCGGACTGGCAGACGCCAGATTCCTTTCCACCTATGGATGTGGTCAGAATCACATCTGAAAATGTCGGATTCCCGATTGTTTTTTCCCGCTGACACCGTCACAATACATATACGATCTGTGCCACGTGTAGGGCTGCGCAACTACCCGTATGTTAATTGTGAAACCCGGATGTTAATATTGGCTTCCACAACTGACTGTTGCCACTGAGTTTAGCGTAGCAGGTTCCGCTTCCGGTGTGGGAAGATGGCGGCGCGAATTCACGTTTGCAGTGGCCTCAACCAGTACCCGTCCATGCAGCGTATTTGTCCACGTCTAGGTTTGTGTCTTCGTTTGAGGCCCGGGGGAGCTGGTGCTGGATCGGCTGGGAGAGCTTGGTCTGCTGCGTCCTGTGGGCCCAGGGACCACGGTCCTGATCGGAGCTGTGCCCGAATAGGCAACACCGAGGGTAGTCAGACAGGACGCGGAAGCGGGGCAGGCTAAGCTAACTGCTAGCCCATGCAGACCGGCAGTTCTGATAACACCGAGGGCGGTCTGCAGCGGCCTTGCCTAGCGTTGACTGTGTTTTTGGTGTCGTCGTGTGGAGTGCGGGGAGGTGTGTCGAAGGTGTCTGCCTGGGAGAGCTGGCGTTGGATCGGCTAAGGGAAGCCTGGTCTGGAGTGTCCGGTGGCCCAGGGACCACGGCCCTGCCTGGAGCTGCGCCCAAGGAGGAAACACTGAGGGCGGCCTGACAGGACGCGGAAGCGGGGCAGGCTAAGCTAACTGCTAGCCCGTGCAGACCGGCAGTTATGATAACACCGAGGGCGGTCTGGCAGCGGCCTCGCCTAGCGTTGACTGTGTTTTTGGTGTTGTCGTGTGGAGTGCGGGGAGGTGTGTTGAAGGTGTCTGGCTGTGAGAGCTGGCGTTGGATCGGCTAAGGGAAGCCTGGTCTGGAGTATCCGGTGGGCCCAGGGACCACGGCCCTGCCTGGAGCTGCGCCCAAGGAGGAAACACTGAGGACGGCCTGACAGGACGCGGAAGCGGGGCAGGCTAAGCTAACTGCTAGCCCATGCAGACCGGCAGTTCCCACAGTCATCCTGGCGTTCGCGCTCTTGGACAGTGGAACTTTCTTTTTCTTTTCTTTTTTATTGTGGATATGTTGGATAAATGTTTTTGCAGTTTTTTGTCGTTTGGATTTATGTGGGCTTGTAGTTTGGATATGTGTTCTTGTCGTTGTGTTGCACTGCTGTGGGCTGGGGGGAAAAGGTATTTCGTAAATGTTCCAGACTCCTGAGTCCTGAGTTTGGGTGGGTGTGAGACGGAAGTGTTGTTTTGATTTGAAGAGTTGGACCATTTGGATGTTTATCTATTTACAGATTTGTAAAGCGCATTGTGGATGTGAAGGCAGTTTTCTGTGGATTTAAACTGCACAATAAAAACAAGTCTGTGCCCCAAAGCGGAACGAAGAATCATGATGAAGAATCGTGATTGCAATATTAAACAAAATAATTGTGATTATAATTTTTCATCAATATCGTGCAGCCCTTGTCACGTGTGAGCAAAAACAAAACAAAAACAAATCGTAATTGGGTCCTTCGTGCCAGGAAGTATAAGTGTAGCCTAAAGGGAACTCCGACTTTCTTGCACGCTGCAAATGAGCCCTCTTTTCCAGGGCGATGGGGAGTGACCTCGCGCACATTTGCCATAGCCAATGGAAGGCACATCTAAGTGCCAATGGGATGGTTCACTTATTAGAAAAGTGTTATGCAAATAAAGTTCATCATTATTATGTTTTTTCTCCCTTCAGCTCGCCCACTGGCGACCAGCAGACTCCCCCAGGTCCAGATGAGAGTCGAGAAGGTACATCAGTTGCTTCCTCTGCAATGCTGACATTGATGGGATCTGAGGGGAATACAAAGATCTGCTACTACAACTTTCATCTCTCCTGTTAGGGGTCACCACAGTGGATCATCTGTTTCCACCTCTTCTTGTCCTCTTCACCCTCCTCTGTCACAC
>NC_079211.1:51093402-51203402 GCF_029633865.1 Lampris incognitus | reverse complement strand
CACACGGCAGACCAATGTTGTGTTCCACCAAACGCCAAGCGAATGTTCGTGCGCGAGTTTGGCCGCAGGATCGAGTACGCGAGCCGCGACGACCAGCGTGTCCTCCCTTTTCTGACGCAACGGGACCTCGGTGACGTCAGGAGAATCTCAACGCTGATAGGCTTTCGCAACACTGCGTCACGCGAATATCTCGCGTTCAACTCGCGTCATTCGCGACTATTCGCGTCTTTGCATTGACTTTATACGTAATCTCATCACGCGGGAGGGGGGGTGGCTTCGCGTTCGGTGTGAACACAACACGACATAACACGACATAACAGATGTTGGCGTTCAAAAACATCGTAACGCTGGATATGGACGCGAGGGATCAGGGAGATCATATCGTGTCCATTTGTTCTAGCTTCTGATTGGAGGGAGGCGTTCTCCGTACGGGTGCTGGCCAAGTAGGAAAGCGGGGCGGGACTAGCGGAGGAAGGGGGAAGAGTTCTGGTGTTGCACGGTGCGGCTGCGGTTGTTCCTGAAGCGTGAGCACGCGCTTCCCCCCAGCAAGGGGGGGGGTAGTGTAACGTGCACGGATGAATAGACTCGCTAGCCCTTGGCTAACGGGTCGGAGCCTTTAGTCGACTGGTTAACGTTGTCGCCCGTGGTGCGGGAGACACGGGTTCGCGCCCCGGCTGCGGCGGTTCCCGGGACCCCCCCCCCCCGAATTCGCTACAATATACACAAATGCACAGACACACACCAAAGCACAGGGCAGCTACCCCCCCCCCCAGCCGGTCTGCTGCAGCTACTTCTGCACAGGGCCGTTCCAGGCATTGGGTTTGTGAAGCAGGCACCGCTCGAGCGGGAGCTGCCTGCACAGCCGGCCCCCCCTGGTGGAGGCCAGCGAAATGTTAAAACGTGAGCCAGTAGTGGTGCGTGAGAGGATGCAGTCTGACGTGCGATTGTTCTGCTGCCCTCTACAGCTGATGAGGACCTCCTTCATGAAGCACGAGCTCGTTGAGCTGCCCTTCATCGAGCACAGCCAGTGTGAATGTAGGTAAGTACAGAATAGCATGACCCCCCCGCCCCCATCATCAAACACACACACACACACACACACACACACACACACACACACACACACACACACACACACACACAATGTGGTTTGCTGGTAATTGACTACCCTCACTGCGCTGGAACTGGAACTCTGTCAAGTCTGTTTTTGTTTTTGTTTTTGTTTTTGTTTTTGTAGAGTCAAAGACCTCCAGCTGTTAACTACGACAAGGTAACACATCACATCACAGCTGTCTTACTATCACTGTATCACTCTTCCTCCTCTTACCCCTCAACTCTCTCACTCTGTATGTGTGTGTGTGTGTGTGTGTGTGTGTGTGTGTATGTGTGTGTGTGTGTGTGTGTGTGTGTGTGTGTGTTAGGGTGAGGGTTAAAGGGTTAGGGTGAGGGTTAAAAACGGTTAGGGTGAGGGTTAAGGTAAGGGTTAAAAGGGTGAGGCTGAGGGTTAAAGGGTTAGAGTTAAAAGGGTTAGGGTGAGGATTAAAAGGATTAGGGTGAGGGTTAAATGGTTAGGGTGAGGTTTAAAGGGTTATGGTGAGGGTTAAAGGGTGAGGGTGAGGGTTAAAAGGGTGAGGGTGAGGGTTAAGGTTAGACATGTAGTTGTGGTGGTTAAAGTCGGGGTTCAGGACTAGGGTGAGGGTTAGGGTGAGGGTTAGACATGTAGCTGTGGTGATTAAGGTCAGGGTTAGGGTGAGGGTTAATGGTTAGGGTTAGGGTGAGGGTTAAGGATAGACATGTAGTTGTGGTGGTTAAGGTCAGGGTTCAGGGCTAGGGCTAGGGTTGGGGTGAGGGTTAGACGTAGCTGTGGTGGTTAAGGTCAGGGTTCAGGGTTAGGGTGAGGGTTAAAGGGTGAGGTTGAGGGTTAAGGTTAGACATGTAGTTGTGGTGGTTAAGGTCAGGGTTCAGGGCTAGGGTTAGGCTTAAAGGGTTAGGGTGAGGGTTAGGGTTAGGGTTAGACATGTAGTTGTGGTGATTAAGGTCAGGGTTAGGGTGAGGGTTAAGGGTTAGGTGACGGTTAAAAGGCTTAGGGTTAGGGTTAGACATGTAGTTGGGGTGGTTAAGGTCAGGATGTGGGTTAGGGTTAGGGCTAGGGTTAGACATGTAGTTGTGGTGGTTAAGGTCAGGGTTAGGGTGAGGGTTAAGGGTTAGGTGAGGGTTAAAAGGCTTAGGCTTAGGGTTAGGGTTAGACATGTAGTTGGGGTGGTTAAGGTCAGGATGTGGGTTAGGGTTAGGACTAGGGTTAGACATGTAGTTGGGGTGGTTAAGGTCAGGATGTGGGTTAGGGTTAGGGCTAGGGTTAGACATATAGTTGTGGTGGTTAAGGTCAGGGTTAGGGTGAGGGTTAAGGTAGACATGTAGTTGTGGTTGTTAAGGTTAGGGTTAGGGTGAGGGTTAAAGGGTGTGGGTTAGGGTGAGGGTTAGGATTAGACATGGAGTTGTGGTGGTTAAGGTCAGAGTGTGGGTTAGGGTTAGGGTGAGGGTTAGACATGTAGCTGTGGTGGTTAAGGTCAAGGTTCAGGGCTAGGGAGTGAATGTAGTTAATGGGGGTCCCCACACAGTACAAGAATGTGTGTGTTTGTGACCGTACTGTTGGAGTTTTGCTGGGGCGGGGGAGTCTGTGTGTTTGTTGTACACATTATTATTTTACAGATGGTAGTTATCCACATTTCCTGTTTAAACAGTGTTGTGGTGAACAGCACACAGGTGTTACTGTTTAACGATAAGCAATCCAAACACGTGTTTTATTGGGGAGGAGGGTGTGCAAGCGGAGCACAGGCCTCTTCTCCCTCCTACATGACCAGGGCACATGGGAGGTGCTGAAGCAGCCCTCGCGGTAGCTTACAGGATGGGACATGGGGACCACGCATCCTCAGGGGCTCTGAGAGTCTCAGCACAGTTAGGACGGACTTCGTTTCGCGGATTTACTTCAAGCTGGCACAGAGACAGGAAACACCCGCCACTATTCTGAGCCCAGTTTCATTTTCCTCGTTTTCGTCTGTCAAGCCGCAGGGTAAACAGACCTCTGGTCTACTGCCGTCATGTCTAACTGCAGCACTACTATCCAGTGGGCTCGGTGTTGTGGTGATTTGGGGTTCTTGGTGAGAGAATGTTCCTACCCAAGGCCGACATTGTGTAACAACCACGGATGACTAGACTCACTAGCCGGTTGGCTAACGGGTCGGACCCTTTAGTCAACTGGTTAACGGAGTCGCCCGTGGTGCGGGAGGCCCAGCTGTGCATCCCGGCTGCGGCCGGTTCCCGGCCGCCCCCTGAATTCACTACATTGGTGTCAAGAAGTGGGACGGTGAGGCCATGAGGCCATCGGAAGCACGTGCGCCCAGAGGCGTGAGGGAGCTGGTATGTTGAAGCGCGGGGGATGCGCTTCCTGAAGGAGGAGGGTAGTGTAAGGATCGCGGATGACCCGACTCGCTAGCCGGTTGGCTAACGGGGCAGACCCTTTAGTCGACTGGTTAACACAGTCGCTCGCGGTGCAGGCGACCCGGGTTCGCATTCCCGGCTGCAGCGGATTCCCGGCTGCCCCCTGAACTCGCTACAATACATGCAGTCAGATGTTGACCGGTGTCAGCTGCTTCGCTATCGGCAGCCGTGCTGTGTGAAACAGGCACCGCTTTGTTGGAGCCTCCTGCCAGAAGTCCTGCAGACTCCTGTCTCCTCTACTGTCCATGTCCCCTCCGACTCCTGTTCACATGCACACTTAAATAACTGATTCAAATCTCTGTGTGTGCGTGTGTGTGTACCTCTAAGTGAGCTGACATCTGTGTGACTCTGTCCCAGTGCCCATGGGACCTGCCACATCCTGTCGTCGCCATAGAGACGATGTTATCTCTGCTGCCATGTGCTCTCTCCCTGACTGACGAGGCCGACTCACACATCCATCATAGCAAATAGGGAGGCAGACGATAACAACAGCATCACGGCCCTTCACCGTGTGTCCGATGCCGTATGAAAGAGCGTGATAGAGAAGGAAACAGAGGGAGAGGACGCTCCCTTTAAAACAAGTCACAGCAGCAAAGCCAAAACACATTTGCGTCCATATTCAGTGCTAACGGATAAGAGGACACATTTTGAATTTTAGAATCATTTATACTGATGTCTTCTTCACACACTTTTTAAAGGGCTGAAAAGATCAGGAACATTTATTTGTCACGAAATATCATTCCCGCCAGCCCACAGCAGTGCAGCGCAAAGACAAAGACACATATCCAAAACCTACAAGAACACATATATCCAACATATCAACAACAAAAAAATTCACTTTCCCAGAGAGCGAACGCCAGCCAGGACGACTGTCAGAACTGCCGTCTGCATGGGCTAGCAGTTAGCTTAGCCTGCCCCGCGTCCTGTCAGACTGCCCTCGGTGTTTCCTCTTCAGGCAGGGCCGCGGCCCCTAGGCCCACAGGACTTAGCAGACCAAGCTCCCTCAGCTGATCTAGTGCCAGCTCTCCCAGCCATCAGACAAAGACACAAACCCTGGTGCAGACAAAGACACTGCATGGACGGCACTTGGCGAGGCTGCTGCAAACGTTAAGTTCGCGCCGCCATCTTCCCACACCAGAAGCTGAAACACTGATTGTGGTTTTTCCGTACCTTCTGCCGAGAGATCTTCCCCCACAACCCAAAACAAAAAGTCACAACAGGACGTGGCGAGCCTACCGGTTCACGGTCAAGTCAGTTTTATTTGTATAGCCCAATATCACAAATTGGAAATTAGCCTCAGGGGGCTTTACAGCAACACAACATCCTGTCCCTCATATTGGATAAGGAACAACTCCCTAAAAACCCCTTTAACAGGGAGAACCAATAGGAAGAAACCTCAGGGAGAGCAACAGACCAGGGCTCTGTCCCCCAAGACGGACAACCTGCAATGATGTTGTGTTTACACAATACAACATTGAAAGAGGATAACACAATTATAATGGACTTATAAAATATATGACGAATATGATGAGGAGGATGCCAAGCAGTGTCCAGGCACCAACGGAACAGCCCAGGACCCGAGCCACGCGACCGCCATCACCATGTAGACAGAAACACAAATCACTGTGAGGAAGTGGGCGTAGGGTAGACTATTCAGAATAAGGGGGTCCAGTAAGGGAGTGGTTTTCAAACTATGGGTTGCAACCCCAGAAAGCTGAACCAGTTCATTAACGTTTAGTGTGTTTACACTAAATGTCCAGATGAACTGGTCAAAACACCACTGAAACAATGTTTGATGTAGTTATGCTGTTTTATCCATCCATCCATTATCCAAACCGCTTATCCTGCTTCTCAGGGTCACGGGGATGCTGGAGCCTATCCCAGAAGTCATAGGGTGGCAGGCAGGGAGACACCCTGGACAGGCCGCCAGGCCATCACAGGGCCGCCACACACACACACCTAGGGACAATTTTAGCAATTTTTATGCTTTTTCATGTGCTCAATGATAGGCCATGACTTAACACTGAAAATGGGAATGCTGCATTAATGGAAAGCATAGAGAGGACTTTTCACTATCTGGTTGTGGTAATTTATTGCTGATTTTACTGCACACAGTGTGTGGCGGGTGTGGTGGGTGCTGGGACATGGGGGGGTCGGGGCATGAGAACATCTGGGGACCCCTGCAGTAGATAACATCCAGGGTGACGTTAAATTACAATCATCAGCTGAGGATTTCTGGTAAAAAAAGTTTTATCAAGTTTTCACCCAACTTGATCAGAAAATATGAGAAACTAAGCATACGTTGATGTGAGAAGGGGGGAGGGCATATTTTGGCTCTTCCAAATTGAGAAGGTCAAACTCTGCCTGCCAAACAGTTAAGCTCCCCAGAATAGTCGAGTGACAGTTTCTACTGATGCTCAGATCAGTTCTGTCTGCTCAGCACTGATCTGAGAACAGTCAGAACAGTCCGGCTGGTGAGACATTTTCGTTCTCCTGACCATCATTTTGGACAGAGTTCAGAATGGATTTAATTTTGCATGAATATTGACACTGTAGATGCAAGAACATTTGTTTTTTGTTTTTTTTAGGATAAACATTTTATTCAATAGATTGATTGCTTACAAATCATTCTGACAAACCGATGACTTTAAATACTGTACCAGGAGAGGACAACTAATATGGATGTAATCCACAGGTTACTGGCTGTAAAGAAAAAACCTCATTATGGAAATTTCAGCCATTTTCACAGACTAGGATGTCTGACGTAGATGTTTGACTCTGTAGGTAAATATTTGGTTGTATCTGTGATTCCCAGGCCCGTCTCCAAGCCCAGAAGGAAAGACAGGAAAAAGGAGAAGGGCAAATCCAAACTGAAGCAAACTGGAATCATCCGGACCACGTAAGCTGAACATTCAAACAGCCCCTTTTACTCCCACATGATATGGTTTCTGTAAGCATGAATCTGCATCAGCCCAATCCTGCCAGCTGTTAACACACTGCTAATGCTTTGTTATGCCTGAAAGACCATTTGTTTTACAACCAGCACTCAAGGTTAAACAAACACACACACACAGATGCACGCACATGCACAAACATGCACACGCACACACGACTGCTTGCTTGCTGGTAGTCCATCGAGACCGATGATGACATCCCTCCTTGTTAACGGTGTTCTTTGGTGACTGTAGAGTCCAGTTCTTTTATTGCGCGATGGGCATATGAAGTCTGAGTTAGTGGGGGCAGGCATGGTTGTGTGTCTCCTTAGTCTTTTCTGTTGTTTTTTTCCACATTCCTCTCCGTTTCCAGCTGTTCTATACCTCTGTGGCAGATCTGCTAGTTGGAACAGTTGACGACAGTCAGTTGATGGCAGTTGATGGCAATCTCAAGGGATCGATACGACACTTCGTCCGCGATGTTTTTAGCTGTCTTTGTACCGCTTCTTCTGACCACCTGTGGACCGGCGGCCCAGATGAAGCTGTCCATACAGGACTTGACATGGCAGGTGTTCTTGAGGCATCCTGATGACATGCCCAAGCCAGCGCAGTTGGTGTTCAGTGACCGTGGCTTCTTTGCTCTTGCAGTTTGTTCTAGCAAGAATCTCAGCATGAGGAACATGGTCACGCCACGTGATCCCCATGATTCACTGAAGACACCTTATGTGGAAGTGCTCCAGCAACCTTTGGTTGCAGCTGTATGTGACCCCAGGCTTCACAGTTGTATAGGGGAGTTGTGATACAGACAGCTTTATAAATGGCAATTTTGGTGTGGAGGTGTTTGTTTTGGAAGACCTTATATTGGAGTTTGCCGAAGGCTACATAGGCTTGTTTGATTCTATTGTAACGTGCATGGATTAGTAGACACGCTGGCCGCTGGCTGGCGGGTCTGACCCTTTAGTCTAGCGGTTAACGATGTCTTCTGCGGTGCGGGCGACACGGGTTCGCTTCCCGGCCGCGGCAGTTCCTGTGGTTGCGTTGACCCCCGAATTCGCTACAATGTTATGAGTTTCATGATGGCGCCGCAGCAGCTACTGCGGCTCCCTGTTCAGTGTTGTGTTTTCTTTGTTATTTATATGTTAGTTTTAAGTTTATTTACAAGTGTAGGTCATGTGCTCTTCTACAGCCGTCAGGAACTTTTAAACCTCAGAACGGATTACTCACTTCCCTCCACCATCACGGACAGTTTCCCCGTCGATATTATCCGCTCACCGGTCTCGCAAAGGAAACGCTGCCCCCTGGCGGCAACGTGAATAGAAGAGCGGGAAACGAGGCGGGCTACATGCTAAGCTAAGTAGCGCTCCCTTCAAAGTTTCCCTCCCCAGCATCTTCATGGCTAATGTCCGGTCGTTAGCTAACAAAATGGACGAGATAAGACTCAGGCTGTCCTCTCAGAAAAGGCTGCAGAACTGCTGTCTGCTGATGTTTACGGAGACTTGGCTCAACAGCAACATGGCGACTCGGCAGTCGAGCTAGCGGGCCGCAGAGCCTTCCGTGCCGACAGGACAGCGGACTCCGGCAAGATCCGCGGAGGAGGTTTGAGTATTTATGTCAGTAACTCTTGGTGCAACAATATAAAGATGGTTGAAAGGCATTGCTCTGCTGATCTCCAGCTCCTTATGATTCAGTGCAGGCCTTTTTACCTGCCGAGGGAGCTATCGGCCATTACCATCGCCGCTGTATACATCCCCCCCACATGCTAATGCTAAGGTAGCACTGAAGCAGCTACAATGTGCCATCAGCAGACAACAGACCAAACACCCGGACAATGCTTTTATCATAGGTGGTTGTAATGAATGAAAGGTCACGTGTTTAACTTGACCTACTCACGGGTGTACGTGCAGTGCGTGTGACGTATACAGGAAGTGAGACGGGCATGTTATGAAGGTTGTATGTCGGATGAACGCTAGTAAAAGCTACACAGTTAAGAACCTACGAAGTCGGCTCGTTCTTGAATTATTCTTATGTCAGTAAGACAAGGCGTCTACGGACATTACATGGTGTCAGAATAGTCTGTGTATCGGAACACGAGCGGTCATGCCGAAGTTTAATCCGCCGAGTGAATTCAAGTTTGACTGCCCCGTTGAATGGCCGGAGTGGAAACAACGGTTTTCGCGCTTCAGGCTCGCGACAAAGCTGGATAAAGACGACGGGGAGATTCAAGTGAGTTCGCTGATTTATGCAATGGGCAGCGAGGCTGAAAAGATATTCAGCTCGTTTGACTTCGCGGCGGAGGGTGATAAAGTGGACTATGATATCGTACTGAAAAAGTTCGACGGCTACTTTATTCCCCGCCGTAACATCATACATGAGAGGGCGTGCTTCTATCAACGTAGCCAGCAGCCAGGAGAGACAGCGGAGATGTACATCCGGACATTGTATGAGCTGTCTGAACACTGTGAGTTTGGGGACAAGAGGGATGAACATATCAGAGATCGTCTGGTAGTGGGCATAAAAGATAAGGTGCTCTCCCGTCAGTTCCAGCTCACAGCGGACCTTACTCTGGTGAAAGTCATTGAACAAGTGCGCCAGGCGGAGGCAATAACAAAGCAGCTCAGCCTCCAAGCTAACCAACCAGAGGCCCAGCTGGCTAACGTCAATGTTGTCCGACGGCGGGACGGACGCCAAAACAAAAAGGGCGGACAGCGTCATGGTGGCAGCAGACCTGCAACCAACAAAGTAGATGAATGCGGGAGGTGCGGCAAGACGCAGCACACCGATGAGCGGAAGTGTCCTGCAACGAACAGTAAGTGCAACAAGAGTCATAAAAAGGGACATTGGGAGCGTGTATGTCACTCTAAAGCGGTGAGAGAAGTCACTGAAGAGGTTAAACAGCTGTACTTTCTGGGAGAAGTTGGCAAAGAGAGCAGTCAGGAAGATTGGACTGTTAGTTTAACAATAAGTGATGTACCAATAACCTTTAAAATTGACACGGGGGCTGACGCTACTGTTATCAACCAAGGGACATTTAAAAAGCTGAAGCCAAACATAAAACTGGGACCTCCTGACACATGCTTCATAAGCCCAGGTGGAAACATCAGCTGCATAGGACAGTTTCAAGCCACAACCAACTACAAGGAGAAACAATACTCCTTTCCAGTGTATGTGATCAAGGGGAGAGGCAGCTGTCTGCTGAGTCGTCCAGAGGCAGTGGAGATGGGTCTAGTGAAGCGGATGAATGAGGTCAGTGGAGTTTTCGGTTCAAGTGGACTGCTGAAAACAGACCCAGTGAAAATAGCTCTGGTGGAGGGTGCCCAGCCATACGCGGTGCATACAGCCAGAAGGATACCGCTGCCACTTGTACCACTGGTTAAGAAAGAACTGCAGCGCATGGAAAATGAGGGCATTATTGAAAAAGTGACTCAGCCCACAGAATGGTGCGCCGCTATGGTGCCGGTGCTGAAACCGAACAAGAAAGAGGTTCGCTGCTGCGCTGACCTCAGGAGGCTGAATCGAGCGGTGAAACGTGAGAAATACGTGCTGCCCACTATGGAGGAAATAATGCCAAGGCTCGCAGGGTCAAAGTTCTTCACAACGTTGGATGCAGCAAGTGGGTTTTACCAGATCCCCTTGCATGAAGACAGCAGGGGGCTCACCACTTTTCATCACCCCATTTGGGAGGTATGCTTTCTGCCGCCTTCCATTTGGTATAACGAGTGCTCCAGAGATTTTCCAGAGAAAGATGGCGGAAACTCTGACCGGGCTAGAGGGCACAGAGGTGTACATGGATGACATCCTTATACATGGAGAGACTGAGGAAATCCATGACCGGCGCCTAGCAGAGGCGCTGGGGGTCATTGAAACAGCAGGTCTCAAACTGAACCAAGCGAAATGCAAGTTCAAACAGAAACAAGTCCGCTTCCTTGGTCATATCATCAACGAGGCAGGCATCAGACCTGACCCGGACAAAGTGGCCGGAATAGAGAACTTTCCTCAGCCCCAGAACGTGACGGAACTCAAGAGGTTCCTTGGGATGGTGAACTATTTGGCAAAATACGTCCCAGAGCTGTCCACTGTAGGTCAGCCGCTTTATGGACTGCTTAAAGCAACGACAGAGTGGCTGTGGGGACCTGCACAGAACACAGCATTCCAAGACCTTAAAGCAGCACTCGCCACCGCCCCGGTACTCACCTTTTATGACGTCACCAAAGCTACGGTGGTGTCAGCAGATGCCAGCAGCTACGGGCTGGGAGGTGTTCTGCTCCAGCAGCACGGGGAATACTGGAAGCCCGTGGCCTACTGCTCCCGATGGCTGAGTGACGCAGAGACAAGGTACGCACAGATCGAGAAAGAGTGCTTAGCCAGCGTCTGGGCATGTGAAAGGTTTGAGAAGTACTTGTTTGGGCTTGACAATTTCAGACCTGTCACCGATCATAAACCACTAGTGCCTCTCATGAACAGCAAAGACTTGGATAATGTGCCCATTAGGTGCCAGAGACTGTTAATGAGGCTGATGCGTTTCAATGCAGTGGCTGAATACGCACCAGGCAAGACTTTAGCTGTGGCTGATGCACTCTCCAGAGGCCCAGAGCAGTACTACGGAGATGGTGCTTCTCATGATGATGTTGCAGCACACATCGATGCCATCGTGTGCCAGGTGCCTGCCACACCTCAAAGGATGCAGGAGATAAAACAGAGCACGGATGGGGATCTGCAGCTCCAGACAGTGTTGGACTTCATCAGACACGGCTGGCCTGAGTATGTCGATAAAGTGCCGGAGACAGTCAGAGACTTTTATCAGGTGAGAGGGGAGTTATCTGAGGTAGATGGTTTAGTCATCAGAGGCAGTCGTATCGTCATTCCCACAGAGATGAGGGAGGTGATCTTAGACAGAATACACGACGGACACCAGGGGATAGTTAAGTGCAGAGAGAGAGCTAGCCAGTCAGTGTGGTGGCCCAAAATGACAGAGCACATTACAACAAAGATACAGCAATGTCAATTCTGCAGAGAACACAAGAACACACAGAGAAATGAGCCTTTAATGTCAAGTGAGCTCCCATCCAGACCATGGCAGAAAGTTGGCATAGACCTGTGTGAGTACAAAAAGCAAAACTACTTGATAGTGTCTGACTATTATTCCAGGTTTTTGGAGATCCTAAATCTACCAACAACTACTAGCAGTCAGGTTGTAGCTAGGCTGAAGGCTACATTTGCACGTTTTGGTATCCCTGAAATTGTAGTTAGCGATAATGGGCCACAGCTAGTTTCAGAAGAGATGAGGAGGTTCAGTGAGGATTATGATTTCATCCATGTGACTTCAAGCCCACACTACCCCCAGAGTAATGGACAGGCAGAGAGGGCTGTTCAGATAGCCAAAAGCATATTAAGGCAGGAAGACCCTCTCCTCGCCCTGTTGACATACAGAGCTACACCCTCTTCTTCCACTGGAGCCAGTCCAGCGGAATTGCTCATGGGTAGGAGACTCAGAACCACCTTACCCACATTGCAGCATAACCTGAAACCGGCCTGGCTTAAAGAGGAACTGATCAAAACCGCTGACGCCGCAGCCAAATCGAGGCAGGCTTTCTACTACGACCGCAGGAACGGCGTGCGGACACTGCGCCCACTGAACTCGGGTGACGCAGTACTCACCAAACTTGATGGACAGAAAACATGGACAATGCCAGCAGTTGTTCACAGTCAGAGCTCCACTCCCAGATCCTACATAGTGGAGACAGCTCAAGGTGAACATTACAGAAGGAACAGGCGCCACCTGTTGGCCACACCTAAAACACTCACCTTTGTCAGCAGGGATCCTGACCATGTCACTCCAGGGGAGAGTGGAAACACGGATGAGTCCCGAGCAGCAGAAATGCCAACTTCCACACCATATGTTACTCGCTCTGCCAGGGTGAGCAAGCCTGCAATCCGGCTGGATTTGTGAGGCGTATGGACTTGTGTACTGTGGGGGATTTTTTATTTTTTTTTTTGTGAAAAGGGGGGTGATATACAGGTTAGAAAATCATCTTAGAGGGGGAGATGTAATGAATGAAAGGTCACGTGTTTAACTTGACGTACTCACGGGTGTACGTGCAGTGCGTGTGACGTATACAGGAAGTGAGACGGGCATGTTATGAAGGTTGTATGTCAGATGAACGCTAGTAAAAGCTACACAGTTAGGAACCTACGAAGTCGGCTCGTTCTTGAATTATTCTTATGTCAGTAAGACAAGGCGTCTACGGACATTACAGTGGTGACTTTAATCAGGCTAACCTCAGGGCTGTATTGCCCAAATTCCATCAGCATGTCTCCTGCCCCACTAGGGGACAAAACACCCTGGACCATCTCTATACAAACATCAAGGACTCATACAAAGCTACTCCCTGCCCTCATCTGGGGCATTCTGACCACCTCTGCCTGTTCCTGGTCCCAGCCTACAAAACCCTAATAAAACGGGTCAAGCCAGCAGTAAAGACAATCACTGTCTGGCCAGAAGGAGCAGTCTCTGAACTCCAGGACTGTTTTGACAACACAGACTGGAGTATTTTTGAACATTCAGCTACCCATGGCTCCCATATAGACATTAATGAACAGACATCTGCCATACTAGCCTACATTAACTTTTGCACTGAGAGTGTCACAACAAAAAATCAATCTGCGCCTTTCCAAACCAGAAACCCTGGATGACCAGTGAGGTCTGGCAGCTGCTGAAAGTCCAGGATGCAGCGTTCAAGTCAGGTAACTGTGAGGCCTACAGCGCAGCCAGATCCAACCTCAAAAAGGGCATCAGAACAGCCAAATGTAAATATTCCCTATGAATAGAGGACTATTTTCACAATAACTCTGATCCCCGGCAAATGTGGCAAGGCATTTAGTCTATCACAGGCTACAAAAGCTCCAATAGCGGTCCCACTGTCCATGATGCCTCCCTGCCAGACACGCTAAATAATTTCTATGCCTGCTTTGACAAGGACAATACTGACCCGGCCACAAAAATCTCCAGCCACCCAGAAAACCAGGTGCTCACTCTATCGATCGCAGAGGTCAAGAGAATCACTGTGCAGAGTGAACACACGGAAGGTTGCCGGACCAGACAGCATACCGGGTCGGGTCCTCAGGGAAGTGCCGACCAGCTGGCTGAGGTCTTCACAACTATATTTAACCTCTCTCTGTCCCAATTCATAGTCCTGGCATGCTTTAAGACCACCTCTATCATTCCTGTCCCCAAGAAACCAACATCCACATGTCTGGATGACTACCGACCCATAACACTCACCCCCATTGCCATGAAGTGCTTCGAGAGACTGGTTCTGGCTCACATCAAAAACATTATCCCCCCACATTCGACCCACATCAGTTCACCTACCATCCCAAAAGGTCTACTGAGGATGCCATTGCCACTGCCCTGCACTTTGCTCTGACCCACCTTGAATTTAACAACACATACATCCAGATGCTGTTTATAGATTATAGCTCTGCCTTCAACGCTATCATCCCCGCCAAACTAACCACCAAACTCCTCTCCTTTGGCCTCAACCCCTCCCTCTGTAACTGGACCCTTGACTTCCTGACCAACACACCTCAGTCTGTTAGGTTAGGTGACCACACCCTGACCCTCAGCACAGGTGCCCCTAAAGGCCGTGTTCTGACGCCCCTCCTTTTCTCCCTCTTTACCCATGACTGCCTGCCAACTCACCCTTCAAATGTTATAGTTAAGTTTGCAGATGACACCACAGTCACCAACAATGACGAGACGGCCTACAGGGACGAGATTCAGCACCTCACATCATGGTGTACTACCAACAATATTGTCTTCAATATGCAGAAGATGAAGGAGCTGATTGTGGACTTCAGGAGATCTAGAAGCTGCAGCCACTCCCCCATACACTTCAATGGGGTGGAAGTGGAGCGTGTTTCCAGCTTTAAATTCCTTGGAATCCACATCAGCGAGGAACTTTTCTGGACATTAAACACCCAGGCCCTTGTGAAAAAGGCCCAACAATGCCTGCATTTCCTAAGGAGGCTGAGGAGCGCCCGCCTATCCCCCAAAATTCTCACCAACTTCTACCACTGCACCATAGAGAGCATCCTGACCAGCTGCATCTCAGTGTGGTATGTCAACTGCACGTCAGTAGACCAGAAAACTCTACAGCGGGTCGTCAAGGCGGCCCAGCATATCACCGGTACCTAGCTCCCAGCCATAAAAGACATTTATAACAAACGCTGCCTTCAAAGGGGTCTGAGCATCAGCAGAGATCCCACCCACCCCAACCATGGACTGTTCTCCCCCCTGCGCTCTGGGAGGCGCTACAGGAGCCTCAGAGCCCGCACTACCAGGCTCAAAAACAGCTTCTTTCCACAAGCTGTTGCCCACCTTAACCTGGCCACCCACTGAATGTCTGTACATATTTTTAAATATTTTGTACTCTTGCTCTTTTTTAACTTATTTTTAGCTTTTTGTCTTCATGTGTGTATATCTTATACTGTGTTTGCTGTGTTTGTCTGTGTCTGTCTTGCACTGTTTGGTGAAGCCACAGCCCTCATTTCCTTTTTAACATGTGCCTGCAAATTGTTTTTAATGACAATGGATTGAATTGGAATGAATTGAATGATCAGTGTTGCAGCCCTCAGAAAGGACTCTGCTCAAGTATTTGAAAGATTGAGCAACTGAAAGTGGTTGGTGGTCTATAGACAGGCATAGTGGGTGGGGGGCTGGACCTCCATTGGCATAACACCTCAGTCTTGGTGGTGTTGACTGATAGACCCAGCCTGCTGTAGGCATTCACAACTGTGGCAAGGATGGTTTGCAGGTCTTCTGGTGTGTGAGCTATAACAGCCACAGTCATCAGCATACTGCAGCTCAAGGACCTGCACTGAAGACAACTGGGTGGTTGCCTGGAACCTATGATCCCACTAATGTCTTGCAGATCTTTGTGAAAAAGTTTTGTGACACATATGACGTAAATGTTAAAGAGTACCGGTGTCAGCACACACTCCTGCCTCACTCCGGTCCATACATTAAAGGGTGCCGTTTCCTGTCCTCCTATGGACACCCGTGCCACCATCCCATCATGGAACTGTGATAGAATGTTCACAGATTTGCTTGGACAGCCAAACTTTCTCAGGATTTTCCAAAGTAGCTCTCTATTTACAGTGACTTTGGAGAGGTCGACAAAAGCCATGAAAAGGTCCTGATGTTTTTCGCAGCACTTTTCTTGTAGCTGTCTTACAGTGAAAATCATATCCAAAGTACTCCTGTTCTTCCTGGAACTGTACTGTGACCCTGGCAGCAGATGTTCTGTCAAGTGCATCATCATCCTGCATAGCATGACCTTTGCTAGGACTTTGCCTGCAACAGCTAGTAGGGATATGCCATGACTGTTGCCACAGATGGACTTGTCACCCCTGTTTTTGCACAGAGTGACAATTTTAGCATCCCTCCATTGTTAAGGGACACTCTCTTGGTCCCAGACCTCCAGGATGTACTGATAGATCATTCTGGTGCACAAGTATCCTCCTTGTTTTAGGAGTTCTGCTGAGATACCATCACTGCCAGGGGACTTATTGTTCTTGAAGGAGTTGATGGCGGCAAGTGCTTCTTGAAAAGTTGGTGAGTGGTCAAGGTCTGGGATGGGCGGACGAATTAGTAGCTCTTCCAGGATGGATTGGTCGGTTGGTGAGTGCTAGTTACTAAATAGGGCTTCAAAATGTTCAGCCCACCTTGCCAGAATCCACTTTTGGTCTTTCAGATGTTGTCAGTCTGTCCGCTGACTTTAAGGGTGTGATAGAATCATAGAACAGTTCCTGGGGCCATATATAGTCTTCATAGAATTGTAGAAGTTATGCATATAATTTCTGTCAGCATATGATTGAATCTTGATTTATATTTTTATTTATTTATAGCATGATTTTTATTTATTTATAGCATATGATTTTTATTTATAGCGTATGATATAATTGTCAGAATATGAGTGAAGCATATGATTGAATCCGCCATGTATTTTGCAGAGTGCACAAAGTTGTTTGTACCTCCTTACGTGCTGTTTGCCACTGCTGCCGAAAGATGGCGGATGCAGGGCAGTTGAGAGTAGTCCTGTGTGCCCTATGCATGGTTTCCAGCAGGGCTGTGATGGTGTCAAGAGTTCTCGTCGAACCAGTCCAGATGTTTTCTGGCTCTGTAGCCTATTGAGTCAATTGCAATTTGATGTAGCAGTGAGGTTAGGAAGGTCAATTTCTGATCCTTGGAACTGTCAGAGCTCAGAATGGCCTCGAACTCTAGTGCTATCGTACCTATAGAGTGACGGAACTCATTCCATGCTGGGGCTGACTTCAATTTAGCACAGTTCAGTTGCTTTTTTATGGGTTTCTTGAGACGCTGTTGGGGGCGCACTTTGATGGGGAGCTTGGTCATGATCAGGGGGTGATCTGTCCAGCATTCTGCACCTCTCATGGCCCGGGTCAGCAAGACCTCACTAGTGTCAGTATGTCTTGTTATAATATAGTCAATCATGTGCCAGTGTTTAGATCGTAGGTGCATTCAGGATGTTTCATATTCGGCCTTCTGCTGAAACAGTGTGTTCGTAATGGTGAGGTCATGCTCTGCACAGAGTGTTAGCAGCCTCAGGCCATTTGCATTAACCTGACCAACCCCATACCTACCCAGTACTCCACTCCATATACTGTTGTTCTTTCCTACCCTAGCATTAAAGTCTCACAGAAGAAGGATCTTGTCCTTTTTTGGGATACGATGAAGGGCCTCATCTAGTTGCTGGTAGAAGCTGTCCTTCACACCGTTATGAGATGGTAGTGTTGGCGCATATGCACTTAACAGAGTGGCATAGCATGCCTTTGCTAGGGGGATAAGGAGGGGTATTAGCCTCTCGCTGAGAGCAGCGATGTCCATGTTGTAGCATCTCAGTTCCTCAGCAATCAGCACGGTCCTTCAATGTGGTCTGTTGCCATCGTTATCAAGGAGAGTTCTAATATGCCTTGTTGCCAATTTGAATGGGATCATTTTCTTGTTTTTGTTTTTACCGCGGGATGGAATTCCTGGTAGGTGCGGTAACCTACCCAGGAGGTTGATTGAGTGGACAATTTTTAGGTCACCTTTTCTTGGCCCCAGGTGAGCAGTGTAGTCCCTAAATAGGGCTTCTCAGACACACGGGGGTCTGCTGAAAGCAGCTGCCACTCAATCCCAGCTGCTAGCGACCATGTACCCCATGCTGCTGATGTGCAGGGCTCTGACTAGGAGCTTCCAGGCCAATTCTACCCTGCTCCTGTTGCCCGACACCCCAATGCCACCAGACTTCAACCAGATATAAGGCTGGATACTGTACACCATGGATAGAGTTGGAGACCTACACAAGGAGGTTTTTAGAGTGCCACGGGGGGTGCGCAGTCCTCAGTAGCACTGTCTTTGCCATGACAGGTTGATCCTTGTGGCAAGGACTTATACCCTGAATGACCAGTCACCCATCATGACTGCAGGAGGCTGCCAGAAACCCCAGAATGTTGAAGAACCGCCTAATGTGTCCTGCCAAACACATTGCTTTTCTCTCGGGGTGTACTTCCCTAGCCTTTGTCTCAATAGACTTCCCACAAGGCAGTGGGGCAGTAGTTGGCCATAAACAGTCTCTGGGGACCACTGCAGCTCCGAGATCCCCTGTCAAGTTTGCCTGAGGCTGCAAGGCGCCCAGTTACCATGTGTGGCCATGAGGAGGCCTGGCAGGGGTCTTGGCGAAGGAGAGGCTATGTACTGGCGGGGGATGGCTTACGCTCTGGGCTGCTTCCTTGTTCACCACAAGGGCTAGCCAGTGGCAGCAAGCTGTTAGCGAGAGGTTAGAAAAGCAGGTGGTAAGCAAGCACACACCTTTCCTCTAACTACTGCACTAGACGCATCACATCACCCTGTGCGAAACACACACATACACATGCATGCACACACACACACGTCACATACATACATACACACACACACACACACACACACACACACACACACACACACACACACACACACACACACAAGAACAAATAATATTACACGATTCAGACCTCCCTGGTGGACTTCTGTCTGTAAGCGTGGAGCACATTGGACACTCAGTGGTGCAATCACATCACCAGCACAATCACAAGCATTACATAGTATACAGAAAAACAACATTCACGGCCATCAAGCATCAGATCATAATCACTTAAGCAACAATCCTTAAGATAGTCACTTCTGTTTAACCTACTGACACCCAAAGTGATACTGGAGACTGCATCGATGTCTGACCACTCTCCATCTCACCTCCATTTGAAATTAAATTGCTCTGTCAGCACCTCCTCAACCACCAAGCAAAACCTTTATATGATGTAACTGAGTTGTAGCTATTGATTTTGTAATATCTGTTGGTAATGTTCTTCTGCCAACTTGGTTTGCTGTACTTGTTTGCCACATCAGCTTTGCCTCGTCCTCAAACTTGCTGCTATCTGTCTTTTTCTACTGCCTTTGCCTGCGGTGGTGAAGACATAAAACACTCTGCACTGTGTTATTTCTCCTGGCAAACTCCTTCCTGACAGTTCCCACTACAATCCATCCATCTGCTATCTACACGCACTTAACCCAAGTTAAGGTCAAGGGGTACTGGAGTCTATCCCAGCCGGCACTGCAGAGTGAGTGCGTGGGTCCATAACAGGACCCACACACTCACTAACCATCCACAAAGTCATTCACACCTATTGGCAATTTAGAAACTCAAATTCAACTAATATGCATGTTGGGGCTATGGGAGGAAAGCAGAGTAACCAGAGGAAATCCACATTAAACACCTAAGAGAACATGCAAACTGTGTGCTGGTGCTGGATTCAAACCCAGGACTGTCTGCTGGGGGGTGACGGTACAGAGCACTAAGCCACCCAGCCACAACCACTGAAAGAATGGCTCGTGATTTGGATATTCGTGGATTAGCAGTTGACACAGCAGCAAAAGCAACAAAGTATGTGTCTCCATTTAAATCTTCAGGACTGTGTTGTTAAAAAAATGCAGGTTTTCAAACATGCCTGAGCTCCCTGGTGGATGTAAGAGGAATTGTACCCAAAACTCGGAAGCCATCAGCTATCATCTGATGACATTTCAGCCAAGGCGTTCTGCCTCCTTCACTCCCCACATGGACCGTTTACCTGCATGCAACCAAATATGTTCCTGCACAAAATGCTGCCTACTCAAACGTGATTGGTCAATACTACTTGGACTAAAACGGATAGCAATGGAAATGGAAACCACAATGCTTCCGATGCCAAAATCTTGTCCCTTCCCTACAGATTCTATACATAGAGATTAAATTGTATGAAGTTGTAAGCTTTCCAAAGCTTTGCTAGTGAGATCTGTTTATAAGGCCTAAATAATACACATCTAATGCTTAAAAATAACAGCTGGTGTGTGTGTGTTTGGGGGGGGGGGTTATGTCACCACAACAAAAAAGTGTGCAGGAGAAAAGAGAGAGATAGAGTCACCTCCCATCTCTTTCACCAGCTAGCTTCCCCATTACTTTCCATCAGCCAGTCTCGGGGTTCAGGGGGTGGCTCCATTTGGATACAACATCTCTCAGGGCCCATCCATCACTCAGAACAGGCTCTTTTCAGGCCTTGGCATGTGTGAAATCTATCTAATTTTGTCCCCAAACCACCTCCTTTGTCTCCATGCCAGCATCAGGCGTGGTCAGTGAGGACCTGAGTAAAGATGGCCCCTCTCTGCTTCATTAAGTTACTTCATTAAGACCACAGGCCTCCCAGGATGACAAAAGGGGGTTCCAGGTCTGGCTAATGGCCTCACTGCTACAGGCACTCTTCTCAGCCTAGCAGAGGCTTCAGAGCCTGTAGGTGAGGGACCATAAGGCTAATGGACAACCAACAGCAATGACAACAGACAGAATGAAAGAGAGAGATGTTTTGACTTTCAAAAGCACATTTATTTAGTTTACATAACCCATTATTAGCACGACAATGGCATAGACAAAAAGAACCTCAACTACAAATTTAATAGTCAAGTCAACTGTACTTGCATAGCCCAACATCACAAACACAAATTTGCCTCAGTGGGCTTTACAGCAACACAACATCCTGTCCTTAGACCCACGCAACGGATAAAGAACAACTCCATACTAAAAAACCCTTTATCAGAGGGAAAAATAGGGAGAAACCTCATGGAGAGCAACAGAGGAGGGATCTCTCCCCCGAGACGGACAGACGTGCAATGGATGATGTGCTTACACAATTTACACAATAAATAAAACATAAGCCAACAATACAGCCAGGACTTTCCCTCGTTACACAAACTAGAAAAAAGAAAACCAGATCCTCATCATCTCCCACAGAGCACAACACTCCCCCAAGTTCTGGAAAAGGGTAGTTTCTGTTTGGATGCTCTGCCCCCCGGTCGTAGTCCCTCAGCAGCTTCAGCTCCTCTTCAGACAGTTTTTAATCCATAGATTTAAAATGTCTCTTGTACAGCACGTAGACCTCATGCTGAGCAGCTGGGCTATCGCCTCGGTGTTGTCGAGTCCTGATCCTGCTGCAGCCACTATGCGCTGCAGGGTGATTTTCCTGGTGGAAACCAGTTTTTGGGAAAGTCCTGAAGTGCACCAATCGTGGACATCCAGCCTGGCTCCATGAATCAGGGGCTCCTCCAGCATCCAGTGCAAGGAAGCTGCAGGCTCCAGCCTTTCGCACATATAGTATCTGGGCAGCAATTTCTGTAGAAATTCAGCCTCCTTATGCATGACAGTCTTGATGATGAACTCATCATCCTTGGTCAGATAGAAAACTGACCCACTTGCAGCCGGGTTGGAAAGGTTGATCAGGGGCTCATTACATAGCGAGTACAGGTAGTCATCTGGCCTGATGCCAAACAGTACTCTGAAATAGCAGAGAGCCACAGGAATGTAGGTTTTGAAGCGAAAGTTTGGGAAATAGTGAGCTTGGGTCAAATTGCTGACCCCGCTGGGGAAGAAGATACTCTCTACCACGTAGAAGTCCTGCATCAACACATCTCTCTCCAGCTTGGAGCTCAGGTTACCCACTGTGTAACCTATACCCAGCTGAATGGCACCTTTCAGGGCGGAGGATGTGGTCTTCTTGTAGGTGGTCTCTCCTGAGGCACCCATGCCTCTGTGACCAATCATCTTCCCTGACCAGGCTGGCCTGAGGAAGAATGCATCTCTGTGACGAAGACCTTCTTTGCAGCAGCATCAGTAGGACATATTTGACATCCCTTTTGTTAGAGTCAAAAGTTGGTGTCGAGTCGGCACGTGATGAAGTCAGTTCTGTTGGTTGCTGTGGGATTCAGCAGAGCTGCCTTACCATTGATTGGTACTGGTATAGCCGTTTGGGAGGAGGAGTCATCCTTCTCCTTGTGCATAAAAGACAGAGAAAGCAATTATATAAACAGGTAGAAGAAACAGTAAATGAACATCACCCAGTGCAAAACACTCATCATGACCTTACGTACTTAGTCTTTAACAAAGGTTAAAGACTAAGTAAGTAAGGTCATGTAGACCAGGGGTGGGCAATTTTATCCAGAAAGGGCCGGTGTGGGTGCAGGTCTTTGTTCCAACCAAGCAGTTACACACCTGTGTCTCCTAATCAAGTTCCTCAGCAAATACTCTACTGGTTGATTAGTGGGATCAGGTGTATAACTGCTTGGTTGGAACAAAAACCGGCACCCACACTGGCCCTTTCTGGATAAGATTGCCCACCCCTGTTTTAGACTCTTTTACTTTATTGGTCTTAAGCATCTTTCTGAAACCTGTTATATGTTTTCTCAAACAGAAACGTTTTTTTCCCTAAACAAATCAAAACCAACTACTTCCTGCAAAGTCAACACACTTTCAATAAGTTTTCCTGTATCTGGAAAATACTCAGATACTTTCACAGATTTTCCAAAGGTTTCCTCTAAGAAACCATGAATTTCCTCTTGTAAGTACAGATCTCCACTGTGTGGCTGTGTCTGTAACAGAAATACAGTCAGTCAGTGTCATACCCTATTTCCTCCACCTTATCTTCACCAGCAACACTCTCCATAACGCATGACTCACCCTTTCTCCCCTTTGCACCACCAGCCTGACTCTGGTCAGGTCCAGCTGCTGGCCCTTTTCCGCTGCTTTTCCCTGCTGCCGGTTTTTCCTCTACTCCTTTCCTTTCGTCTGTTGTGACACTCGGGACAGCCGAGCTGTCATTATATTCTCACTGCCTGAATCAACTCGCTGTTTCCCTTCCTGATTATCTGCCTGCCCGCTGTATCCCTCTTCTGCCTCGGGTTCAGTCGGTGGATCGCCCGTCCGCTGGCTCCTCATCTGGTGGAGCACTGGTGTTAGTGCGCTCCTCGGTCGGCCCGGCCCCCAGTTCAGATACATGAACACCTGTCTCCGGAGGGATTGGACTTGTTTCACTTTATCATTCGTACACCCTAACCCCACAGTCCTAAAACCGTTCGCCAGCTTCCTGATACACTGCAGCTCCCACTCCAACGCCTCATTGGGAATTAATGGGGGAGCACAGGAGACGGTGACCCGGGTGGAAGGCACGGTGAGCGGGGAAACCTGCAGATAGATGCCATTCAGAGAAACGCTATTAGCTCAGCTACGAAACGCTCCTCTTTCAGGGAAACAACCACACCTTTGTTCATCTTGGAGGCGTAGGACAGGTTGGCGTGTCCCACACAGCAAGGAGAACCGCCTGTATCAGAACAGATGGATCAGGCTGAACCCGCACTCCATATCGGCTGGGGCGAAAAGGTGTCTCCAAGGACGCCATCTCGCTCACACCGAAAAAAAACTACAACAAACAAAACACACAGACAGACTACTGCAAATTTAACCCACGACCAAAAAAAACAAAACAAAAACAAACTCAATCTGAAACCATGAGCCCTAAAGACAAAAACAATCTACTGTAACCTACAAAAAGACCCAAGGGCCGATCGCCAGGGGGTCGGCTCCCTTTAGTCGAGCGGTTAGCAATGCCGCCTCGTGGTGCAGTGCAACCTCGGAACAGAATCCCACGGCGGGCGGAAGTATGCTCGGTTACATCGGTGGCAGCGGTGGGGTCTGGAAGTGTCCGGAAGCGTGCAGATCCTCAGAAGTCTCTTCGGAGCGCGGGAATAACAAAGCACGGGGGCACGTTTCCCGGTGAGGGTGACTACTGTAACCTGTAAACGACTCACTGGCTGGTCGTCAGGGGTCAGCCCCTTTAGCCGAGCGGTTAGCGACGCCACCTCGTGGTGCAGTATAACCCCAGACCAAATCCCGCAGCGGGTGGAAATATCGGTGCTCTCCGCCTTCACCCATCAACCTCTCCTCAACCCTGCTGTGAAATCTGTCATCCAACCACCGCGCCGCATCCCGTTGGCTCTCCGTGATGGGGTCTCCGCCGAGCTGCAACAACTGCTGGAAGCTGGCATCATTGAACCGGTGGACGCGTCACCTTGGGTCTCAAACCTCGTGGTGGCTAAGAAGAAGTCGGGGGGCCTGCGTGTCTGCGTTGATCTACGTGCAGTAAATAAGGCAGTGGTCCCTGATAAGTATCCACTGCCCACCTCAGAAGAACTCACTGCTCAGTTCTATGGCTCTGAGGTGTTCTCCAAGCTCGACCTCAGACAGGGGTACTTACAGGTGCCCCTCCACCCCAGCAGCCGAAACCTCACAGCCTTTGTGACACATGCAGGAGTGTTTCGCTACACCAGGATGCCTTTCGGTCTCAGCTCCGCCCCTAGCTGCTTCCAGAAAATCATGGTCTCCGTGCTGGCTGGCATACTGGGTGTGGCCATTTATCTGGACGATATAGTGGTACACGGGCCCACCAGTGAAATCCACGACAAGCGCCTTAACATGGTCTTCGCAGCCCTGTCCAATCACAAGCTAACTCTCAATGCTGAGAAATGTGTCCTCTCTGTGCCAGCCATCGACTTCGTGGGGTTCCGGCTGTCAGCGAGCGGTGTAACTCCACTACAATCCAACGTGGACGCCATTCAGGCCATCCCTGAGCCCAGCTCGGCCGCCCAGGTCGCCTCCTTCCTGGGTATGACAAGTTACTACCTGAGGTTTCTTCCCCAGTACTCTGCGACCACAGCCCCCCTGCGCCAGCTGCTGCGTAAGGACGAGCCATGGGTGTGGTCAAAGGCATGCAGTGACGCTGTGCGTGATCTCAAGACTCAACTGACTTCACCACCAGTGTTGGCTCACTTCGACATCTCCAGCTCCACCTTTGTGACCTGTGACGCATCAGCCACAGCGATAGGGGCCGTGCTGTCTCAAACCCAGAACGGTGTGGAGAAGCCCATTGCCTTCGCCTCCCGTGCCCTCAACCTGACCGAGCAGCGGTACTCCGTGGGTGAGCGTGAGGCGTTAGCCTGTATCTGGGCTTGTGAAAGGTGGCACCTCTACCTCTATGGCCGCTCCTTCACCCTCAGGACAGATCACCAGGCCCTGACAGCGCTGCTGTCCACATCTGGGACAGGCCACAAACCCCTGAGGCTGCACCGCTGGTCTGACCGCCTCCGCCAGTACAACTTCAGCCTGCAGTTCACCCCAGGCAGAGACAATGTTGTCGCCGACCTGCTCTCTCGCTCTGTCTCCACCCCAGCTCCACAGACGGACACTGACTGTGTGGAAAAGGACATTGTCCAAATGCTACACACACCCCTCCAGGCCACTGTCTCTCTGCAGGAGCTGAGGGCAGCCTCCGAACAGGACCCTGTCCTCTCCCAGCTCCGCACCTACATCCAGAACGGCTGGCCTCACAAGGTCCCAGAGGAGCTGGCTGCGTTCGCCCGAGTCAGACAGGAGCTCTCCTGCTGGAACGACACCTGTGTGGCACATGGGTTTTGCACAGTGGTCCCAGCTGCTCTCCGTGCACGTGTTTTGAATACGGCGCATGAAGGCCACCTGGGCATTGTGAAACTGAAACAGCGCTGCCGAGACCTGGTGTGGTGGCCGGGGATAGACAGAGATATTGAGGCTCTGGTGAAGGACTGTTCTGCCTGCCTTGTGAGTGGCAAGACTGGCCACCAGGCTCCCCCACCCCTGCAACCTCTCGCCTGGCCCTCTCAGCCCTGGGAACACCTGCAGTTGGACATTTGTGGTGAGATCCATGGAGTTCCCCACCACCAACGCTTCATGGTGGTCGCCTACGATCTACACTCAAAATGGCCTGAACTCACCACTTCCGGCACTGTGACCTCACAGATCATCATCGACTTCCTGGACTCTCTTTTCTCTCGCTGGGGCCTCCCAAAGGCCATCACCACTGACAACGGCCCTCAGCTGGTCTCTGCTGAGTTCACTGCTTATCTCGAAAGCAAGGGCATCCGTCATATACGCACTGCGTACTACCACCCCCAGGCCAATGGCGGCGTTGAACGTTTTCACCAGTCACTGAAGAACGGCCTCAGAGCACACATGGCCCAAGGGTGCTCTTTCACGCAGGCCATCCGTCACACTCTGCTGCACTATCGGGCCACACAGCACTCGACCACAGGCGTCTCCCCAGCCTCTCTCATGCTAGGCCGGGAACTGTGCATGCCCCTTGACAGGCTCCGCCCCTCCACACCTCAGGCACCTATCTCTGGGGTCAGAGCCTCAGTCACTCGTCAGCAGACGCGGATGAAGCAACGGTTTGACCAGTCAAAACGAACCAGGGTGCCAGACATCAATGTGTTAGACTGGGTCAGGGTCCGCAGGCCCCACAGGGACAATAAAATGGCTTCATACTGGTCCTCTCCTCTCCAAGTCACCCGTCAGCTGGGCCCAGCCACTTACCTCCTCAGCGATGGCACTCGGTGGCACTCCAGTCGTCTACGGAAGGTGTCAGCTCCACCACACACAGCTGGTGACACAACCATAGCCATTCCCTCAGCATGGCGAGACGCCCCGGGGCTTCATGCAGCTCCTACACGGGCCCCAGACATTTCTGGGCCTCAGCTTCCCCTGCCATCTCCCTCCCCACCTCGGCCTGCCCAGCCTCAGGCCGCCCCGTGACCTGTTCGCACACGTTTACGCCCTGGCCACCTAGAGGACTTTGTGTTAACCTTTCATGTTTGAAATCCTGCCGGGGGGGGGGGGGAAATGTTATGTATGCACACATCGACAGTGCTGCATTTGATTTGGTGCTGTTCTATTGTGCTGGGATCGATTGGTGATGCCTGCGGGCTCTGGGTTGTTTGATCGGGTCTGCCTTTGATGCTGTGTCAGTCTTAATAAAGAATGCCACGGAGAGGTTGTGTCAAGCGACAGCGCTGTGTCCTGACGTGATTTCTAAATACAATAATTGGCCTATGAGTCTTGTTGTAGGTTACACGACTATAAAGTGGATAAATACCTCGAAGGTCGCTCGAGGGTCGAACAGCAAGCAGGTCGCTCAAACCAAACACACTGACTCCCAGCATACACCGAGAGAGAGAGAGACACAGAGAGAGAGAGAGACAGAGACAGAGAGAGACAGAGAGAGAGGATGTGTTTATCAGCAGCCTGGGAAGCGGTATTGCACCCGTCCCAGTGACTCATATTCAACACCAGTTGTCCCAAATCCTGCACACTGTGACTCTATTTACAGCTCTGCACTGTGGAATGACTGACCGTCTTTAAACAGTGCTGATTCATCTTTGACCTACAAATCCTGCCTCTAACCGAGATTTTTGTGTCCCTCCACAATCCAGCACCCCTGCTCCAGTGACCTCTCCGCCGACCTCTCTGCTGCCATCCACCCCTCCTCCCCCCACCTCGGCCCCCTCACCAGGGTCTCGTTGCCGCCCCTGCCCGGGCAGGAAACTAGTGCTGGAGAGCAGGTTGTGTCAGTGCCGTTGCACCATCAGCCCACAGAGCTGCAGCCAGAAAGGCAGGAGGCTCAACCCTCACCGTTGCAGGTGGGAGTGCTACGAAAGTCTAACGAAACCATCCGTTTTTTGTTTTTTGTTTTTTTAGGGTGGGGCAGGGGGACAGTGAGTTAAAGTCACTCATAATAGGAACAAGGCCACGCTCAGTATTCTGTGCAGGTGTTTTCTGATGATATAGTCAATTTAAAGCTGCAATGTGCAGTTTTAGATTGCAATTTTGAGTCTGCAATTTTTCTAATGTTTATATTTGCTTGAAACTTGATCTGGCAAATTCTGTTGGACAGACAATTAATATCACAGTAGAATAATGTTCCATAATATTTGGATGTAGGAGGCAGCGAGAAATAGACCCGTTGAGTCTGATTTACTCAGACTACAAACGAGGTGTAGCAGCTATTGCTGCTTGTGTGCCGTCAGTTCACCAGTAAATAGTCCGCACCCTTGTAACTGTGGATACGGGGACCAAAGCTAAAACGGGCTAATGGATAGCAGTCTAATATATAACAAACTATATCAAAATATGTCATAACAGGGTGTCCGGGTGACGTGGCGGTCGGTCTATTCCGTTGCCTACCAACACGGAGATCGCCAGTTCGAATTCCCGTGTTACCTCCGGCTTGGTCAGGCGTCCCTACAGACACAATTGGCCGTGTCTGCGGGTAGGAAGCCGGATGTGGGTATGTGTCCTAGTCGCTGTACTAGCGCCTCCTCTGGTCGGACGGGGCGCCTGTTCAGGGGGGAGGGGGAACTGGGGGGAATAGCGTGATCTTCCCACGCGCTACGTCCCCCTGGTGAAACTCCTCACTGTCAGGTGAAAAGAAGCGGCTGGCGACTCCACATGTATCGGAGGAGGCATGTGGTAGTCTGCAGCCCTCCCCGGATCAGCAGTTGGGGTGGAGCAGCGACCGGGACGGCTTATCTTGATGCATATCTTGATGCATGCTCAATAATCCAAGTCAGGAAATAACAGACAGTTGAATCCGTTCATCCTGACATGTTTATTGGGAGGAATGTTGCATAATTCATCTAAGTGACCTCTTCAGCGGGGGAAACCAAATAGACGCTGGCCAAGAGGACGGCACAACACAGGAGAGCCGACACGTCAGGCCAGGACTCCACAGTGTACACCCACCTACAGGCCAGCGGCCACTCTTTCAACGATGGGGATGTGCACACATCCTGGATAGGGAGGAACGCTGGTTTGAACGGAGGGTCAAAGAGGCCGTCTATGTGAAGAGGGAACCACCACCCCTGAACCGGGGGGGGGCTAAGAGTACATCTGTCACCATCTTACAATGCTGTGATTGCAAACATTCCCAAATCCTCTGTGGATAGTACACATGACCATTGTTACTCTAGTTAATGGTCACGGCAATTTGCATATGAAACTGATCGTTGGTTTTGGTCGTTATGCCACAGTATTGTTCACAAGGGTGGGGACACCTGCAGCCAGTTGAGACCCAAGAGGCCACTTAGATGAGTGACGGAACGTTTCTCTCAGTAAACGCTGTGTCCAGATGAACTGACTCAGCATTCTGTGTTCTACAGTGATATTGGTTGTCATGGCAACATCTTCATGTTTCAATCTTTTTCCCTGCTGGGGTTGTTTCCAACATGTACGTGTTTGCTGCTGTTCCAGTTTGGTGCGACCTGACCCAAATATTTCCAACAGTGTTATATGGAGACTGGAGAGTGTCTCCAGCTGTAGAACGATGCCAGTATCGGTCTTTCAGACTTGGGCCGTTTCCAAGGGCAACGCGACGCCGGGCGCCATCTTCCAAGGATCAGAGGCATTGTTTATGAATTAGCTAGCACGTTAGCCATTGCCTTATCCATACATTAGCGTTACAGTTGCCTTTACCCTTACCTCCCTGAGATGTTTAAAGAACGGGATCGATTGGCGTCTCACTGCTGCAGCCCAGGCCTTCCTGCGCCTCTTGGTTAAGTCCTCTGTGTTCTTTCTTTCGTTTCTCTTCCAAGAAGGGAAAGAAAAAAGCGTAACCCATTCTCCAGTTTGATACCGGAGCGATCGTGGGATTTGCTGTGGCAGTTCTTCACACAACAGGAACGCCCAACCATCTCGCCTGCGTGCACTAGCTCATCTAATATATAGCTACATATACACTCACTGGCCACTTTATTAGGTACACCTTGCTAGTACCGGGTTGGACCCCCTTTTGCCTACAGAACTGCCTTAATCCTTCGTGCCATAGATTCAACAAGGTACTGGAAACATTCCTCTGAGAGTTTGGTCCATATTGACATGATAGCATCACGCAGTTGCTGCAGATTTGTCGGCTGCACATCCATGATGCGGATCTCCCAGTCCACCACATCCCAAAGGTGCTCTATTGGATTGAGATCTGATGACTGTGGAGGCCATTTGAGTACAGTGAACTCATTGTCATGTTCAAGAAACCAGTCTGAGATGATTCGAGCTTTATGACATGGCGCGTTATCCTGCTGGAAGTAGCCATCAGAAGATGGGAACATTGTGGTCATAAAGGGATGGACATGGTCAGCAGCAATACTCAGGTAGGCTGTGGCGTTGACACGATGCTCGATTGGTACTAAGGGGCCCAAAGTGTGCCAAGAAAATATCCCCCACACCATTACACCACCACCACCAGCCTGAACCGTTGATACAAGGCAGGATTGATCCATGCTTTTATGTTGTTGACGCCAAATTCTGACCCTACCATCCGAATGTCGCAGCAGAAATCGAGACTCATCAGAGCAGGCAACGTTTTTCCAATCTTCTATTGTCCAATTTTGGTGAGCCTGTGCGAATTGTAGCCTCAGTTTCCTGTTCTTAGCTGACAGGAGTGGCACCCGGTGTGGTCTTCTGCTGCTGTAGCCCATCTGCCTCAAGGTTCGACGTGTTGCGCGTTCAGAGATGCTCTTCTGCATACCTCGGTTGTAATGAGTGGTTATTTGAGTTACTGTTGCCTTTCTATCAGCTCGAACCAGTCTGGCCATTCTTCTCTGACCTCTGGCATCAACAAGGCATTTTCGCCCACAGAACTGCCACTCACTGGATATTTTCTCTTTTTCGGACCATTCTCTGTAAACCCTAGGGATGGTTGTGCGTGAAAATCCCAGTAGATCAGCAGTTTTGAAATACTCAGACCAGCCCGTCTGGCACCAACAACCATGCCACGTTCAAAGTCACTTAAATCACCTTTCTTCCCCATTCTGATGCTCGGTTTGAACTGCAGCAGATCGTCTTGACCATGTCTACATGCCTAAATGCATTGAGTTGCTGCCATGTGATTGGCTGATTGGAAATTTGCGTTAACGAGCAGTTGGACAGGTGTGCCTAATAAAGTGGCCGGTGAGTGTATATATCCAATCTAACCTGAAATGTTACCTTAAAAAAAAAAATATATATATATAAACCTAACCTAAAATCTTACCAGAGGAAATCTGTGATCTTAACGTTAATTTGAAAACATATTTGGCGTACTAATAGAGTTAGTAAGAAGAATCTGTGCTAACAGCTAACAGCAGTGATTGACTTTACTTGGAAGGTGGCGGGGTGTGACATCACGACTGAAAGACCGATTAGTATTATGTAGCCGGACTCAGTGATCCAGATGGATAAGATAACAGTTTATTAAGGGGGAAAAGTTGCGGATGTCAGCTTTAAATACAGTGTGGAGTACCTATTTGTGTAAAGATCCAACAGAAGGAAAGGTGAACGTTCTACAGTCCACAAGCCATCCCGCCAGGCTGGTGGTCTCCAGCATTGGGCCTGGTTTTAATTATAGTTTTAATTGTAGCATGCTGTGGGTGCAGAACCTGTGTTTTGCCCTGTATTCATCAATAGATACTAGGGGTGGGACGATCCACAGAGCTCACGGTTCGATACGTCTCACGATTCGGGGCCCACGGGTTGGATTCAGCACGATACAGTGGATGCCTTGGTGAGCAGGAGACAAAACACCTATTCTGGGCCCAACATGTTGGCATTATCAAGGCACGTGTTCACACGTAATGCCAGCACGGAAGTTCTAACACAGTGTTGTGCCATCTTCTCTTGTTGTGTAACACAACTGCTTTACTTTAAAACTGTAAACTTTACTGGGACGACCAAGGCGGTCATTTTGACCGTTTTGGATTTTCAAAGTTTATTAACTTTAACAACTGTGCCGCTGCCCGAATGCGCCTAAAACTGCATATATTTGCATTAAAATGAGTTTTAGGTCAACAGCACAAAAAATGTTATGATAAGATCTACCTAAAACGACCATGAGCGGTCAAAATGACCGCGCGTAATTCGCGCGTCACGTCACTATTTATGACGCGTTTTGTCACGTCATTTCCTTCACACCGTTCAGTTCTTTTTTTTTACATGTCACGTTTTATAGGCCTCGTCACATTTGTTAGATCAGCGACATGTGTTTTCAGGTATGATGTCCAACATGTCTGGGTACGGACGCCGTTTCAGACGCGCCATGACGACTGCCGAGGCGTTGCTGTATTTACAGGCCTTGGACAACGGCCATTTTAAATAGTTGGAAAAATAGTATTGTAATGATCACGGATGTGTAGACTCACTAGTCCGTTGGCTAATGGGTCGGACCCTCCCCAGACAGCAAAATGAAACTGGGCCGGATCCAGGCCGCTTGTATCACAGCGTCTGGCGCAGAGCTACAAAACAGATCTGGCCCAGTGTCTTTTTGCACAACGGGCCAATACCGGCGTGGATCCGTTATACGGCTCTGTACCAGCTTTGGGCCGTAACTGGCCCAGATCCGTGCCATAGCTTTGAAAGAGTACACGCTCTGGCTGGAGGCGCGGGGCAGTCTAGGAGCGGATGTGATTGATCTGCCGGAATCGGCGCAGAGGCGGGTCTATGGGTAGATGTGATTCCTATGTGGATCTGCCGGAATGTGGGCGGATCCGACCCAGTGTCAGGTGCTATGAGGGTTTAGTCGACTAGTTGCCCCTTGTGCAGGAGACTCCCTGCGGCGGATTCCCGGCTGCACCCTGAATGCGCTACGGTATCATAATTGTTAAAATGTTAATTTCGGTGTCAGTCGTTTCCTAACAGACGCACTATCATATGCAATGCATTAATATCTCAACTGGGTATTTATCTTGACAGAGTATAGAGTTTAAACAACCGGCGGTCATTTTGACCGCCCATGGTCGTTTCAGGTAGGAGTGGCGGCCTGTCCAGGTTGTCTCCCCGCCTGCCGCCCAATGACTGCTGGGATAGGCTCCAACATCCCTGCGACCCTGAGAACGGGATAGGCGGTTGGGATAATGGATGGATGGATGAAACCCTGGTCATTCTAGTAACACACGATCTCGTGATATGGGGAGCGTCTCGAACCGTTAAGACTGTATCGAACGATTCGCAATTCGGTCCAGTATCGTCACACCCCTGTGGCATAGAGGACGATGAAATCTGATTATTTTCATGACATCTGGTATTTGTGTCCTGGTCAGTTTTCCCCACAGACCCCTCGCAATAGGTTCAAGTCCTCAAGCTGTAGCATTTGAGATTCAGTTGTGCGCACAATGTCGCACTGCCTCAATGCCAATTATGTTATGTTTAACCACGTTTTTGTTCTGTTCTGTTTCCAGATGCGATGCCTTGAGAGTGTGATCCAGCTGTCCACCTCTTTTTCACCTCTTTCCATTTATCCCTCTCCTCCGACTCATCGCCCACCCTTAGCAACAACGCCACGCAGCAAGCGCACCATGTTTAAGGCATCCAGTAGCTCAAACGAAACAGCAAAATACCGGGGGCCCGCTCTAAAGAGGTCCTCGTCCTTCTCCGTTTTAGGCAACACCTGCAGCATTGCAACCCGAACATACTGCGACATGTTCGTGTGTACGTACCACTCACTGTAGTAGTGACCGTGTTTGTGTACATGCTGTGAAGAACCGTACCATCACCAAGCTTCTCGTGCTCTTCCATGGAACTGCCAGCACCTGTACGTGCAAAAACCTGATCATGTCTCCAAGGCGCAGGGACCAAAGTACCGGCATGCAGTTGACTTTTACGGATGTGTAAGCACCATGGCAAACCCGGCGAGACCGTTCCCGGAGATGATACCCACACTTCAAGATGCCCTGTCACTGCTGGGGCCTGCAGGGGGAGATGGGGAGCATGCGGAACTGCTACTGGAATTTGCGGAGACTCCGTCTGTGAACTTTAGCTGAACCTTGTGCGTTAAGGCGAACAACTGAAACGAGCTTGGCTGCTGCAGCAGCAGTACTGTCTATGGGATGACGACGGAGGACAAACCCCACTGCCGGACGGACGTGTCCCGTGTTTCCACTCCTCAGCGAGACCTGTCATTTCACAGCCTGAAGGTCCTGCCTTAGGTCAACACTTGTGCAAAGCGGGCGTGTATTCAAGAGGCTGTAGTGAACGGGACCACACGGCGAATCGACATTACATGCTCGTCGTACACGTCAGCAGGGCACAAGTGTTCAGCACGAGGGGCTCAACCTGCAACCTTTTTGTGCGGACATCTAGCTGAGCTAAATTCTGGGACAGTGTGCGTCTGTGTGGTCCCCCTCGCACACTGAAAGGCCCAGATGGGTTCCTCACACTGCCGTTCTCTCCTCCTCATTCACAGTGCGCGGCCACAGGCTGGCTTCTTTGAGCCGCTCTCCGTCATTTGTTTCTATTGGGCCTTTTGTGTCCGTCCTCATCTCGCTTCCCCCGATTGAAAGCAACCGTTTGCCTTGTCAGGGCAGTGAGGAGAATGACAATAATGAGGCCTGGGGCTGTCCAGCGTTTCTCACACACACACACACACCCACACACAGTTACACAAAAACACACACACACACACACTAAACCGCGAGCACGATACCGTGTGCAAATAAAGTCACACTCTGTCTCACACTTGGTCGGTCTCTGCTCTACGCAAAGCATTTACAAATGCATGTTTAACGGGTATCCGCACACACATGGAGATACACTCACACACACACACACACAAACACACACATACACACACATGCACACAGTGAAATGAATGCAGTTTATAGTTAAAATTGTGCACATATATTTCAGGTGTTTATATTTACAGTGTGTTGCAGTGCTATTGTTAAAGATTCTATCATTCTATTAGTATCTATTTTATATTTTGCTATAATTCTGTCTAGTTAATGGAACAACAAGATTATGTTGGAGAACGTCTCTTTGTTTTGTTGGTGTTTATATCTAATCCGTCCATATAAGGAGTCACGCCGGGTGGGCCGCTCGGTGTCTGGAGCCCCAGACCTTAAAAGTACTGAATTTGAACAGTGACCGCTCACATAGGCCATGAGATGGTAAACTACATACATTATGAAGTGTAAAATATCAGCGGGGCAGTGTTGTCCGTGGCCCGCAGGAATCCGAGCAAATGGTGGTTCCCGGTGCGGTCAAAGGAAAACATGGCATTTTGTTGTTTGATGGAGCCAGAATTGAAAGGGCATTGTTCATTAGGGGCCGTGATGTGTTTGTGTTTTGGCTGACTCTCACAACCATGCCAGGCCCACGCCGCATGGCTGCAGGGGGATTTAAACCGCGCCTGCGTCAGAAAGAATGAGAATTCTAGCAGCTTGTCAGTCAGTGTGAAAAGCTACAGCCATGACTCTGTTGACATGAAGATGAATGGGCCCGTAATGGTAAATCCTGGAGCTAAAACCCTTTTTTTTTTGGTCAACTATTTAGAAGTCGTGCACTGTGTTGAGTTCCTCTGGGGCATTCTAGTGATAATGCTGAAACACTGCGGCGAGTAAGGGGTCTTCCCAGGGTGAAGTAATGGGAGCTGCAACCCTGTTGACTGCTAATGTCTGTGGAAGCAGGGTTAGCTAGCGGGGGTTAGCTAGGAACAGGGTGTGGTCCATAGTCTGACTCAGTGGCCAACCTGTGTGATAAGCTCTGTACATAGACTACTGAGATGAGGTTATTCTTTGCCATTCAGTTTCATTGGTGTTTGTTGTAACTTCATCAATCAATGCTTCAATCACTACCTCTTCATTAACACACATTAATTCCCAAGTATTAGTATGTTACCATCTTCTTCTTCTTCTATTTCAGACCCCCTGTTCAATTATTCTTGTTGTTTAGATTTAGAAATAAGCCCAGTTTGGTGTCGAAGACAGGAGGTGTCTAGCGGAGCCAGCAGGTTTGTGGCGGTTTTGCCCTGGTGAAGGTCTGAACTGGGAGATGGTCCCTCAGAATCGGCCCGTGTCGCTTCTTAGCAGCGCCGAGGGGGGAATGATTTTGATCAGACACAAACTGCAGGGGTGTTGTGTGCACAGACGGGACTCTGTGTGTTAGTCTGCAAAAGAAGCTGGTTTCCCAAAAGCCTTCCTGCCATTAAGCACTGATGAGTCATTCATTGTCCATTGGTGTTTTTTCCTCTTGTTCACCCGTCGCCATCTTCTCTCCAGATGCCAAGCATCTCATTTATCAAATGGTTATTATATATTCACAAAAATATGAACCAAAAACATTCCTTTTTTTATAATATGTGGCTGGGAAACCACACTCCATAACGACAATACAAAAAGCATTGTGTTTAAAATTGCAAAGCACACTTCTGGGTCGAATGAAGAGAGCTTAGTTGTATTCGAGCTCCTCTGTCCAAAGAGCAAAAGAAGGCCATGTGTCATGTGGATATAGTATATGAATGGCACATCAACAGCATTCCCCTGACAGAACAGTGAGATTTAAAGCTCCATTGTGTTTGTTTAAGCCTGTTGGGGACTCCAGCATTAGGGCCTGAAACAGTGGTGTATCATCAGCGAAACATGTACCGGTAGGAGATGTTTGAACTGCAAAACATTCCCCACAGCTTCTGCACCATTCTCTATGGACGTACATGTTAACTGGTGAGCCCTCCAACAAACTCAGTCATATCTCAACATATATATATATATATATATATATATATATATATATATATATATATATATATATTAATAGCTCATTTCAAAATCCTTATCCAGTGTTAGCTAATATTACTGTGCTTGTATTAGCACACATTACAATGTATTGTAAAGTTAGCCCTATCCTAACCTCCAGTGTCTTAGTGATAGATAGAGATCCCTTACTAAAGAATATAATCTTTAAAATGATCTAATAACCAACTATGATGTTGTGTATGACATAGTGCATACTTTAGAAACATATATATGTAACTTGATTTCATCTCTATTTTGCAACAGATCTCTCCGTAAATCTATCGTACTATTGTAGCCTATGTATAAAGAAAAAGACTGCACTCTTTTTTGCTGCTACACCATTTGTGCCCTTTCTGATGTCTGTGTAAAATAATGTCTCATGTTAGAATAGTGCATCAGTGTCAACTAATACACTCGTTGTCTTTGTAAATGTGTATACTGCTGTTTAAGATATTGCAAAAGCATACCAGGACACAACAGTGATGTTCCAGATGTTATTAAAGGAAATATCTTATTTTTTGTATAAACTCATTGGCACAGGTTATGTGTTCTCTGGTCTCTGTCAAATACATGGTTCCTGATCCTTCTGCTATGATTTGTCTTGCTATGTCCCTCCGTCGAGCGGTTAAGATAGTGGACGGACGGATGGATGGATGGATGTCCCTCCGTCTTCTCCAGCCACCTCTCTTTTATAAAGAAAAAAAATCGAACTCTCTCACCTAAATGTAATGAAAGACAAACAGGCGTTTCGATTAGGGTGCCACCCTGGGAGTTGGGTACAGAGATGTGAGCATTGTCATGTTGTGAGACATAATATTGTCGCTACGCCTCCCCTCACATATCCTGCTGAGTCAAGAGCTCGTCAGGTGCCCGCTGTGCAAGAGACAAAGAGAACTGACAGAGAGAAAGCGAGAGGGAGGGAGGGAGGGAGAGGGGATTGTCTGACTATGTACCCATCTGTTTGTATTGATTTTACTGAGCGCTGGGATGGGCTGAACTCCAGTGGTGGTGACAGCGCAATTTGCACTGTCAGCAATATGATTTTCCTGGTCTATTTCCCATCATGGAGGTGACCTCAGACTGCAGATGGGTCATTTACCATCTCATAATAAGTACCATGGCAAGTGGTTATAGAAGAATTAGAAATGACAGTGGGGTTGATGCACCATGACACAAGTCCTCCAACCTATACGACCACATAGGTCGTTTGTCCTCTAATATGACCCACAGGAGCGTTTCCTAAATTAGCGCCCCTACCGACGGCAGGAGATAGGCCACAGATACTTTTCGCCTCTGTGCATTGTGGGTTTTTAAAACAATTTGAGAACAACAGAATCATAAAGTCAGTGTGGTTTTGTGTTGTCTCGCCGTCTAGTATAGTAAGTAAGATTGCTATTGGCAGTATGTTTACCTTGCAGAAACTGCAGGAAAGTAGAGACGGACAGTTTCTCTCACTGACTACATGAACACGTGTGTCTTTTATTTTATTCACAAACCAACAGCCCGAGCAACATGGCACTGCTCTAAGCAATCATCGCTGTAGCTCACCCTGTCACTTTCTTAAAGCGACCAGAACCTATTATGGTGAATTATGTCCATAGAGTCCGCTACATAGCCCCCCCCCCCAGAATTCACCATAATAGAAAAAGTCAGCGTGGAGGGGGGTGGATGGCCTAGCCGCAACGGCTTCGCTGAACAGGTGCAGAGGCCAGGGGGGCCCACATGAGAGGCCTTAGGGACCCTGCAGCAGCGTGGGGGTAGGGTGGAGAGTGGAGGAACCTTAGGGGCTGTGTTGGGGGGGTGGGGGCAAGGTAGGACGGCACTTCTGCCGTGGGGGCTGGGCAAGTCCAATAGGTCGGTCCAAGTCCAGGTGAGCCAGTTTGAGGCGATCCACTGAAATATGCTCTGGTTTGTTGCCAACTTCCACGACAAAGTGCTTGTTCCCGGTCTCCAGGATGCATAATGGCCCGTCGTAGGGAGGCTGCAGGGGTCCACGGTGGGCGTCGTGGCGGATGAAAACGTACTCCGCCAACTGCAGACTTCCGGGGATGTGAGACTGTGGGAGGCCGTGTTGTGAAGTGGGGACTGGTGCAAAAACTCTGGCGTCATCCAGGAGCGTGGTCCGTTGATGGGCTGCAGACCAGGGAACTGTGGTGTTGGGGACGAATTCCCCTGGGACCCGCAGCGGCTGTCCATAAACCAGTTCAGAGGACGAGGACTGGAGGTCCTCCTTAGGGGCAGTCCTGATGCCCAACATGACCCACGGGAGCCTGTCGACCCAGCTGCTATCCTTGAGGCTGACCCAAAGAGCGGCCTTCACAGAGCGATGAAACCGCTTGCATAACCCGTTGGCCTGTTGGTGGTACGCGGTGGTACGGTGGGGCTTCACCCCTATGCTCTCTGCAACTGTGTTCCAGAGCTCAGACGCAAACTGTGATACCCGGTCCGAGGAAAGGTCAGATGGGGTGCCGAACTGAGCAACCCAGGTCCCGATGAACGCCCGGGCTATTTCGGTGGACACCGCCGATGATAGTGGGACAGCTTCTGGCCATCGAGTGGTCCTGTCCACCACGGTGAGGAGGTAAGTAAAACCGTGGGGGGGGGGCACGGGGCCCACTAGTTCCACGTTTACGTGGTCAAACCTCCTTTCGGGCACTGGGAACTGTGCCAGGGGGGCTCTGGTGTGGCGGTGCACTTTGGAGCGCTGACACTCCACGCAGGTGTCAGCCCAGTCTCTCACATCTCTTTTGACCCGTGTCAGATGAACTTGGCCGCCAGTAGTCTTTGAGACGGCTTTTCGCCAGGGTTGGAGAGGCCATGGACAGCATCGAAAACACGCCACCTCCAGCCAGTGGGAATGACGGGCAAGACCTGTGGAGACGTCGCACAGGAGTGTGGTGCCAGCGTCGTCATAAGCCACGTCCTCTAACTGCAGCCCTGTGACAGCTATAACAGAGGTCTAGGGCCTCTACAGATGCGCTGAATAGGGCCGGCGAACACTATTTATATTCCAACATTTATATTAATGAACAATAATAACATATGACCGATCATAATTCACATGCACACACACATAAACATAACACAACACGTGTCGGCGTGAGAAAACGCCCAACTAAGCTAACCAGCATGGCATAGCTAGCAGCGTCTCACTAGCAGAGAGGAACAACAGCAACAGAAAACGGATTTATATAAACATATTATATACAGTAAATGATACGGGCACCAATGAAGACATAAATAATCTACTTACATCTGTCATTGACACACAATTTCATCGAAATGGAAGAGGCAAACTGTAGCTCACTAGCAGACAGGCGGACTGAGATAGTCTGGTTAGAACCGGAAAGTCTCTGTATTTCTTAAAGGGCCAGTAACCTTACCAGTAGACTGAAGTGAGTGCACAATACTAGTAATACTAGCGGGAGCCAGACTAAACTCGTCTTCTTAACAAGGGCTTTCCTACAAAAGCCGTCCTGAAAGCCTGCATGTCCGGGTCGTTGGCCTGGTCAGCTGCCATGCGGGCATAGTCAAGACCCAAGTGGACGGACCCCCGCAATGGCCCGGGAGAGGCAGTCGGCCACGAGGTTGGTTTTGCCAGCAGCATGCTCTACGTCCGTGGTGAACTCCGAGATGTAGGAGAGCTGTCGTTGCTGGCGGGCCACCTCAGCCACCTTGGCCATGGCGAACGTCAGTGGTTTGTGGTTCACAAACGCCGTGAACTGGCGGGCCTCCAGTGTAGCGGACCTCAGCCGGACAATCGTGACGCATACTGATGTGTAACCGGTTATTTTCTTGTCCGGTGCGGGATTCGATACGGGGCGTACTGCACCACAAGGCGACATCACTAACCGCTCGGCTAAAGGGTCAGACCCGTTAGCTAGGGGCTAACGTGTCTTATTAGTAGTTTACAGATGTTTCCAGAAGACTTCATTAATGTTGAGCCCTTATCCTTATTTTGAACATAAATTAGTGCCTCTCCCCTTACACGTTTCTTCTTGAACCACCGTGAAAGCTTGTTCCCGTCCCAGCTAGGCGCTTAATTTTTTATTAATGGAAACATTTTTATGCAGAGTAATAACGAACAGGTGTCCTTTTGTCTGTCGCTCACTCGTGTGAAAACAAAATTTTAGATGCGAGATTTTCTAGATCCGCCGAAAAACATTTAAAATAAAAGACCCGTAGCATTCAAAAGGGGAAGCTAACAAAATAAAAGCTTTCAGGAAGTGATTATCCTATTAATACAAAAATTTTAAGATACCTTTACACTCCCACCAATCATGAGTGAATAATGAAACAATATACAGTTTGCATTAAGAACGTATGATTTTTGACTGAAAAGTACCCTACCTACATAAGAACACAAATACAGTAACTTATGCCACAAGTGGAAATCCCTTACAAGCTAAGTAAGACCATGAACTATAAGGAGGGGGTATTATGAATGATAGAGAGAGGGAGCGTATTTAGCTGGCCTCCAGCAGCAGGACTAGCTTCTGGACTGGGCGCTGAACTTCACACATCTTGTGGAGACGTTCCCCTTTCTTGCCAAGCTCCTGTCACCAAGGCAGACCTTAACTCTTCTTACTAATCCGTCCTTGTCAGTAATGGTTCTTGAAACTCTGCCCAATCTCCACTCATTTCTGTGCACATCATCTCCTTTCACAATTATAATATCTCCAACGTGCAGATTTCTTCGGGGGGTATGCCGACACTGTCTGAGAGTGATGTTGGCAAGGTATTCTTTTCGCCAGTGACTCCAGAACTGTTCTGCCAGGTATTGAACATGTCGCCACCTTTTCTTTCCATACATGTCTTCTCTGACGAATTCTCCTGGGGGAGGTAAGGCTGTAGCAGATTTCCTAGTCAGAAGATGGTTGGGGCTAAGAGGCTCGAGGCTGTGGGGATCAGTGCGGTCGTTAACAGTCAGCAGGCGACTGTTGACGATTGCCATAGCTTCACAGAGGAATGCTCGTAGAGAAGCATCATTTAGCCTACTGGAGGACAGAGAAAGCATGGACCTTAGGACGCTTCTCACTGTCCTAATCTGTCTCTCCCACACCCCTCCAACATGACTTGGTGCATTCATTCTAAAGTCGCACTGTTTCTCAGCAAGAAATGCAGCCAGCCGGTCTGCATTAACATCCTTTAGAGCTTCCTTGAGTTCATTTTAGTCCAACAAATGTGCTGCCTTGATCAGACTTAATCTGATGAACTGTGCCCCGTATGGCAATGAAACATCTACGGCCATTGATGAGGGCGTCTGTAGATATGCTGTCAAGCATCTCAGTATGGACGGCAAGTGAAGAGAAGACCATACCGCTTGTTTTCTTTTCTTCCTTGCTTTGTAAGAAATAGGCCAAAGCAGTCCATGCCAAAAAAACTGAAGGGGGGCGATGGTTCTACACGTTCTGGAGGTAGATCAGCCATCCTTTGCCCTTCTGTTGGTCTCCGTTGCCATCTACATGTAGGATGATACTGCCCGGTGGATTCCTGGAATCCAGTAGCCGTTGGACCTGACTTAATTTATGGTGAGACCTTTGCCTTGATGTTTAACTCTTTCATGGTAATGATCAACCATTATCCTTGTAATATGATGATCTTTCGGGATGATTAAAGGGTGCTTGATGGAGTTGGGAAGAGAGGAGTTGCACAGTCTTCCTCCTACTCCGAGGACACCATCCTTGCCAAGGAGAGCATCAAGAGAATGCAACGGATTCTGAGACGGTAGGGAGGTCCCTTTGCTCAGCAGGTTCAGCTCTTCATGATATACATTTTTCTGCAGGTCTTTGATTATGCAACGTTCCGCATCTTCTCGTTCCATTACAGTGGTGAGGCCGTTTGTTTTGTTTTTCTGTATGTCTTCATCTGTCTTATTGAGGAATGTGATGTCACATTGTGACGCATTTTTGGTGTCTTCACTGCCATCCTTGAGGTCGGATTTTAGGATGCGGATAAGATCAGCAGGGGTTGCTGGAGGCAGCTCTTTAACGGTGCCTCTGTGACACAAACGACTTGTGCTCAGCAAATCGTGTCTTTGTGATGAGCGCCCCACAATGCTCCATCCTAAGTCCGTCTGTATAGCATAGGGTTCCTTGTCACCTCCTAGAATGACTTGCCTAGGTGCCATTGTTCTAGAGCAGTTATAGCCTATGAGAAGATCTAACTCACAGTCCTTAAGCGGTTGGATCTCATCCACTATTTCTGTGACATGACTCCATTGTTTGGCAGTCTCGCAAGTAGGAATGTGAGCACGGTTTACCGGTATGCAGCCTTTCGTGTAGGCCACTGGAAGATCGACTTGAATGGCGGAACTGTATCCTCTTACACGAAGGCCAGAAACACTCTCACTTGTGAGAACTGTATCTTTTCCACTCATAGTAGTCAACTTTAGCTACTTGTCAGCATCAAGGCCATCGCTCACCTCTTGGTCAATGAATGTAGTATCGCTTTGAGTGTCGAGTAGACAAGTTTCTCTGCAGTTGGGTTATTTTTGGACGATACCCATACTGGTATAACCATTGATGTGTTGGATGAGGCTTCTCCTGCTACACTGAGTGATGTTGCACCGGCGCCTTGATTTGTCTCTATTACTGATGAAGACCTTTCCTTTCCATAGTTGTCGTCGTGGAGAGCTGTAGGATGCTTTCCCTTGCAGGTGTCACAGAAGGGACGATGACGACAGTCTTGCGCTGTGACTGGGTTTTAGGCAGCCATAGCAGAATTTCTCATTTTTTCCTTGGCATAGTTCCTTCGCTCCACTAACATGTCTGTGAACTTGGAGTATGCATGAAGCTGATGTCTATTGTCCTGGCACAGAATACATGGAGTCTTGGCCTTTCTCTGGTCTGCCCTTTGGTTCTCTTTATCAGTGACCGTTTGAGTTGTGAGAACACTGGCCTTGTTTCTCGTTGTGTCTCTGAGATTTCTCTTCTCAGTGCTAGGGTCTGACGAATGAGGGGCATGGAGCGATGTAATCGGGTTGCACGCAATCTCTGCTTCAGTTGATGTGAATCTGGCAAAGTCCTTAAAGCTTGGAAATTCTTGCTTCTCATTCAGGCTTTGCGTGACTTGGTGGTTCCAACGTGAAGCTGCCCAGTCTGGTAGCTTGTGAACAAGCTTCTGATTCTCCTCACAGTCATTCAATATGTCGAGGCCCTTGACACGAGGCATTGCATCTTGACAAGCATTCAGGAAATCAGAGAAGTTTCTAAGTCCCTCAGCATCCTTAGGGTGGATCTTTGACCAGCTCGAGAGCTTCTCTCTGAATGCTCTCTGAATGGCGAATGGCTGGCCAAAGCGATGATTCAGCTTGTTCCAAGCGTCTTGGTAGGCTTCATTGTCATTTCGGAAGAAGGTGCCATCTAGAGCCTGTCGTGCTGGGCCACCAACATAGTACTTTAGCTAGTAGAGTTTTTCAGCTGGAGTGATTGCTCTTTGGTCAATGAGTGAAGTGAATGCTGAGTTCCATTGAATGTATCGTATTGGATCACCATTGAAGACGAATGGCTCTTGAACAGGGAGCCTATTTAAGACTATGCTGTCTTGCAAGACTTGGGTAAGAGAGGAAATGTCTGTATGAGAAGGTGTTGCTCCGTGGGTCAGGGGGACTGCAGTTACAGGCACATTCTTTGCTTCCTTGTATCTTTCATTATTAATGTAGTTAGCGGCTTCACGTTCTGTCTCCTTATCATAGACCTTCAGCTTGGCTTGAGCTGCCCGCAATTCTTTCTCTGCCTGCAATCTCTCCAACTCACTCACGCCTTTGTGCCTCCAGAGCTTTCCTTTATTTTTCCTCTAACTCTCGTATTGATTCCTTTTGTCTTTCTTCAACTTGCAGCATCTCATAATTTGCTTCTTTCACTGCTAGTTCGGCAGCTGCCTTCGCACGCTTGGCTGCTATTGATGGAGCCATGGATTAGGGGTCGGACTTGCTGTGACTTGTAGAAGGTGATTCATGAAGGCACTACCTTACTTGTCTCTCATTAAACTCTGCCTCATCATCTATCGTTCTGCTGTAGGCAATGCCGATGAATTCTGTGGTCACCGATTCACATGTATCAACTCGTGTTCTTGTGTCAGTGTGTGGCGAGGTCTCTAATTTTACCGTACGTGTTCATATTTCTTCCTTACCTTTCTTTAGTTCTACTATGAGAGACCAGAGCTGACTCTCCGGCATGTATGTCTTTAGTTGATCTCTTGCCTTACGTATGTGGAGCTTCTGTTGCTCGTACATGGAACGCAATTTTTTCTTCTTCTTGGCCTCTTCAGCTTGGCGCGCACGCATCTTCTCTGTGGGATTCCGTGCGCGTTCAGAGCGCCGGAGACCTTCAAGGAGATCATTGTCTTTCTGAGATTTACCTTGGAGACCAGTCCGAGTTAGTTGCTTTGCTTCAGTGGTTTCTTGCTGACGTAGTCTCTCAGACGTATCTACTCCTGTGTGGCGCACCCTCCGTGAGTCTTGAACTTCATGCTGCAAACCAGCCATCAGCTCCTCAATATCTCTTTCACTAGCTGACTCTGACATCATGAACTACTTAGAATTATTATTACTATTAATTTTTTCGTAGGTCAGAAGACAGCCCTTTAGCAGATGTGATTAACCTTAGCAATGAACAACATAAACATAGCATATCAGCACATAAGTACAAGAAAACCAGCATAAATATGCTAACATACACATTCAAATAAATGTAAAAGTCAGTATGAATACCACAGTTAACACAGTTCTCAAGCACTTGAAAGGTAAGTCCCAAAATGACGAAGAAAAAATGTCCTTAATTACAAGAGTCCATTTATCCCGTGTTGGTGTAACAACAGCTTTTTGCAGCTGAGTATTAAATGCTCATTGATTCAGCCCAAGAAACTGTCCATCCCTAGCTCACCCTGTTAGTAATACCATAGTCTGTGTAACGACAGAGCGATACTCATGGTCCTGCATCAATGTCGTGAATATGTCCGTACTTGACCATTGCACCTAGTCCGTGTGACCGCTGCCCGAATAGCCTTGGATCAGGCGCAGACGCGTGGAAGGATGTGCTGTTAGATGAATCCACGTGGATGGTGTGCGATAGTAGTGGCAGCAGCAGCCCCGCCGTGAAGAAGACCCTCCGTCATGACCCGTCAGAGAGGCAGCAGGTCCCCAGCCGGACCGTCGTGACGCATACTGATATTTCCAGAAGACTTTATTTATGTTCAGCCCTTATTCTTATTTTGAACATAAATTCGTGTCTCTCCTCTTACACGTTTCTCCCTGAAACACCGTAAAAACGTGTTCCCGTTCCAGCGGGGCGCTTAATTTTTAATTAATGGAAACATTTTCATGCAGAGTAATAACGAACAGGTGTCCTTTTGTCTGTCGCTCACTCGTGCGAAAACATTTTAGATGCGAGATTTTTTAGATCCGCCGAAAGATCTTCAAAACAAAACACCAGTAACACTCAAAAGAGGATAATAACAAAATAAAAGCTTTCATGAAGTGATTATCCTATTAATACAACATTTTTAAGGGTCCTTTACATCAAGCAGGGAACGGAACTGTCCAACGGCGAAGTAGAGAGCGAGGCGCTCCCGATCGAAGGTGCTATACTCCTGTTTGCTGGGGCGTAACTATCTGCTGAGGAAAGCGAGCGGCTGCCAAGGGCCGTTCATCCACTGCTCGTGCACCGCCCCGACTGCGCAGTCCGAAGCGTCTGTGGTAATGGCGATCGGAGCCTTGGGTGATGGGTGCGCCAGCATTGTTGCGTCAGCCAGAGCAGTCCTAACGTCTACAAACGCCGTGTCTTTCTCCGCGGACCAGCCCACAGTGTGTTTGGTGGCCTTGCCTTTCAGGGCATCATACTGTAACGTGCATGGATAAGTAGACACGTTGGTCCTTGACTAACGGGTCGGACCCTTTAGTCGACTGGTTAACGTTGTCGCTTGCGGTGTGGGAGCCACGGGTTCGCGTCCCGGCTGTGGCAGTACCCGGACTGCCCCCCGAATTCGCTACATTAGTGTCAGAAGTGGAATAGTGCGACCGTGAGGTCATCGGAAGCGCGTGCGCCCAGAGGCGTGAGGGAGTTGATATGCTGAAGCGCGCGCTTCTCGAAGGAGGGGCGTAATGTAACGTGCATGGATAAGTAGACACGTTGGTTCTTGACTAACGGGTCGGACCCTTTAGTCGACTGGTTAACGTTGTCGCTTGCGGTTGTGGGAGCCACGGGTTCGCGTCCTTGCTGTGGCGGTACCCGGACTGCCCCCCGAATTCGCTACAATACAGTGGTCGCATGAGTTGAGCAGCTCAAGGGGATAAAGCGGTGGTAAAAGTTCACCATGCCGAGGAACTCCTGTAGGGACTTGACTGTGAGCGGTCGCGGGAAGTTCATGACGACGTCCACCGTTGACGGGAGGGGTACCGCCCCGTCTCTGGTGACTCGGTGTCCGAGGAAATCGATGGTGGTCAGCCCGAACTGGCACTTAGCTGGATTGACGATCAGCCCGTGCTGGCTGAGCCGCTCGAAGAGTCCGGAGGTGGGACAGGTGTTCCGCTTTGGAGGTGCTGGCGACGAGGATGTCGTCTAGATAGACGAAAACGAAAGGCAGGTCCCGTAGCACCGAATCCACGAGGCGCTGGAATGTCTACGCGGCGTTCTTGAGGCCGAACGGCATGCGCAGGAACTCGAACAGTCCAAATGGGGTGATCATAGCCGTTTTGGGGACATCCAGCGGGTGGACTGGCACCTGATGGTGTCCACGGACGAGGTCCACTTTGGAAAAGATGACTTTTCCAGCCAGGTGGGCGGAAAAATCTTGGATGTGTGGGACTGCGTGTGTCGTTGTATTGTCGAGTCGGCGGTAATCACCGCACGGGCGCCACCCGCCGCCAGGCTTCGGGACGATGTGGAAGGGTGAAGCCCACGGGCTGTTGGAGCGGCGAATGATGCCGAGACGCTCCATATTCTCGAACTCCTCCCTGGTGGCGGTGCGTTTGGCCGGGTCGAGGCGCCGAGCCCGAGTATAGACTGGTGGGCCAGTGGTGGTGATGTGGTGCTCCACTCCGTGCTTGGCGGTGGAAGACGAGAAAGTGGGCTGCGTGAGGAGCGGGAACTCAGCGAGAAGCCGGAGAAATAGTCGGTGGCGGAGAGCATGCTAGACAGTCTGATGGAGTCCGCTCCGCTGAGAGTACACATACGAACAGAAAGTGACAGCGTCGATCAAGCGGCGGTTTTTGACATCCACCAGCAGCCCATAGGCGCATGGGAAATCCGCGCCGAGGAGGGGGACGGCCAATTTTGCCGTGAGAAAGTCCCAACCGAACCGCTGTCCTCCGAAACACAGCTCCACCTAGTGCCATAAGTGCGGATGGAGCTGCCGTTAGCGGCTTCCATTTGGGGAGAAGGGGCATATCCGCAGGACAGGATGTCTACTCTCGATGCGGGCAGAACGCTCCTCTGCGCGCCCGTGTCGCACAGGAACCGCCGTCCCGAAATTGTGTCTTGATGAACAGCGGCCTGCCAGTTCGGCCGACGCACATGGCCACTACTGAGCGCCCGCTGAAACTGCATGGAGATTGGCACCGCTTGGCCTTGGGTCCAAACTTTGCGTGGTAAAAACACAGGCCGTGGTCCTGCCGCCGTCGAGGAGCTGTTGCTGCGGCGGCGACCGTTGTGTCTCCAGGCCGTGGTGAAAATGTTTGGGCAGGAAAAACCGCGGCCGCGCAGTGCTGCTGACCAGCCAGGAAAAACTTACCAGCCTCTTCGGCCAGAGCACGACTGTCAGTGATGGCGGTGTTGGCTAAAGCAGTCCGTACCTGAGAAGGCAGCTGCCGCAGAAACAGTTGGATGAAGAGGAAGCCGGGCTTGTGCTCTTCCAGGAGATCCAGCATCCTGTCCATAAGTTCAGATGGCTTATTGTCACCGAGGCCTTGTAGAGAGAAGAGCCGGCTGACCCGCTCAGCGTCAGAAAGTTCAATAGTTTTCAACAGGTGAGCCTTGAGTGTCTCGTATTTATCCTGCTGCTGAGGACTTCTGAGGAGGCTCAACACTCTGCTTGCTGTTGAACTGCCGAGAGCCGACACCAAATAACAGTATTTTGTGGCGTCCGCGGCGATTTCTCGCAATGCGAACTGCGCTCCTGTCTGGGCGAACCAAGCCGAGGCTGACGACCCCCAGAACTCCAGCATGGGAGAAACCGCATAGGTAGTCATGAAGAGTTGTCTCTGGAAACGTCCAGAAGACAAACGTCGGGGTGTAGAAATTGCAGGAAAGTAGAGACGGACAATTTCTCTCACTGACTACACGAACGCGTGTGTCGTTTATGTTATTCGCAAACCAACAGCTCGAGCAACATGGCGCTGCTCCAACCAATCATCGCCGTAGCTCCACCCTGTCAACCCGGAAATACTTTCTTAAAGCGACCAGAAGGTATTATGGGGAATTATGTCCATGATAGCGCCCGCTACAACCTATGAATGACGTCATAAGAGCTAACTTCACGTTAGGCAAAAGTTAGAAAGTCAGCTAGCGTGGACATTATAACCGCTATGTGACATTAAACTTTGCTTTTGTAAACTACTAATAAGACACGTTAGCCCCTAGCTAACGGGTCTGACCCTTTAGCCGAGCGGTTAGTGATGTCGCCTTGTGGTGCAGTACACTCCGTATCGAATCCCGCACCGGGCAAGAAAATAACTGGTTACATTGGTGGCAGCGGAGGAATCCGGAAGTGTGCAGATCCTCAGAAGTCTCTTCGGAGCGCGGGAATAACAAAGCGCGAGGGCGCGCTTCCGGGGAGGGTGACTGTAATGAATGAAAGGTCACGTGTTTAACTTGACCTACTCACGGGTGTACGTGCAGTGCGTGTGACATATACAGGAAGTGAGAAGCGGATGTTATGAAGGTTGTATGTCGGATGAACGCTAGTAAAAGCTACACAGTTAAGAACCTACGAAGTCGGCTCGTTCTTGAATTATTCTTATGTCAGTAAGACAAGGCGTCTACGGACATTACATGGTGTCAGAATAGTCTGTGTATCTGAACACGAGCGGTCATGCCGAAGTTTAATCCGCCGAGTGAATTCAAGTTTGACTGCCCCGTTGAATGGCCGGAGTGGAGACAACGGTTTTCGCGCTTCAGGCTCGCGACAAAGCTGGATAAAGACGACGGGGAGATTCAAGTGAGTTCGCTGATTTATGCAATGGGCAGCGAGGCTGAAAAGATATTCAGCTCGTTTGACTTCGCGGCGGAGGGTGATAAAGTGGACTATGATATCGTACTGAAAAGGTTCGACGACTACTTTATTCCCCGCCGTAACATCATACATGAGAGGGCGTGCTTCTATCAACGTAGCCAGCAGCCAGGAGAGACAGCGGAGATGTACATCCGGACGTTGTATGAGCTGTCTGAACACTGTGAGTTTGGGGACAAGAGGGATGAACATATCAGAGATCGTCTGGTAGTGGGCATAAAAGATAAGGTGCTCTCCCGTCAGTTCCAGCTCACAGCGGACCTTACTCTGGTGAAAGTCATTGAACAAGTGCGCCAGGCGGAGGCAATAACAAAGTAGCTCAGCCTCCAAGCTAACCAACCAGAGGCCCTGCTGGCTAACGTCAATGTTGTCCGATGGCGGGACGAACGCCAAAACAAAAAGGGCGGACAGCGTCATGGTGGCGGCAGTCCGGCAACCAACAAAGTAGATGAATGCGGGAGGTGCGGCAAGACGCAGCACACCGATGAGCGGAAGTGTCCTGCAACGAACAGTAAGTGCAACAAGTGTCATAAAAAGGGACATTGGGAGCGTGTATGTCACTCTAAAGCGGTGAGAGAAGTCACTGAAGAGGTTAAACAGCTGTACTTTCTGGGAGAAGTTGGCAAAGAGAGCAGTCAGGAAGATTGGACTGTTAGTTTAACAATAAGTGATGTACCAATAACCTTTAAAATTGACACGGGGGCAGACGCTACTGTTATCAACCAAGGGACATTTAAAAAGCTGAAGCCAAACATAAAACTGGGACCTCCTGACACATGCTTCATAAGCCCAGGTGGAAACATCAGCTGCATAGGACAGTTTCAAGCCACAACCAAATACAAGGAGAAACAATACTCCTTTCCAGTGTATGTGATCAAGGGGAGAGGCAGCTGTCTGCTGAGTCGTCCAGAGGCAGTGGAGATGGGTCTAGTGAAGCGGATGAATGAGGTCAGTGGAGTTTTCGGTTCAAGTGGACTGCTGAAAACAGACCCAGTGAAAATAGCTCTGGTGGAGGGTGCCCAGCCATACGCGGTGCATACAGCCAGACGGATACCGCTGCCACTTGTACCACTGGTTAAGAAAGAACTGCAGCGCATGGAAAATGAGGGCATTATTGAAAAAGTGACTCAGCCCACAGAATGGTGCGCCGCTATGGTGCCGGTGCTGAAACCGAACAAGAAAGAGGTTCGCTGCTGCGCTGACCTCAGGAGGCTGAATCGAGCGGTGAAACGTGAGAAATACGTGCTGCCCACTATGGAGGAAATAATGCCAAGGCTCGCAGGGTCAAAGTTCTTCACAACGTTGGATGCAGCAAGTGGGTTTTACCAGATCCCCTTGGATGAAGACAGCAGGGGGCTCACCACTTTCATCCCCCCATTTGGGAGGTATGCTTTCTGCCGCCTTCCATTTGGTATAACGAGTGCTCCAGAGATTTTCCAGAGAAAGATGGCGGAAACTCTGACCGGGCTAGAGGGCACAGAGGTGTACATGGATGACATCCTTATACATGGAGAGACTGAGGAAATCCATGACCGGCGCCTAGCAGAAGCGCTGGGGGTCATTGAAACAGCAGGTCTCAAACTGAACCAAGCGAAATGCAAGTTCAAACAGAAACAAGTCCGCTTACTTGGTCATATCATCAACGAGGCAGGCATCAGACCTGACCCGGACAAAGTGGCCGGAATAGAGAACTTTCCTCAGCCCCAGAACGTGACGGAACTCAAGAGGTTCCTCGGGATGGTGAACTATTTGGCAAAATATGTCCCAGAGCTGTCCACTGTAGGTCAGCCGCTTTATGGACTGCTTAAAGCAACGACAGAGTGGCAGTGGGGACCTGCACAGAACACAGCATTCCAAGACCTTAAAGCAGCACTCGCCACCGCCCCGGTACTCACCTTTTATGACGTCACTAAGGCTACGGTGGTGTCAGCAGATGCCAGCAGCTACGGGCTGGGAGGCGTTCTGCTCCAGCAGCACGGGGAATACTGGAAGCCCGTGGCCTACTGCTCCCGACGGCTGAGTGACGCAGAGACAAGGTACGCACAGATCGAGAAAGAGTGCTTAGCCAGCGTCTGGGCATGTGAAAGGTTCGAGAAGTACTTGTTTGGGCTTGACAATTTCAGACTTGTCACCGATCATAAACCACTAGTGCCTCTCATGAACAGCAAAGACTTGGATAATGTGCCCATTAGGTGCCAGAGACTGTTAATGAGGCTGATGCGTTTCAATGCAGTGGCTGAATACGCACCAGGCAAAACTTTAGCTGTAGCTGATGCACTCTCCAGAGGCCCAGAGCAGCGCTACGGAGATGGTGCCTCTCATGATGATGTTGCAGCGCACATTGATGCCATCGTGTGCCAGGTGCCTGCCACACCTCAAAGGATGCAGGAGATAAAACAGAGCACGGATGGGGATCTGCAGCTCCAGACAGTGTTGGGCTTCATCAGACACGGCTGGCCTGCGTATGTCGATAAAGTGCCGGAGACAGTCAGAGACTTTTATCAGGTGAGAGGGGAGTTATCTGCGGTAGATGGTTTAGTCATCAGAGGCAGTCGTATCGTCATTCCCACAGAGATGAGGGAGGTGATCTTAGACAGAATACACGACGGGCACCAGGGGATAGTTAAGTGCAGAGAGAGAGCTAGCCAGTCAGTGTGGTGGCCCAAAATGACAGAGCACATTACAACAAAGATACAGCAATGTCAATTCTGCAGAGAACACAAGAACACACAGAGAAAAGAGCCTTTAATGTCAAGTGAGCTCCCATCCAGACCATGGCAGAAAGTTGGCATAGACCTGTGTGAGTACAAAAAGCAAAACTACTTGATAGTGTCTGACTATTATTCCAGGTTTTTGGAGATCCTAAATCTACCAACAACTACTAGCAGTCAGGTTGTAGCTAGGCTGAAGGCTACATTTGCACGTTTTGGTATCCCTGAAATTGTAGTTAGCGATAATGGGCCACAGCTAGTTTCAGAAGAGATGAGGAGGTTCAGTGAGGATTATGATTTCATCCATGTGACTTCAAGCCCACACTACCCCCAGAGTAATGGACAGGCAGAGAGGGCTGTTCAGATAGCCAAAAGCATATTAAGGCAGGAAGACCCTCTCCTCGCCCTGTTGACATACAGAGCTACACCCTCTTCTTCCACTGGAGCCAGTCCAGCGGAATTGCTCATGGGTAGGAGACTCAGAACCACCTTACCCACATTGCAGCATAACCTGAAACCGGCCTGGCCTAAAGAGGAACTGATCAAAACCGCTGACGCCGCAGCCAAATCGAGGCAGGCTTTCTACTACAACCGCAGGAACGGCGTGCGGACACTGCGCCCACTGAACTCGGGTGACGCAGTACTCACCAAACTTGATGGACAGAAAACATGGACAATGCCAGCAGTTGTTCACAGTCAGAGCTCCACTCCCAGATCCTACATAGTGGAGACAGCTCAAGGTGAACATTACAGAAGGAACAGGCGCCACCTGTTGGCCACACCTAAAACACTCACCTTTGTCAGCAGGGATCCTGACCATGTCACTCCAGGGGAGAGTGGAAACACGGATGAGTCCCGAGCAGCAGAAATGCCAACTTCCACACCATATGTTACTCGCTCTGGCAGGGTGAGCAAGCCTGCAATCCGGCTGGATTTGTGAGGCGTATGGACTTGTGTACTGTGGGAGATTTTTTATTTTTTTGTGAAAAGGGGGGTGATATACAGGTTAAAATTGTTGGCAGTAAATGTTCAGAGAAATGTTTAGAAAATCATCTTAGAGGGGGAGATGTAATGAATGAAAGGTCACGTGTTTAACTTGACCTACTCACGGGTGTACGTGCAGTGCGTGTGACATATACAGGAAGTGAGAAGCGGATGTTATGAAGGTTGTATGTCGGATGAACGCTAGTAAAAGCTACACAGTTAAGAACCTACGAAGTCGGCTCGTTCTTGAATTATTCTTATGTCAGTAAGACAAGGCGTCTACGGACATTACAGTGACGACTGTAAACTACTAATAAGACACGTTAATCCTTAGTTTACGAGTCTGACCCTTTAGCCGAGCGGTTAGTGACGTCGCCTTGTGGGGCAGTACACTCCGTATCGAATCCCGCACCGGGCAAGAAAATAATCGGCTACGCTTTTATTAATATTCCTTCTCACGACAGCTTATGGAAGGAGATGCTTATTGTTACAGGGAAAGTGACGTCATAATTAGAGAGGACCGCGAGGAAGTAGCTGAAAACGTCACTGTAGGTCGTAATAAGCTTCTTGTGCAAACGACCTATGGGGTCGTTTTGTGGTGGAGGACAGTATATATTGATGATAGCGTGGATTTTAAGGATGCCGTTTGTTTCCTAACACAACAGTACTTTGTGTAGAGCTGGTAAACTACGTCGGTGGGTTTTAGAAAGCCTCTGTGCAGCAAGACAGACTGGAGGCGTTAGGAGGAAAGAGGAGAGGAAAGCAGAGGAGCTCAAAGACGCTGCCAACCTATCTGTCTGAGAGGGCATATTGCCAGTACTAAATATAGCTGCAAGATCAGGGAGCCAGAAAGGGGGGAGGAGGGAGGGGGCAAAGGATGGAAATGGAGAGAAATAGAGAAGAAATGCCCTTCCTCCTAAATGTATTTCCAGTGCCCTGTGCTCATTAGAAACCTCCAGCGTCCTGTCACCAAACTGACGAATAAAGCTGGAGACAAAACATCTCCGTCTTTACCTTGATGGGACTTCAGTTTGAGTATCTCTGTCTGTCTGTCTTTCTATCTGTGTGTCTGTCTATCTGTGTAACTGTGTGTGTGTCTGTGTGTGTGTGTGTCTGTCTATCCGTGTCTCTGTGTGTCTATCTGTGTGTCTCTGTGTCAGTGAGTCAGTCTGTCAGCCTGTATGTCTGTGTCCTTGGCGTTATCTCTTTCTGTCTGTCTGTCTGTCTGTCTGTCTGTCTGTCTGCTTCTTTGTCCATATTGTGCATCAGTGCATCTGACTGTTTCTGTCTCTGCTCTGCAGGCTGTATGTCCAGGTGTAGTTTGGAACAGTCCCTCTGTCTGTCTGGCTCTCTGTCTGTGTCTGTCTCTCTGTCCCTCTCTGTCTGTCTGTCTGTCTGTCTGCTTCTTTGTCCATATTGTTCATCAGCGCATCTGACTGTTTCTGTCTCGGCTCTGCAGGCTGTAGGTCCAGGTGTAGTTTGGAACAGTCCCTCTGTCTGTCTGTCTGTCTGTCTGTCTGTCTGGCTGGCTCTCTGTCTGTGTCTGTCTCTCTCTCTCTCTGTCTGTCTGCTTCTTTGTCCATATTGTTCATCAGTACATCTGACTGTTTCTGTCTATGCTCTGCAGGCTGTATGTCCAGGCGTAGTTTGGAACAGTCCCTCTGTCTGTCTGTCTGTCTGTCTGTCTGTCTGTCTGTCTCTCTGTCCCTCTCTGCCTGTCTGTCTCTCTTTCTCTATGTCTCTGTCTGTCTGTCTGTCTGTGTCTGTCTGTCTGTCTTGTCTGTCTTGCCCACTCACTCCATCACGGCCACTGTTTCTCTGGTTCTTTGCCCTTCTATCAGTGACCAGGGTTTCCTGTATTTTTCCACCTTGCTGTGCGTGTGTGTGTGTGTGTGAAGTTGTGTTGTTTTCAGGACTAACACAACTCCAGACATGTTTCTCTGTGTGTGAAGTTGTGTTGTTTTCAGGACTAACACAACCCCAGACATGTTTCTCTGTGTGTGAAGTTGTGTTGTTTTCAGGACTAACACAACTCCAGCCATGTTTCTGTGTGTGTGAAGTTGTGTTGTTTTCAGGAATAACACAACTCCAGCCATGTTTCCCTCCCTGCTTTTGTAGCAGCAGCTGTGTCGGAGCAGGCACTGGATGCTATCTGGCCTGAGACAGTGTTGTTAGATGTTATCTGTACCCATGTGTGTGATGCGTGTGTGTGTGTGTGTGTGTGTGTGTGTGTGTGTGTGTGATGTGGATGTGTGTGTGTGTATGCGTGAGGGGAGGAGCGACAAAGATAAGAGAAAAAGACAAGCAGAGAGACTGTTCAGTGCGAGTCATCATACACATCACACACTCGAGTGTGTGATGTGTATGAAATGTGTGTGTGTGTGTGTGTGGTGTGTATGTGTGTGCATGTGTGTGATGTATACGCGTGACGTGTATGTGTGACGTGTGTAGTGTGTGCGTAGTTTGTGTGTTTATGTGTGTCGACCACGCTGTCAGTTGTGTGAAGAGAAAACGGCGGCAGGGTTATCTGCTCCTGCAGCATGTTTCCCCGGCTCGCGCCTGGCTCGGCCCGTCCAGCACCTCTCGGGGAAAGGTTCCTGGGTCATGTTTACATGTATGACAAACTGTCTCTTTATCTGCACGATGGTAACCAGTCAGACGGTAACCAGTCAGGCAATAACCAGTCAGGCAATAACCAGTAGGCGGTAACCAGTCAGGCAATAACCAGTCAGACGGTAACCAGTCAGGCAATAACCAGTCAGACGGTAACCGGTCAGGCAATAACCAGTAGGCGGTAACCAGTCAGGCAATAACCAGTCAGATGGTAACCAGTCAGGCAATAACCAGTAAGCAGTAACCAGTCAGGCAATAACCAGTAGGCGGTAACCAGTCAGGCAATAACCAGTCAGACGGTAACCAGTCAGGCAATAACCAGTAGGCGGTAACAAGTCAGGCAATAACCAATCAGACAATAACCAGTCAGGCAATAACCAATCAGACGGTAACCTGTAGGCGGTAACCAGTCAGGCAATAACCAGTCAGACGGTAATCAGTTAGACAATAACCAGTCAGGCAATAACCAGTCAGGCAATAACCAATCAGATGGTAACCTGTAGGCGGTAACCAGTCAGGCAATAACCAGTCAGACGGTAATCAGTTAGACAATAACCAGTCAGGCAATAACCAGTCAGGCAATAACCAGTCAGACGGTAACCAGTCAGGCAATAACCAGTCAGGCAATAACCAGTAGGCGGTAACAAGTCAGACGGTAACCAGTAGGCGGTAACCAGTCAGACAATAACCAGTCAGGCAATAACCAGTAGGCGGTAACCAGTCAGGCGGTAACCAGTCAGGCAATAACCAGTCAGACGGTAACCAGTCAGGCAATAACCAGTAGGCGGTAACCAGTCAGGCAATAACCAATCAGACGGTAATCAGTCAGACAATAACCAGTCAGGCACTAACCAATCAGACGGTAACCTGTAGGCGGTAACCAGTCAGGCAATAACCAGTCAGACGGTAATCAGTTAGACAATAACCAGTCAGGCAATAACCAGTCAAGACGGTAACCAGTCAGACGGTAACCAGTCAGAGAATAACCAGTCAGGCAATAACCAGTCAGACGGTAACCAGTCAGAGAATAACCAGTCAGGCAATAACCAGTCAGACGGTAACCAGTCAGAGAGTAACCAGTCAGGCAATAACCAGTCAGACGGTAACCAGTCAGGCAATAACCAGTCAGACGGTAACCAGTCAGAGAATAACCAGTCAGGCAATAACCAGTCAGACGGTAACCAGTCAGGCAATAACCAGTCAGACGGTAATCAGTCAGAGAATAACCAGTCAGGCAATAACCAGTCAGACGGTAACCAGTCAGGCAATAACCAGTCAGATGGTAACCAGTCAGGAGAATGACGCCCTGTTCTGCGACGCCCTCGACTGACTACCTGTCTGTGATTCACAGACCGTTGTGTTTGGACCGAAGGGGAATCACCGTTTCTCGGTTGCTCAGACACGTGTCCAGAAACAGCTCACCATCTTCTCAGCTCCTCACACGCAATTTCAAAAACTCACACCCAACGGTCCAACATCTGAACACACACAAGCAGCCGGAAACCCGGAATACACGGCTGTTTGTTACACACCGGAGGGGTTATAAATCACAACACCGCTACCAATACGTTCAGAACGCGCGGGACGTCGTAGAATCGCAGCACCGACGATCCAGCAACACCCGGAACACTGAACCCTGGTGAGGGGGGACGTGCGGGTGGCTGGTGTGACGGAGGAAGATGCAGAAGACAGGAAGAGATGGAAACGGGTGATCCGCTGTGGCGCCCCCTAACGGGAGCAGCCGGAAGTAGCAGTAGAGACTATGCAGGAACACCCCGGTGTGAGAAACTCGACACACGACTGGAATGAACACCTCGTACGTTAGCGGGTAAGGACAAGATATGGTTCTGGTCAAAAACCTGACCTTCGAAATGCCACACTGACAGAACACGCTAGGAGTCCACGCGCAGTAAAATACTCCCATTCAACAAACTTTATTTCCAAATGTATAGGTTACCCAGCAGCCATCTGCTAGCCCACGCTGACCGGCAGTTCCGATAGCAACGAGGCGGGGGGGGGGGGTGTCTGGCTGGGAGAGCTGGCGCTGGATCTGCCGAGGGAGCTTGGTTTGCTGCGTCCGGCGGTGGGCCCAGGGACCACGGCCTCGGCCTGGAGCTGCGCCCGAGGAGGAAACGCCGAGGGCGGTCTGACAGGACACGGAAGCGGGGCAGGCTAAGCTAACTGCTAGGCCGTGCAGTTCCGACGGCCATCCTGGCTGGCGTCCGTTCTCCTGGGCAGTGGAATGTTTGGATTGTGTTGCACTAAGTGGGCTGTGTTGTTAACGGATTTTTGTTTTGTTCTCTCCGTTTTCGTATGTTTTTGGTGGTGTCGTTTTTTGGAAATTTGGGATTTTTTTTTTTTTGTCTTTTGTGCCACACTGCTGTGGGCTGGGGGATTCCTGACCGTCTTGCCTCAGGTCTGGGTCAGGCCATAATATCTCATCAACGTCACACATTATGTTTGCTCTTGCCAGGTAGCATGGGGGAAAAAGGCCCTTGTGTGCCCCCTGGATAGACTCCAACAGACACATCACCACAGGCGTCCACCATTGCCTCTGGAAGCTTCTGCTGTGCGTGGGGGTTGCAGTCATACACTCTCCCACTGCCATGCTGAGAAAACCTGGGGTGGTCACTGAACCAGGTGTGAACCAGAGCACCCCGATGGAAAGTCACCTTATCCGGGATGACAACATATTGGGCTTGCACTGCTTGCCCTGGCTCCCCTTCCTGTTGAAGAACGCTGTTGTGCAGCTGATCTAGAAACTGAAGGATTGGTGCCGTGTTGTATAGATCCACTCTGACACGGTGGGGGAGGACGCCACGATTGCTGACAGCTGCATATAGGGTGATATTACCTCCCCCCTCTGGACAGGAACTTGTATAATAAATGGTAAATGGACTGCATTTTATATAGCACTTTTCTTGCTGTGACAGCCACTCAAAGCGCTTTACGATCAATTAATGCCTCTCATTCACCCCCCTCCCCCCCACACACACACCGAGGGTGTGAATAATGCAAGGTAAGAACCAGCTCATCGAGAGCAGTTAGGGGTTAGGTGTCTTGCTCAGGGAAACCTTGACATTTTTGCAAGGAGGAGCCAAGGATCAAACTGGCAACTGACCAGTTACCAGACAACCTGCTCTACCTCCGAGACACTGTCGCCCCTGATGGCACGGTGACCAATGATGTTGCGCCCCCTTTTGTTAGGGTTGAACCCTGCCCCGTCGATGAAGACGTGGATGATGTGGCTCAGCCATGGCATTTAGCTCAAAGATTCTCTACAGAAGTAAAAACAAAACAAACTACTACAAATACAGTACTGTAATGTACTACTGTACTGGAATGAAAGATTGTGCACTGCAGTTACTACAGTGCTGTATTGATATGCTGGAGAGATGGGCCAGAAACTCTACATACTGTAAACATCCCGAGCAGTCTAGCAATTACCTGCACATATTGGAATCGTTGCTCCTTAACTTAACTCCTTAACTCTGTTTGAATTCCTTTCAAGAGGCACACGGTACAGCTGCTCCATCCTCGTGCATGTGGTTCTTCTGAAAGATCTGGTCAATGGTGGAAATGCTGATGCTGTCGATTCCATGGAAGACTACCTGGTCTTCAGCTAGTTGTGTTTGAATTTCCCTCAACGGATGGCATTAATCTCCATATTCACCAGAGCAGCCTCATGCTCAGCTGTGGCGAGTCTTTGCCCACCTGCAATAGATAGCTGCCTCTCAGTTCTGCAAACATGAAATCTGACCATTTCTGACTGAAGGTCGTCTATTCATTCATTCATTCATTCATCAGCCGCTTCTCTGGGGTCGGGTCATGGTGGCAGCAAGCTAAGTAAGGGCACTCCGGACGTCCCTCTCCCCAGCAACGCGCTCCAGCTCCTCCTGGGGGATCCCAAGGCGTTCCAAGGCCAGACTGGACATGTAGTCCCTCCAGCGAGTTCTGGGTCTACCCCGGGGTCTCCTCCATGTTGGCCGTGCCCGGTAAAGGAAGGGGGCGTCCTGATCAGATGCCTGAACCACCTCAACTGGTCCGCTCTTTGAGTTTAGGTTGTGATGACTTCCGTTAATCATATTGAGAGCGTGTGTTCGCCGAATGAACATTTATTCAGCTACTTTTGTGTAAGAAAGAGTTTTGAGTATTGAAAGATGTGTGGAAACAAGTGAATAGTGTTTACGGTTATGGAGAATGTGTGTATGGGTTTTTGTGCTACAGCAACCAGTTTTTGTGTTTAAGCAATCGAGAAAAACTGTAATGCAAGGGGACAGAGGTGAGGGGTAGGGGGTAGGTAGGGTAGGAAAGAGATAGATGAGGGCATAGTTGTGGTCGAGACATGCTTGCTCATGTTAGACTGAGGATGTGGGTACCAGTAGCAATAAAGGAAGATCAGAGTGCCTTCTGGATGTTATCTTTCTCCATACCATACCTGTTGGCCGATTCATCTGAACCCACCGCCTCTGCCTCTGACTCGTTTTCTCCTCCTCCCCCCTTCCCCTTTTCCCTGTAGTATTTCTCTGCTCATGTGCCCCTTACAGAGGTCATAATTTTATACTGTCCCCTTTTGCTGCAGCATGCATCACTGCTGTGACCCAGCTTTTCCCAACAGGTCCCCTCTGTGAATCTAGCTCCACTTTATTTCATAAGGGAAGCTTAGCAACTGTAAGTATTAATCTAAAATACAAATATTTTCATTATTCTGCTACTTCGGCCTCTCCTAACGTGTATGCCGCAACAAGTCTCCTTTAAACATCCAGAATCCTGTAGTGGAATATTTCCACGTATGTCCTCGAAAATGAAAGGCAGTTAAGATCTCTCATTTCCCCGGCGTGAGATGAGAATATAATGCATTAAGAGAAACTACTAATTCGTATGTAGACCTCTGAATAGTGTTACCACCTTTCGCATGGATTTTATTTGTTGAATGCTGCAGGATGGAAAAGGCAGGGTCCACCCCTGGCCGGACCAAATCAGGCCTTACGATCTCAAGACTCGATTAAGCTTAAATACAATTACATAACAAAGATTGAATTTCAGTGAGGAAGGAAAAGAAAGAGAGCGAACAGGGACAGGACAAGCCCACTGTCATTGCCGTCCCATGGCGGCATAAATTGACAGTGGACAACAGTGGCGTCTCTGGCACATGCAGGAACTCTGTATGGGCAGCATCCGACCCATCAATGAAACGACACACAACCTACTTGTTCAATGAATCCAAACACAAACGCACCTCATCAGTGAAGGAAATCACAAATGCACATTAACGTAATGCAACACATTCTCACTCCCTAGGCGTCATTTTCTGTAGATTAGTCAAGTTCCGTATGCGTCAGCACATGCTGCTTTTCACCCACCCTGGGCTTCCATTTCTGAAGCCCTGAGCAGTGGTCTAATTTAGACGGAAACGCGCATGCGCACTGCTCCGAGGGTCGCTAGCTAGCGATTCCTTGCATGCACTAGGCTTATGCATATGATTTCTTGATCGGAAATGTAGGCTATTGCTATTACAAGTATTCCTTGCTATTTCACCATAATACTGGCCTGTTTTGTTTGGCTACATACATGTGTGCAAAATCAATCAGTCAGTCAATCAATCAATCATTTGGATGGCAGGGCGGTCCAAAGGTTGGGTTTGGGGTATAGACAGGCAGTCCCCTAATCGTCTTCAGTCCACTAGTTATCATTGTTCTTTAGCCTACCAGTGTGTAGCTAGAGGGCACAGTATCAGCTATTTTAGATATTCATATCTCCAGTTACACTGCCCAATAAAATTATGAGGTAAATGGGATATGTAGGCTACAGTATAACCGCGTTCATACACCCCTCCCAGCCAATCAGAATCAAGCATTTCCAAATAAAGTTGAATAAATCTGTAGGCCTATACGTTGTCTTGGTAATTCTGTTTTTCTTGCATAATAAAATGACACGTCTCCTCCGGTCCTTATATAATAATTCGATATTTGGTGCCTATATTTACCTTAATCTTTACAATAACTAACGTTATATGATATTCACCCCCCCCCAAAAAAAAACCCACACACACACATATAAAAAGACTTCCTGTTCCTGTTTCCGTTTCGTTGGCAAGATGGATTCTGAAGGTGAGGCGATACTCAAGAGCTTAGTTAGCGTGGAGGAGGAATCCATCTTACAAGGTTTGGAAGAGATCCCTGGACCTTCCCAACCCCTACCCCCACCCCCACCCCCACCACCCTCCCGGGTGAGATGGGTGCAGCGAGATGATGTTTACAGGGGGGTCGGTCAGGGAGTCGGACCACGTTCACCAAGCTAGCTAGCTAACGTTAGCTAACGTTAGCTTCCCTGTGCAGCATTCGCTCAGTTTGGTACTTTCTGCAAGATAAATCGCTGCCACTTGATAGCTCATGTGTCACATTATTAGGTTTGAAGTCTAAGTAGTGATAGAGGGTGGTTGTAAATTCCAGCCATGCGGTTTATTTAACGTTAATCAAAATAAGGTGTGTTTACCGGTAGGTAGCTGCAGGTACCGCATCAGGGGGCGTAAACCCCAAGTCCCAGCGTGCCATGCCATTGCATTGCATTGGCTATAAAGGGGGCGTAACACCCGTTAAAGGAGAAATCCAGAGTAAAATCAATTTACGGTGTATTGTGGTATAATCCCTATTAGAAACCTATGCCGGGAGATCGAGTATTCCAGACGAACGGGTCACCCGCTAGCCACCGCTAGCTAAATTGCTAACATGGCTAATTACTAGCCTTTTTGGGGGCATGTCACGGGAACACAACAAACAGTCATTGAAAACCTGTTACGGGTCTAGATAGATCGATGCCATCGGCTATCCACTAGTTTACCTTAGATACACATGACCCGCGCTCAGGAACATGTTACATCACTTTGAATATACTTGGCTGCACTGAGCAACTCGTGTGTGTGTCATTCTTTATAAGATAGCCTACTGAAACATGGTGCCAGAAGTCGGAGAACTTATTTCTTATTTTACTAGCTCGCATGTTTAAGTTTGTAGGCCTGAGTAGGTCACATGTCGGAGGATTCCGATTCAGAGCAAAGTACTTCTGCTGAAGACGTTGTCACAGAGGAGCTAACGCTAGCATTACCGGCGCCGATAGCATCACATACAATGGCAGCTAACGTGAATATTCCACCACCGTCCCCGATGAGCTTCACAGGCGATTGGAGTGTCAATTGGGACATTTTTCGGGCCGAATATGAAGACTACGTCCTCGTCACGGGCATACTTGGCAAGGACAAGAAAATACAAGCGGCTACTCTAAGAAGTGTGATGGGAAGTGAATGCAGGCATATTTACCGCCACAATCTGAACCTCTCAGAAGATGATCAAGGGGATCCTGACGCCATACTGAGAGAGTTGGGGAAATACTTCAAGCCAGCAAAAAACACAATATACGAGAGGTACATTTTCGGGAGTTGCAAGCAGGAGGAAGGAGAATCGTTTGATACCTTTGTGACGAGACTGAGAGAGAGGGCAGCAACCTGTGAGTATGGACAGTTGAAAGATGAAATGATCCGTGATAAGATAGTCCTGGGAGTTGCAAGCGAGGCCGTTAGGCGCAGGCTGTTGAGAGAGAAGGATTTGAACATGGTCACAGCTATTGACATGTGTCGCGCAGCAGAGCAAACTGACATCCGTATGAGAGCAATGGAGTTTGCAACAACACCGCAGCCGGAGGCAGTGCATGCCGTTGCTAGGCAACCCAGACAAAACTAATGGAAACAGAGCAATCCACCCAGAACAGCAGGAGATGCAGGCAATTGCAAATATTGTGGCAGCTCGCATTCAAGGGGCAGAGAGCATTGCCCGGCCTTCGGGAAACAATGTAGGTCATGTGGGACACTTAATCACTTTTCTAAAGTGTGCTTAAAGCGCAAAAAGGGGCATGCTGAGGGCAAGGTAAACTGTGTGGAGTACACAGAAGAACCCCCAGAGCATAGTAATGATGCAGATGATCTGTACATGTTTGAGTCAATCGGCGCAGTGCACACCAAAGGAAAGAAGTGGTTTGTGACTCTGAAACTCCACGACAAGCCACAACAATGTCAGCTGGACTCTGGAGCCACCTGCAATGTAATGGGCTTTCAAGACAAGAAAAGGCTGGCCCCAAACACACCTCTCCGCCCGAGTGACACCAGACTGAAGCTGTATTCGGGGGAAACACTGAGCTCTATGGGCACCTTTGAGACTGACTGTACTGTGAGAGGCCAAACACACAAGCTCTCATTCGAAATAGTGAGGACCAGCCAACATCCTCTTCTGTCAGGCTCCACCTGTGAACGCTTAGGGCTCATGCATTTCACAATTCCAGAGGATGTGCTCAAAATGGAACACACACAACCAGGAGCCCTAACTAAAGAACAGCTTATCAACAGATACAGTGATGTGTTCAACTCCCCTGTGGAATCCGTGCCTGGGGAGGTCCATTTTGACCTTGATCCTAGTGTTGCTGCAGTACAGAGTGCCCCTCGCAATGTCCCAATCGCAATGAAAGCAGCAGTCAAAGCCCAGCTGGACAAGTACGAGGCTGACGGCCACCTTGCGCCTGTCACAGATCCTACAGATTGGATCAGCAACATGGTGATTGTTAAAAAACCGGAGAAGCTGAGAATATGTATTGACCCTAAACCATTGAACAAAGCCCTAAAGCGCTCTCACTACATCATGCCTACCTTGGAGGACATTTTGTATAAATTGCCCAAGGCCAGAGTCTTCACGTTAGTGGACGCTCGGGATGCATTCCTGCAATGCAAACTGGACTATGAGAGTAGCCTCATGACCACGTTCTGGACCCCCTGGGGGAGGAAGCGGTGGCTCAAGCTACCATTTGGAGTATCGGTGGCGCCCGAGGTATATCAGCGCAAGCAGCACGAGCTCCTCGCCGGTCTGAAGGGCGTTGAGCCCATTGCAGACGATATCCTGGTCGTCGGCTGCGGGGACACAGACAAGGAGGCTGGGGACGACCACGACGTCAAGCTTGCGGCGTTGATGGAACGCTGCCGCGAGGTCAAGCTTCGCCTCGGCCTGAAGAAGTTGCAGTTCAAGGTGGCTGAGGTGCAGTTTCATGGCCACATTCTCTCATCTGCTGGACTGAAGCCCGATCCAGAGAAGGTGAGAGCCATTATTGACATGCCGAACCCAACAGATGCCAAGGGCGTGCAGCGTCTCATTGGCTTCGCTAACTATTTAGCCAAGTTCATGCCTCATCTATCTACTGTCTGCGAGCCGTTGCGACGCCTGTTGGACAAGGACACACCCTGGCACTGGCTGCCTAAGCACGAGGCGGCGGTTCATGAGCTTAAGGCGCTGGCGACAGCCATGCCCGTCCTGCGCTACTATGATGTAACTAAGCCAATCGCAATCCAGAGCGACGCCAGCCAGAGCGGTCTCGGTTGTTGTCTCATGCAGGAAGGTCAGCCCATTGCATTTGCCTCGAGGGCTCTTACCCCCACCGAAAAAAACTATGCACAAATTGAGAAGGAGTGTCTCAGTATCGTCTTCGCCTGCCAGAGGTTTCACCATTACCTATATGGCCGCGACCCAATCACAGCAGAGACGGACCATAAGCCTCTGATCTCTATTTTCAGCAAGCCACTTCTCAATGCGCCCAAGAGACTCCAGAGCATGCTCATGACTCTGCAGAACTACGACCTGAGGGTAATCTACAAACCAGGCCCAGAGATGTTCATAAGCGACACGCTCAGCAGAGCTACGGCTGGATGCTCCGGCAGGGGGACTGCATATCAGCGACACGCTATCTGCTCTCTGCAACAAGAGCAGGAAGACATACAGCACGTGAACCAGGCAGAGTACCTGAATGTGACTAACCAGCGGCTGTAACAGATCAGACGACACACCGACAGAGATGAATGCTTACAGGCACTGAAGAACACTGTTCTCGTGGGCTGGCCAGATGTAAAGGAGGAAGCGCCCCTCATCGCTAGGGAGTACTGGCCCTTCAGGGATGAAATCAGTGTACAGAACGGAGTTCTGTTCCGGGGGCAAAAAGTCATCATCCCAAAGTCACTCCGCCCAGAAATGTTGACGCGCATACATTCAAGTCACATAGGGGGTGATGCATGCTACCGACACGCTCAAGAGACATTGTACTGGCCCAACATGCAGTCAGAGATAAAGGACTTTGTAAGCAGCTGCTCGACCTGCAATGTGTACGCCCACAATCAGCAAAAGGAGACCATGCTCTCTCACGAAGTACCAACCAGGCCATGGCAGGTCTTGAGCATGGACCTATTCAGCTTCAGACAGAAAGACTATCTCCTAATAGTAGACCACTATTCCGATTTTTGGGAGATTGAGCTTCTACCCGACATGTCTGCAGAGACAGTCATCAAGCGATGTAAGGCACAGTTCGCCCGACATGGTCAGCCAGAGAAGGTTATTACAGACAACGGCCCTCAGTTCACAGCTCAGTTCACACGGTTCGCTTCTGAGTGGGAATTTGAGCACGTGACCTCCTCTCCCAGACACCCGAAAGCGAATGGCAAGGCCGAGTCGGCCGTGAAGATTGTAAAAAATCTTCTGCGTAAGGCCGCGCATGATGGTGAAGACCCCTGGAAAGCCGTGCTTCACTGGAGGAATACACCTACGGAAAACATGGGCAGCAGCCCAGCACAACGCCTCATGTCCCGCCGGTTGAAGACGTCCATCCCGGCAGCAAGCAAGCTCCTGGAACCAGCTGTTGTCGTGAGCGTCACTGAAAAGCTGCGCCACAGGAAGCAACTCGCCAAATCCTTCTATGACAGATCTGCCCGTGAATTGCCGGCACTTGAAATTGGGGAAGTCGTACGGATGAAGCCCCTCCCAGGTGATAACACTGGCCGCTGGAGAGTCGGAACTTGTCTCCGCAGGGTTGCGCCGAGGTCTTATCTTGTGGACATTGATGGCTCCCTGTACCGTCGTAACAGGATCGATCTCAGAGTGGCTGAGCCAGCTGCACGAGCCGCACACGATCCTGTTGAACCCGCTGCGGCACACACACCGGACGGGGATCCAGCTACAGAAACTGTCATTGAGACCCCTCAGGCTGTGTTCGAGCCGAGCCCCATCAGGTCCATGCCCAAGGCGCCATCTACTCCTGTTGGCGCTCCGCGTTCGGATGGACACACTTACACAAGGGTTGGACGGCTGTCTAAACCTCCACTGAAACTCACTATGTAATCTGAATAATGTTGATGGTTGCTATGTGGGAGAGAGGGGGAAAAGAGGAGAAATGTTATCATACGCTACTGTGGTTATTACACTGGTATGGGATATGAAGAAATTTACTGCTGCTGCACTGTTATTGGTTGTTCGTATATGAAAGTAATTTTATTTTGCACTAACTTCATGTGTATGTGTTTATACTTGGAAAAGGAGGATGTTACGGGTCTAGATAGATCGATGCCATCGGCTATCCACTAGTTTACCTTAGATACACATGACCCGCGCTCAGGAACATGTTACATCACTTTGAATATACTTGGCTGCACTGAGCAACTCGTGTGTGTGTCATTCTTTATAAGATAGCCTACTGAAACAAAACCGACTAACAGTGTCCAAAATTCCTCAGCACTTCGTTGCTTTAGTGAATCAGGTCTTGACATATAAACAGAAGCCCCGAGATTATCCGAGGAGCACTAATAGTTCATTTTTACCAGTGTTTTCAAAGCCACGCATCCGGAGTTCAACAGCTCGTCAGTGCCTTCAGGGAAAAGACCAAAATAGTCGATCGCCGAACGAAAACAGGAAACATGATGGGTTCGTGAATTATCACTGCATTGAACGATACTACAGTCTACTGACATTATTAATTGGAATATTGATTGAATGACAACAAAATAGATTAGGTTAGCTTTGGAAAAGTAACAATGGGGTGGCAATTCACGAACCCATCATATTTCCTGTTTTCGTTCGTCGATCGACTATTTTGGTCTTTTCCTCAGAAGGCGGTGGAGTATGGATGCGTGGCTTTGAAAACGCTGGTAAAAATGAACTATCTGTGCTCCTCGAATAATCTCGGGGCTTTTGTTTATATGTTAAGACCTGATTCACTAAAGCAACGACGTGTTGAGGAATTTTGGACACTGTTAGTCGGTTTTCAATGACTATTTGTTGTGTTCCCGTGACATGCACGAGTACAATAGCACGAGTATGCGTAGGCAACCGGAACAGGGCGCATGCGCGTTTCCGTCTAAATTAGACCACTGCTCCGGGCTTCAGAAATGGAAGCCCAGGGTGGGTGAAAAGCATCATATGCTGACGCATAAGGAACTTGACTAATCTACAGAAAATGACGCCTAGGGAGTGAGAATGTGTTGCGTAATGCGGTGCAAGAATTAGCGGAAGTGGAGACAGGGGTACGAGTAACGTCATCAATGACCTTGTTATGCAGCATCACCATTACAAATCCAGTTATCAGGCAGCAGGGGTTAAATTGGGATTTGTTATGTGGGGGCTCTGTGGTTTCAGGGTCGCCATGGGTGCACGTGTATAGACTACAAAATCTGATTGATATCATCTGACAAATTGTAAATGAAATATAACAAGGGAGACAACCCTCTGCTCTGAACACTAAAACGCGAATCAAAGTCACAAAATCAGGGACCAGGAACACTTTATTGCGCTATTTGCGTACATGACTTGAAACAAAATATCGTTTTCTCCAGCCCACAGCAGTGCAACACAAATACAAAAACATATCCAAAAATTACAGGAACATACATATATCAAATTAGAAAAAAAAACAAAACAAAAGAAATTACTGTCCAGAGAATGAACGCAGGATGACTGTTGGAACTGCCGGTCTGCATGGGCTAGCAGTTAGCTTAGCCTTCCCCGCTTCCGCGTCCCCTGCTTGGGCCCACCGGACGCAGCAGACCAGCCACCCTCAGCCGATCCAACGCCAGCTCTCCCGGCCAGACACCTTCGACACACCTTTACGCACTCCACACGACGGCACCAAAAATACAGTTAACACTTGGCGAGGTCGCCGCCAGACCGCCCTCGGTGTTATCGGAACTGCCGGTCTGCATAGGCTAGCAGTTAGCTTAGCCGGCCCCGCTTCCGCGTCCTGTCACACAGCCCTTGGAGTTTCCTCTTCGGGTACAGCTCCGGGCAGGGCTGTGGTCCCTGGGCCCACAGGACGCAGCAGACCAGGCTCTCCCAGCCAATCCAGTGCCAGCTCTCCCAGCCATCAAACGAAGACACAAACTTAGACGTGGACAAAGACACTGCATGGATGGTACTGGGCGAGGCCGCCGCAAACGTAAGTTCGCGCTGCCATCTTCCCACACGATACTGGGTGAGGCCGCCACAAACGTGGAATTCGCTATGCCATCTTCCCACCAAAACTACAGTTGATGACAATAAAATCTTTCTGTAAAGTGCACTCTCTTCTGTATCTGTATCAATGGTGTTGTTACCACTAAAGAGAATAATAACACAAAGTAATATGAATAAAACAGTCTCTTTAATAGCCTTGAATTAATTTACATCTTACAAATATGCACAGGCTGCCAACACCTTTTCAAATTTCCCAACCTTTCCATCACTGTTAGCTACCAAAAGATTGGAGGCAACCTGTCGAAAACTATCTTACACCTCCAGCCTAACTTGAATAACGGGATGGTTCATTTTACCTTTTATTTTTTCATTCATTAATTTTTCACTTTACAGTCACAAAATTAGGCCTGCCAAAATGGCCCTGGCTGCTACCTAGCTAGCTAAAATAAGTTCCTTGGATGTCTGAGGATAGGATGAGCTTGCCCTTCTCCATGGATTGTCACCTTGTCATGGTGGAGAAGCTTGCATGGTCCTGAGAGCAATGCCGTCTGGAGCTATGTTCCTGGTAGGGTCACCCATGGAGGTAAGGTCAAGGGGGAGGTCCCTGACAAAGAACAATTCAACCATGACTTCAACAGTGGAACAGACGGAGGATGATGGCTGACTTTAGGGAAGCATCACAACGGCTGGGAAGGCAGGTGGATGCTGCAGCAGAAATGGGCCCCCAGTTGTCTTGGGCTCCATGTCACTGGATCCTGACCCAGATCTGTCCAGGACTGTGCGGTGGCTGTCTGTGCACCAGTCCCCCCACATTAAACAACGTCACGCACAGTCAGGCGTAATCCATAAAGGGAATCCTAAACAACCCAACAGAGAGGACAGTCCTACTCATTTGAGTGACCGCCGATGATGAGTTTGCCTTGATTAAAACTAAAAAACAGTGTCAGTGGTTTGTAGCTAATAAAGTTTACAGCAGTTTGCTAAAATATTGTAGCGACCAGGGGAAGCGGTCACTCTGACTGTCGACGGATCTGTGCTGGGGGAGCGCAGGGGCTCATGGGACACAGGAGCTGCCATTAGCTGAATCGTTTGCCTCTTGCCTCTCCTTTTCCGTCAGTTCCGTTCGGTTCTGATGGCATGTTAAAAATAAACAGCACTCTCAGGGTCGTGCGGTGTATGGGACACGAGAGGTGCAAATAATACCGCATGTTGTCAATGTAACATTGACCACCAAAGGCGGATGTTAGCGGGTTTTTTGGCCCGTGTGAAAGAGCTATAAAAGATGGCTATCGCTCCATTCTTCCATGCCAGCTCGCCACTTTGGTGTCAGAAGTGGGATTGAGCGAAAGAATGGCGAGGGAGAGCCAAAGACCGGAGGGTGTGCTCCAATTATCGGGGCATCACACTGCTCAGCCTCCTTGGGAAAGTCTACTCTAGAGTGCTGGAAAGAAGGCTTCGACCGATTGTCGAACCTCAGATCCAGGAGGAACAATGTGGATTCTGTCCTAGCCGTGGAACAACGGACCAACTCTTAACCCTTGCGGAAGTGCTGAGGGAGGCATGGGAGTTTGACCAGCCAGTCTACATGTGCTTTGTGGACTTGGAGAAGGCTTACGGCCGTGTACTCCGGGGCACTCTGTGGGGGGGGGTGCTGCTGCGGGAATATGGGGTACCAGGGCAGTTGCTACAAGCCATCCGGTCCTTGTATAACCAAAGTGAGGGCTGTGTCCATATTCTCGGCACAAAGTCAAACACATGTTCGGTGGGTGTCGGACTCCGCCAAGGTTGTCCCTTGTCTCCGATTCTGTTTGTGATATTCAAAATTCAAAAGATTGAAGAGTTTTATTTGTCACGTACACATAAGTACAAGTCCCGAGTGCAGTGAAATGAAAAAAGGTACGAGCTCCGAGATGTGCAAACAGCAAAGTACAACAGGTACACACGCATTCCAATTTGCAATATACAATTTACAATTTACAATTTATGATCAAATTCATAGACAGGATCTCAAGGTGCAGGAGTGTGTCCGTTTGGGAACCTCCGAATTGCATCTCTGCTCTTCGCAGATGATGTGGTTTTGTTGGCTTCATCAGAAAGCGACCTCCAGTGTGCACTGGGGCGGTTTGCAGCTGAGTGTGAAATGGCTGGGATGAGAGTCAGCACTTCCAAGTCTGAGGCCATGGTTCTCTACCGGAAAATGGTGGATTGTTCCCTCCGGGTTAGGGATGAGTTGTTGCCTCAAGTGAATGAGTTCAAGTATCTCGGGGTCTTGTTCACCAGTGAGGATAGGATGGAGTGGGAGATTGACAGGCGGAATGGTGCAGCATCAACAGTAATGCGGATTTTGTACCAGGCCGTTGTGGTGAAGAGGGAGCTGAGCCGGAAGGCAAAGCTCTTACCAGTCAATCTTTGTTCCAACCCTCACCTGGTTATGAGCTTTGGGTAGTGACCGAAAGGGTGAGCTCACGGATACAAGCGGCTGAAATGAGTTTCCTCCGTAGGGTGTCTGGGCTCAGCCTTAGAGATAGGGTGAGGAGGTCGAACACCCAGAGGGAGCTCGGAGTAGAGCCGCTGCTCCGTCGCGCCGAAAGGAGCCACTTGAGGTGATTAGGGCATCTGATTAGGATGCCTCTTGGGTGCCTTCCTCTGGAGGTTTACCGGGCACATCCAACTGGGAGGAAACCCCGGGGTAGACCCAGAACTCGCTGGAGGGACTACATGTCCAGTCTGGCCTTGGAACGCCTTGGGATCCCCCAGGAGGAGCTGGGGCGCGTTGCTGGGGAGAGGGACGTCCGGAGTGCCCTTACTTAGCTTGCTGCCACCATGACCCGACCCCAGAGAAGCGGCTGATGATGAGATGAGATGAGATGAGAGATGAGATGAGATCTAGAGACTGGAGTGGGACATCGAGCAGACCCTTTGGCACTTGGAAAACCTGGCGTGGTAAAAGACGGAACCGCGGACGTTTTCCAGCCCAACCTGACGTCTCCAGTGCAACGCGGCCCCACCGCCCCCTGGAGGCCAGGAGGACCAGTGCCGGAGAGCAGCTTACCGCTACCATCGATCGCCCCCTGCAGGCGGCTGTTCGGTGAGCCAGTCGCCGATCAGTCGCCGCTCAGCAGGCTCAGAGCCCTGAGGCCTCATGTATCAATCGTTACTATGGGGAAATCTGTGCGTACACACCTATGTCATTTTTTAGCCCTCAAGATTGTCTGACAGACAGCAGCAAAGCATGATGGTTATTTGTAATTCCTTCCTCCTAACATCTTGTCTACCTCTTGCAACGAGCAATCACCCAGGCCTGCAAAGACATTAGTGTTAGCCAATCAGTGTCTAAATTCAGGGGTTACCCAAGTTCTACACTGGTCTCTGGGAGACTTCAGGGCTAAAAAAATCCCATGGGTGTGTATGCACAAATTTGTCCATAGTATGATACATGAGGTCCCTGTTGCGGCCGCTGCTACTAGCGGCAGGAGGAGCGGGGGGGGGGGGGAGGGGGCAGATGACGCTGACGTTGGCAGCCGTCCAAACCGCCAGCAACGAGGAGAGGTTGTTCCCATTGACCACGCAGCAGCAGAAGGCAGACGTGGACCTTGCGCTGGTGAAAGGCTGGCTGGAGACAGGGGGGCACCACAAGTGGACGGAGGTGTCAGCGCTCGGGCCCGAGGCGAGGGCCTACCACTCGTAGTGGGGCAATTTTGAGCTCCACGACAGGTTGGTGTACCGGAGGTGGCAGGCTCCCGGACAAGGGAGTTGCCTCTTGCAGCTGTTGGTGCCCCATGTGCTCCATCCCCAGGTTCTCCAGATGGTCCATGGCTCGGTGGGGGCGGGACATTACGGTAACGCCAAGACCCTGGGGCGGATCCGGGATCGATTCTACTGGCCTGACTGTCGACGCGACGTGGAGCTGCACGTGCACTGCTGCAAGCCTGCAACTCCTGCACTCGCCGGGCTGGGGCGGAAGAGGGCATATGGCACACGGTGCTTTGGCCGGCCTCTTCTCCAACTACGGCCTCCTGGACATTCGAGGGACTATGTCTTGGGTGATGGGATCGCCGGGGACGACTGACCCTTCAGGTGGGGCTTTGTAGCGGTCGCTCTGGCTGTCGACGGCTCTGCGCTGGGGGAGCGCGGGGGCTCATGGGACACAGGAGTTGGCTCGCCACAATATCAGACATTGTTTTTGTGGGAATATAGGACGAACAGCGTGGTATACTCCCTCGTGCCACGGTGAGGAAATGTTCCTACCGGCTCATAACCTCATGACGACAACCTCGGGGTTGCCGAATACACCGACCGGACATCATTTGCGGGGGTGTTCCTCCGCCGTGTCCCGCGTGAGTCGGACGCGGCAGCCGGTGGATACGACCGTTTGCTCGCCGATGAACGCGAAAATGATGACGTAACGTCATTTTAAACTTGAAAAAAAAACAACCCATGAATCGTTCTTTATTTGAATATCCAGTATGTGGTATATGTATTTCAGTGAATTCGGGGGGCAGTCCGTGAGACCGTTGCCGCAGCCGGGGCGCGAACCCGTATCTCCCACTCCGCAAGCGACAACGTTAACCAGTCGTCTAAAGCAGTGTTTCTCAACCGGGGGTCCGCGGACCCCTAGTGGTTCGTGGTGTCATTGCAAGGGGTCCGTGAAAATAAAATATCTTTAAAAAAAAGATCCTATGACATTTATAGAAATAGGATTATTTTACTCAAATGTGACTGAGACCTTTATCTACCTAAACTATAAAGGGTAACAGGACATTTTTCTCTAATTACATCTGTTTCACAAGTGTAATTTATTGTATTTTAATAAGAGATCTCGCTCCCGTTTGCATTGTTAAAAGTTACTGCATAAAAATTCTGTTGTTACATATATCTGAAAGTTACTGAATAAATATCCCGTTTTGTTAACTATATCTAAGTTACAACTGAAAGCTCTTATTTTTGCCCCAAAGAGCGAATAAATGCTATAATGCAATTTAAAATGCAGTTTCTACTGTTTCTATCAAATTGCAACCCCCCTCCCCCAAGATCAGGTGGAGGGGTCCTCAGGGTAGATCAAAAATACGCAGGGGGTCCAGGACCCCAAAAAGGTTGAGAACCACTGGTCTAAAGGGTTCAACCCGTTAGTCAAGGACCAACATGTCTATTTATCCATGCACGTCACAGTACTATTTTAACAATAAAGGCAGAGTAAAAATCTATGAATAAATTAAATGTTGATGGAAGTTTTTTTTAGCCGGTGCCCAACATTTCAGGTGCTATGTGGCGGTTCTGAGTCCGGACAGCATCGGCCCAATTTAATCCCTGTCAGGCAGTATACGATCACTGTGGTCTGCAACTGTAGTTAACACATCCAGTGCAACAATTCAGAGCAGGGAAACCCATTGCTTTCCGGGCCTTAACCCTACAGCCAAAATACCACGCCTTGTAATAATGCATAGGGACGTCCATTGCTTGAAAAGAAAAGATGCCCAATGATCTTTCATTGTCAAAAACTTTTCTGTTTGAGTCCACCAATCCATGAATGAATTAATTTTCAATCGATAGCATAGCAAGTGTATTTGACCTCTGTTGCCCCATGTGTAAATGCGCAACGCCGATACAGAAAAGGATGTTTTCTGAACGTCTTGGCCTACGTCATTCATTCCATTTGTTTTATCATTATTATTGTAACCGGTTATTTTCTTGCCCGGGTCAGACCCGTTAGCTAGGGGCTAACGTGGCTTATTAGTAGTTTACAGTCGTCACTCTCTCCCGGAAGCGCGCCCTTGCGCTTCGTTATTCCCGCGCTCCGAAGAGACTTCTGAGGATCTCCACACTTCCGGATCCCACCGCTGCCACCAATGTAGCCGAGGGTTTGTAGATGTCGCCTATACTGTATCTACTACTAATACTACTACTTTCGGCTGCTCCCGTTAGGGGTCGCCACAGCGGATCATCCGTTTCCATTTCTTCCTGTCTTCTGCATCTTCCTCTGTCACACCAGCCACCTGCATGTCCTCCCTCACCACATCCATAAACCTCCTCTTTGGCCTTCCTCTTCTCCTCTTCCCTGGCAGCTCCATATTCAGCATCCTTCTCCCAATATACTCAGCATCTCTCCTCCACACATGTCCAAACCATCTCAATCTTGCCTCTCTTGATTTGTCTCCAAACCGTCCAACCTGAACTGTCCCTCTAATATAATCGTTCCTAATCCTGTCTGTAATGAATGAAAGGTCACGTGTTTAACTTGACCTACTCACGGGTGTACGTGCAGTGCGTGTGACGTATACAGGAAGTTGGAGACGTGCATGTTATGAAGGTTGTAACTCGGATGAACGCTAGTAAAAGCTACACAGTTAAGAACCTACGAAGTCGGCTCGTTCTTGAATTATTCTTATGTCAGTAAGACAAGGCGTCTACGGACATTACATGGTGTCAGAATAGTCTGTGTATCGGAACACGAGCGGTCATGCCGAAGTTTAATCCGCCGAGTGAATTCAAGTTTGACTGCCCCGTTGAATGGCCGGAGTGGAGACAACGGTTTTCGCGCTTCAGGCTCGCGACAAAGCTGGATAAAGACGACGGGGAGATTCAAGTGAGTTCGCTGATTTATGCAATGGGCAGCGAGGCTGAAAAGATATTCAGCTCGTTTGACTTCGCGGCGGAGGGTGATAAAGTGGACTATGATATCGTACTGAAAAGGTTCGACGGCTACTTTATTCCCCGCCGTAACATCATACATGAGAGGGCGTGCTTCTATCAGCGTAGCCAGCAGCCAGGAGAGACAGCGGAGATGTACATCCGGACATTGTATGAGCTGTCTGAACACTGTGAGTTTGGGGACAAGAGGGATGAACATATCAGAGATCGTCTGGTAGTGGGCATAAAAGACAAAGTGCTCTCCCGTCAGTTCCAGCTCACAGCGGACCTTACTCTGGTGAAAGTCATTGAACAAGTGCGCCAGGCGGAGGCAATAACAAAGCAGCTAAGCCTCCAAGCTAACCAACCAGAGGCCCTGCTGGCTAACGTCAATGTTGTCCGATGGCGGGACGAACGCCAAAACAAAAAGGGCGGACAGCGTCATGGTGGCGGCAGTCCTGCAACCAACAAAGTAGATGAATGCGGGAGGTGCGGCAAGACGCAGCACACCGATGAGCGGAAGTGTCCGGCAACGAACAGTAAGTGCAACAAGTGTCATAAAAAGGGACATTGGGAGCGTGTATGTCACTCTAAAGCGGTGAGAGAAGTCACTGAAGAGGTTAAACAGCTGTACTTTCTGGGAGAAGTTGGCAAAGAGAGCAGTCAGGAAGATTGGACTGTTAGTTTAACAATAAGTGATGTACCAATAACCTTTAAAATTGACACGGGGGCTGACGCTACTGTTATCAACCAAGGGACATTTAAAAAGCTGAAGCCAAACATAAAACTGGGACCTCCTGACACATGCTTCATAAGCCCAGGTGGAAACATCAGCTGCATAGGACAGTTTCAAGCCACAACCAACTACAAGGAGAAACAATACTCCTTTCCAGTGTATGTGATCAAGGGGAGAGGCAGCTGTCTGCTGAGTCGTCCAGAGGCAGTGGAGATGGGTCTAGTGAAGCGGATGAATGAGGTCAGTGGAGTTTTCGGTTCAAGTGGACTGCTGAAAACAGACCCAGTGAAAATAGCTCTGGTGGAGGGTGCCCAGCCATACGCGGTGCATACAGCCAGACGCATACCGCTGCCACTTGTACCACTGGTTAAGAAAGAACTGCAGCGCATGGAAAATGAGGGCATTATTGAAAAAGTGACTCAGCCCACAGAATGGTGCGCCGCTATGGTGCCGGTGCTGAAACCGAACAAGAAAGAGGTTCGCTGCTGCGCTGACCTCAGGAGGCTGAATCGAGCGGTGAAACGTGAGAAATACGTGCTGCCCACTATGGAGGAAATAATGCCAAGGCTCGCAGGGTCAAAGTTCTTCACAACGTTGGATGCAGCAAGTGGGTTTTACCAGATCCCCTTGCATGAAGACAGCAGGGGGCTCACCACTTTCATCACCCCATTTGGGAGGTATGCTTTCTGCCGCCTTCCATTTGGTATAACGAGTGCTCCAGAGATTTTCCAGAGAAAGATGGCGGAAACTCTGACCGGGCTAGAGGGCACAGAGGTGTACATGGATGACATCCTTATACATGGAGAGACTGAGGAAATCCATGACCGGCGCCTAGCAGAAGCGCTGGGGGTCATTGAAACAGCAGGTCTCAAACTGAACCAAGCGAAATGCAAGTTCAAACAGAAACAAGTCCGCTTCCTTGGTCATATCATCAACGAGGCAGGCATCAGACCTGACCCGGACAAAGTGGCCGGAATAGAGAACTTTCCTCAGCCCCAGAACGTGACGGAACTCAAGAGGTTCCTCGGGATGGTGAACTATTTGGCAAAATACGTCCCAGAGCTGTCCACTGTAGGTCAGCCGCTTTATGGACTGCTTAAAGCAACGACAGAGTGGCTGTGGGGACCTGCACAGAACACAGCATTCCAAGACCTTAAAGCAGCACTCGCCACCGCCCCGGTACTCACCTTTTATGACGTCACTAAGGCTACGGTGGTGTCAGCAGATGCCAGCAGCTACGGGCTGGGGGGCGTTCTGCTCCAGCAGCACGGGGAACACTGGAAGCCCGTGGCCTACTGCTCCCGACGGCTGAGTGACGCAGAGACAAGGTACGCACAGATCGAGAAAGAGTGCTTAGCCAGCGTCTGGGCATGTGAAAGGTTCGAGAAGTACTTGTTTGGGCTTGACAATTTCAGACCTGTCACCGATCATAAACCACTAGTGCCTCTCATGAACAGCAAAGACTTGGATAATGTGCCCATTAGGTGCCAGAGACTGTTAATGAGGCTGATGCGTTTCAACGCAGTGGCTGAATACGCACCAGGCAAAACTTTAGCTGTGGCTGATGCACTCTCCAGAGGCCCAGAGCAGTGCTACGGAGATGGTGCTTCTCATGATGATGTTGCAGCGCACATTGATGCCATCGTGTGCCAGGTGCCTGCCACACCTCAAAGGATGCAGGAGATAAAACAGAGCACGGATGGGGATCTGCAGCTCCAGACAGTGTTGGGCTTCATCAGACACGGCTGGCCTGAGTATGTCGATAAAGTGCCGGAGACAGTCAGAGACTTTTATCAGGTGAGAGGGGAGTTATCTGAGGTAGATGGTTTAGTCATCAGAGGCAGTCGTATCGTCATTCCCACAGAGATGAGGGAGGTGATCTTAGACAGAATACACGACGGGCACCAGTGAATAGTTAAGTGCAGAGAGAGAGCTAGCCAGTCAGTGTGGTGGCCCAAAATGACAGAGCACATTACAACAAAGATACAGCAATGTCAATTCTGCAGAGAACACAAGAACACACAGAGAAAAGAGCCTTTAATGTCAAGTGAGCTCCCATCCAGACCATGGCAGAAAGTTGGCATAGACCTGTGTGAGTACAAAAAGCAAAACTACTTGATAGTGTCTGACTATTATTCCAGGTTTTTGGAGATCCTAAATCTACCAACAACTACTAGCAGTCAGGTTGTAGCTAGGCTGAAGGCTACATTTGCACGTTTTGGTATCCCTGAAATTGTAGTTAGCGATAATGGGCCACAGCTAGTTTCAGAAGAGATGAGGAGGTTCAGTGAGGATTATGATTTCATCCATGTGACTTCAAGCCCACACTACCCCCAGAGTAATGGACAGGCAGAGAGGGCTGTTCAGATAGCCAAAAGCATATTAAGGCAGGAAGACCCTCTCCTCGCCCTGTTGACATACAGAGCTACACCCTCTTCTTCCACTGGAGCCAGTCCAGCGGAATTGCTCATGGGTAGGAGACTCAGAACCACCTTACCCACATTGCAGCATAACCTGAAACCGGCCTGGCCTAAAGAGGAACTGATCAAAACCGCTGACGCCGCAGCCAAATCGAGGCAGGCTTTCTACTACAACCGCAGGAACGGCGTGCGGACGCTGCGCCCACTGAACTCGGGTGACGCAGTACTCACCAAACCTGATGGACAGAAAACATGGACAATGCCAGCAGTAGTTCACAGTCAGAGCTCCACTCCCAGATCCTACATAGTGGAGACAGCTCAAGGTGAACATTACAGAAGGAACAGGCGCCACCTGTTGGCCACACCCAAAACACTCACCTTTGTCAGCAGGGATCCTGACCATGTCACTCCAGGGGAGAATGGAAACACGGATGAGTCCCGAGCAGCAGAAATGCCAACTTCCACACCATATGTTACTCGCTCTGGCAGGGTGAGCAAGCCAGCAATCCGGCTGGATTTGTGAGGCGTATGGACTTGTGTATTGTGGGGGATTTTTTATTTTTTTTGTGAAAAGGGGGGTGATATACAGGTTAGAAAATCATCTTAGAGGGGGAGATGTAATGAATGAAAGGTCACGTGTTTAACTTGACCTACTCACGGGTGTACGTGCAGTGCGTGTGACGTATACAGGAAGTTGGAGACGTGCATGTTATGAAGGTTGTAACTCGGATGAACGCTAGTAAAAGCTACACAGTTAAGAACCTACGAAGTCGGCTCGTTCTTGAATTATTCTTATGTCAGTAAGACAAGGCGTCTACGGACATTACACTGTCCTTCTTCATCACTCCCAGTGAAAATCTTAGCATCTTCAACTCTGCCACCTCCAGCTCCGCCTCATGTCTTTTGTCGCCTATACTGTATGAAACTATAAAATAACAAATACGGAGGCTCCACTTTCACACGAGGACCACTTTATTTGGATTCTTCCCCCAACAGAACCCCACAGCAACAACACTGCGTACAGCACTTCCGCTCTCTCTCCAGCCTTCAAAATAAGAGCTCAAGGCATGTATTGTGGCAACAGCTTATAACAGGAACTTAAAATCACTAACAGGCAAGTCCAGAAAAATAGATTACATTATTATTATTATTATTATTATTGGCTGCTCTCAGCGAAAGCGTGTTGAACATGCGCAGTGTTTTTAGCTGCTCACTTGGTTAAATGAACGCTGACGGGCCCCATGCTGACCAAATAAAGACTGCTGGGAGCTGTACTGACTTTTACACAACAGGTACGGGAAGCCACAGCACTACAGGAAGGTATCCGGAATGTATCGGACAGCGCTATCGCTGTCATGCGTAGTAAACACGCAACAATGTTGGATACAAAGGGGAAAAAAAATACTTGTTACACTGAACTATTGATCGTGCGTAATGGCGCCATCTGGTGGCGCCAGGCCCCACCGGCCCGTGTTGCGGAGACGTCATCGGCTGGCAAGCGCTACAGTAAAACTGAGAAAGGGGCGAAAAACTGCCCGTTTGTGTTCTTTGTTTAAGGTGTTCACGTAAAAGACTCCCCTGGCACCGGTGTTTCGTCCGCATTAATAACTTTTTGTTTTTGTTTGTGTGTGAATTTTATCGTCCGTAAAGACGTCAAACGGGCTCGTTCGTTTCGAAGAAACGGGCCACATAGCGACACCTGGCGGTACGGACGGGCTTCTTAACTTCCACACGCGCCGTTAAGGAGACGTGGCAGTGACGTCATTCGCCGGAAGTGACCCGGATTGGAACTTTAACTCCGAGGGTTTCGCTGGAGTCGTCGACGCTTCCTCCAAAGTAACGCGCACTCGTCGGTTCAGGTGAGCGGAAAAAAAACGTCCGCCTCGTCGCTGCGCTCGTGTCTGTGTGTGTCTTAATTACGCATGTTTAGGTTTGTTCAGAGTTTACTCCGGGGGGGGAACCCCCACATTAGGCGAGGCGAGGCGAGGAGTATAGCGATGCTAAGCTAGCTAGCTAGTCGTTAGCTCGCCAGGCCGACATCAGCTGTGCGTCGTGACAGTCGGCCTTTCGGCCGGAAAAGTGCCGCACACTTGCGGTTAAGACGGTTGTGTTTATGTGTGGCTCCGTGTTCAGTTGTGTTCGCTGAATAATCCGGCGCCACCATTGTTATGAGTTTGTCGTAATTGACCCTGCCGTGTGTTGTTCGTTATAACGTAACGCTACTGTTACCGGCCGGCCGGCTCGCCGCCGTTGCTCTACTTTTGAGTTTTGCACAGATCGACAAGAGATGGCAACAACATCAGGTAACACTTGAGTATGGGGAACGTAGTCATCATTAATTAGGTGCTTATTAGCATGCAAATTAGCAACATATTGGCTCTTAATTGGTCATTATTACGTACTCATTAATGCCTTATTCTGCATGGCCTTATTATGCAACCAGTAAGCCATTAATTATGAGTTTTCCCTCTATAACCTCAGAAGTATTGCTTATTAGTAGTAAAATCTCAATATGCTTTGCTTAGTATGGCCTTTATAAGGTGGTAGTACCACAAGAAGAGTTATTCTCCCTTACACTTAATGAATATGGTCTGTTCTTACATAACAACACACAAAACTACAAGTGTTCATAGTGTTACATTACTGTAAATTAAGTTTTTGTTACTTAGAATATGTTCCCCATACTAAAGTGGCATCTTGATCATTACTAATTCACTAGTAATTAAGTTTTTTTTTACTTAGAATATTTTCCTCATACTAAAGTGACTTCTTGATCATTACTAATTCACTAGTAATTAAGTTTTTGTTACTTAGAATATGTTCCCCATACTAAAGTGACATCTTGATCATTACTAATTCACTAGTAATTAAGTTATTTTTACTTAGAATATGTTCCCCATACTAAAGTGACATCTTGATCATTACTAATTCACTAGTAATTACGTTTTTTTATGTTCCCCATACTAAAGTGTTACCCAAAATTAAATTAAGAAAATAAATAACAACCCCAGCGACGCTGGCTAGCCAAACTGGTTGATTCACACGTCTTTTAATAACGTGCAGAGACGGATATGAGCATGTTGACGCACGAGTCTCCGCCTTGGATGTGAGAGTGGTCCACACCGCGGGAGATCTTCCAGCCAGCCATAAGGACCGACCGGGGGTTGAAGTCCCGAATCATTCCCGGTGGTGTTCCCAGCGAGGACTGGCGACAAACCCAGTGGCACGATGACGTGCCGCGACCGAACCCTCGAGTTCCAGTCCGCCTGTAAATCTCTTCAGGGCAGACAGGTGTGTATGAAAGAGAGACCCCCCCGCCTACTCAGAAGCATTTGGCTTGTGTGGTTTTGAACCCACGAACCACTTGCGTCCAGTCATCATCGGTTCAAGTCTGATCCAGATGAGGATTGCAGATATGATGGCATTGCCGGTAAACGGCCACGTGACTGACTGTAGTTGTGGTTTTATTTTCAGTGTTTACTCTGCGATTCTCTAACGTAGATAACTCAATGGTTATTTTACCTCCTCCTTTTTCCCCCCCCTTCTTCTTCTTCCTGGTTCACCTTCATTTTGTCTTCGGCAACAGAATGGAGTCCAGCCCAATAAACCGGCACTCAGCGCCCTCAAGCAACGCAGTGACTTCACAGTCATGGCCAAGTGAGTTTAAGAGCCTCCCTTGTCACATTTACTTAAGCAACCCACAAATATACAAACATGTGCTCCATTCATTTGCTCTTGTGTTGGATTTAGTGGGGGGGGGGTGTAGACCCCACTCTTTGTGTTCTCATAAAATAACCCCCGGCCTGTTTCAGTCGCCAATGCAAAACATGATCACTAAGCACCTGCATCAGTATTGCATATTTTTCCTAATATGTGCTTTTGAATACATTGCAATGCTATTTCCAGCTGCAAATTGGCTTTCCCCACCCTTATGGAACCAAACCAGCATGTGGCTTAACAGCTGACCTTGGTGTTAAACTAGCTCTGTTAAAAGCTACATTCTTCTGAGCCTCTACCCATCACATAACCCAAATAATACATGTCTTTATGCCGTGAGTCCCAACTCCTTGTTCTGCTAAACCAAAACAAGACCTCATACGTTAACATAAACCATTAACGGGTTATTTTTTTAGATAAACTTAATAAATGCCGGTTGTTGCATCGGCTCTAGAATTTAAATTGAAAAAAAAATGTCTCGTGATTTTTCTGCTAAGAAATTCATAAAACTGCCTATCCGTTGACTTGCAGGAGAATTGGGAAAGACCTGAGCAACACATTTGCCAAGCTGGAAAAGCTCACGATCTGTAAGTAACCGCTGACGTTTCAGCATGATTCAAATGTTTTAAAGTTCTTTGGGAACGGTCTGTGTGACAAGATTGTGTTGACACTGCATATACTTGTTTTGTATTTCAGTGGCAAAAAGAAAATCATTATTCGACGACAAGGCGGTGGAGATTGAGGAGCTAACATACATTATTAAACAAGTGAGAGGATTTTTCCTATCCTGTGGCGTGTGATCTCATTGATCTTGCAGAGGATTTAGTCCCAGGAGCACCATTTCAATTATGTTCTTTCCCCTTATAAGTGAGAAGTAAAGTGTGTACTATGTTGCATCCTTCTCTCGTTTTTGTGCACGTGCAGGACATCAACAGTCTAAACAAACAGATAGCCCAGCTGCAGGAGTTGGTGCGGTCCCGCGGCGCTCCAGGAGGCAGACATATCCAAACTCACTCTAACACCATTGTGGTTTCATTACAGGTGGGAATAACTGCTGTCTACTTTGTCTATGCATGTTCATGTGACACTGCCCTCCAGTAAAGCACTGGTCAATATATATATATATATATAATACTTTTTTTGAGATTGATGTTTTTTCAAAACCAGGGTATGAGATAGATCATTTCCAGTTGGTACTTTTCTGTGCAGAAAATCATGAATATATTACAAGACAACCAAAAAAAGACCTTGCACATTACAGTGACCCATTAAAGGGTCAATTTCTCTGAAATATTAATGAATATGGATTGTTATAATATTATGAAATGTCATGGCTTTCAATTTAAAAAATTTTTAGAAACAGTAGTCGTGTTTCCATAATGTGTTTCTTAATGCGCATTTTGTAGTATGCGCATTAAGTATCGCATTAGACAAGGTTTATGGAAACGGTAAAATTTGGAAAAACATCCTCCGATAAATGGGATATGGAAGCACCTTTGCGGAATAACGCGCATTTCCTGGTCTTCGTCTCTGGACAGCATGAAATATGGCCAGTAATAGCTGACATGAAAGAACAGTTACAACTGTCCCAGTTGAAACAAATGGACAACTGGCCATTTTCTCTTGTAGCTGGGCAAGGTGACTGGTTTTGTTTCCAGTTTGCAACCTCTGTTATTTCTACCCTGTTTATTACAGCCATGCGTTATGTAATCTATACCACCAACTTCTGATGAAACTACACTTTGTGTAGCCTAATTTATTCGCTCCAAACCAGTTAATGGAAACCCACCTAATTCACATTTTCTCCCCCCCCCCTCTTTTTTCGTGACATTTCAAAACTTTGCTTAAAATTCACTTGAGAATTCATTTAAACACGGCGACTGATTACCCAGCAGTCATTAGGGACCTATGCATTTAACCGAGTAAGTCAAGTCAATTTTATTTGTGTAACTATAACTATCTAATTTTTGTGTTTACAGTCCAAATTGGCGTCCATGTCCAATGACTTCAAGTCAGTCCTGGAAGTGAGAACAGAGGTATGACACATTTGGCTTACCACCACAATCTTTTCCTCGCCAGTGATGGACGATAGATAAATTGGTGTTTGGGGTTATGGGTAATTTGCTACGACCATTTCTCTCTGTGCTATAGAACCTGAAGCAGCAGCGCAGCAGAAGAGAGCATTTCTCCCAGCCGCCTGTGGCCTCCTCCCCCCTAATGGCCAACAACTTCAGTAAGTTCTTTATACACTCAGCTTCATGACTCTAGCCTCTCACTATGGTTCCTCCACAGGGTCTCGTAAATGTGCTATTCATCTGACGCCAGCAGGTAAATGACAGCCGCTGTTGCTGTAGCCTTCAGTCTTCACTTTGTTTTGGCTTTTAAGGGGCAATATTTGAGAACGCTGGCTCCCAGTCTTAACAATCATTTTGCTAGTTGCACGCTAGTGGGAGGGCTAATTCCCAGAGATTGTAAATTTATTAGAGCAGGGAACTAAAGTGCTTCCTGCACGGGGCTAAACAGTAATTTATAAACATCAGCTGTTGCCATAAGCGCAGACTGCTCAAAATCCATGTGACTGATTCCTTCTGTACTTGGTCCATCTATAATGCAAAAAAATATTTTAGGGAGCCGAAAAAAAGGGGCCCAGGAGCCGCATGCAGCTTGTGAGCCACGCAATGAGTACCAGGGCTATACAACCCCAAATTCCAAAGGTATTTTCCTGGAAAGTTTGACTCTCCCAGCAGGTACAACTAGCTACTGTGTGTGCCCGCTGTTTCTCTTTCTACTTTTCCCTTCACTATTGAGGATCTCTGTTTCATGTTGTTGCACGTGTGTGTGTGTGTGTGTCTGTGTGTGTCTGTGTGTTTGTTGTCTTCATCTAGAGAGCTCGGTGTTGATGCAGGATGAATCTAGGAGTCTGGGAGAGGTGGCCATAGACATGGACTCCCAAGCCAACCCCTTGCAGCTTCAGCTTATTGACGAGCAGGTAAAGTTTGTGTGCGCACGCACACTTGTTTGTGTGTATGGGAGCAGGAAAGATAAAGTTTGAGAGCAAGCATAACTTTGTGTGATCTTATCACAGAGTACCTTCATACTCATTTTCTTGCACAAACACAAGGTGGAAGAATGACTGTTTTCTGGGGGAATCTTTATGTCCGCTACCTTTATTCAAACTTCCCCTGTCGTGCTGTTGCAGGACTCGTACATCCAGAGCCGTGCCGACACCATGCAGAACATAGAGAGCACCATCGTGGAGCTGGGCTCTATATTTCAGCAGCTGGCACACATGGTCAAGGAACAAGAGGAAACCATCCAAAGGTAAGCAGCAGGAATGCAGGGTCAAAGTGCAAGGAACTGTTCAGAAGAGTGGAGTGTTGGCACGGTGAGAAGTGTGTGTGTGTGTGTTTGCAGACAGGAGATGGTATTCGATAGAGGAGTAAAGTGAGCTAAATGGGAGACGAGTATCATGGAGAACTGAATATAACAATATTGAGGAAAAGACTGTTTATGAATGAAACTGATTGATACAGAATTTACTCCTGTCCATGTTGAAGTAGAGTTGTTTTAGATACTCTGCAGCTGTTCTCTGTAATTCCATCACATTGAACCCGCCGCCCAACATGTTCTCCCCCAGGATTGACGCCAACGTGGAGGACACGCAGCTCAATGTGGAGGCAGCCCACACGGAGATCCTGAAATACTTCCAGTCAGTCTCCTCCAACCGCTGGCTGATGATAAAGATCTTCCTCGTCCTCATTGTCTTCTTTATCGTCTTTGTGGTCTTCTTCGCCTAAGGCAAAGAGGAAGTGGTGGAGAAACACGAGAGAACGTAACATTTGGACTGAGGCAAAGGGTTTGTCCCAACAGCTGATTAGGTGGACGGCCTTTCTGTCACGGTGACAGTTTATCGGAGCCCTGGAGTTGACACAGTCAGCCTCCCTCATGATGAAGCCTCTGAAATGGACTTTTATGAATCTCAATTTGACCAAGCTGCTCTCTACCATTAGAGGATTTTGAATTCTGCCCAAACTTTTTTTTGAATTCTACCCCCAAGAATAGATGATCAACAGTCCTCTTCGTATTGTGAGCGCAGAACACTGCTCCGTAGTGTTACGCTGAGACTTATTAATCAAACATTTAATTGGAAATGGCTATTTTAATGGTTTGATTCTGCAAACTTTTTTTTTTCTGCCTGAGTTTATTTTGATTTGTTTTGTGATCCCACTGTGTCATCATCTATGATAGTTTTGTTTTTTTGAACAGGGTGAATGACAGAGCTGGTCAATCCCTATGACCTGCCTCCCGACCATCATACAGCCTCATTCACACATGACTGGAGACTTATTTTTAAAAACTGGTTATTTTTCATTTTACTTTAAAGGATTACTTGCCAAACCCCCAAATGTTACTGTGACATATTACGAATACTTTCTCTTCAGCTCTTTGCATTATGAAGGCACAAGGTATCGGAGGACACAGGTCGAGTGAAGGGGGCATTGCCAGCGTGACCCCGTCACAACGTAGACCGGTGTGGTCCGTAAGGTAGGCTGACGATAAGGCCGCGTCGCATGAAACTCTCTGGTAATTTCCCCACCTTTAAAACCCTTTCGTTTTCTCTTTGTGTAGTTGTGTGGTGTAACATGGGAGTATGAGGCCAGTTGAATGGCCTCAGAGGTGTAAAACCTCCACCTGTTCAGTACCGCCGAGAGACGCGAGTGTCGGGAAAGGGTTCGAGAATTTCTTGTTCGTTATCGATGGGTTCTGCTCATTCTGAAAGCTCGTTCATGAAGTGACCTAAAAAACAAACCACATTCCCTGACATTTCCCGGTTGGGCCTTGTTACTTCAGTCACTTGCCCCTTTCCTCCACAACCCTTCTCTCCCCATCTCGCTCGGAACAATTTATGTACAGGATGTTATTTAAATAAAACCACAGCTTTTTAAGAAGGAAAACAAAAGCATTCTTCCTATTTTCCCGTCTTTTTTTAGCCAAATGCCTTGACTTCAACTGTAAAAAGTGCAAATAGTGACGATAATGTATACTGATAAGAAAGTGCATATTAATAAAAAGAATAACGGAGTGATGGAATTTGTTGCTGTTTTGTTCATCTTGCCAATAAGAGGATTATTGCCTCGTGGTATAAATAGCCGCGCATGGTTATTAAGGAGACGTCGGACAACGGCTTTGCACTAATCTGAGCCGCGTTGCGTTGTGTTACTGTCCACCATATAAACTGTACAGACAGACGAGGTCTTCTGTTTTGCTCTTCTCCTTCTGATGAACCGGTTCCTACATGGATGGTGTCCAAGGATCTCCAGTTGAGAGCCATTTTTTTCCTCAAAGTCACAGTGAAGTGACCTTGTGAGCTAATCAATGATACTGGATCTTTCAATACACGCCTGTCAGTAGGTGAAAAAGTGTTATTGTTTGTAGTATACGCTCACTGGCCACTTTATTAGGTATACCTTGCTAGTACCGGGTTGGACCCCCTTTTGCCTTCAGAACTGCCTTAATCCTTCGTGGCATAGATTCAACAAGGTACTGGAAACATTCCTCAGAGAGTTTGGTCCATATTGACATGATAGCATCACGCAGTTGCTGCAGATTTGTCGGCTGCACATCCATGATGCGAATCTCCCGGTCCACCACATCCCAAAGGTGCTCTATTGGATTGAGATCTGGTGACTGTGGAGGCCATTTGAGTACAGTGAACTCATTGTCATGTTCAAGAAACCAGTCTGAGATGATTCGAGCTTTATGACATGGCGCGTTATCCTGCTGGAAGTAGCCATCAGAAGATGGGAACACTGTGGTCATAAAGGGATGGACATGGTCAGCAACAATACTCAGGTAGGCTGTGGCGTTGACACGATGCTCAATTGGTACTAAGGGGCCCAAAGTATGCCAAGAAAATATCCCCCACACCATTACACCACCACCAGCCTGAACCGTTGATACAAGGCAGGATGGATCCATGCTTTCATGTTGTTGACGCCAAATTCTGACCCTACCATCCGAATGTCGCAGCAGAAATTGAGACTCATCAGACCAGGCAGCGTTTTTCCAATCTTCTATTGTCCAATTTTGGTGAGCCTGTGCGAATTGTAGCCTGAGTTTCCTGTTCTTAGCTGACAGGAGTGGCCCCCGGTGTGGTCTTCTGCTGCTGTAGCCCATCTGCCTCAAGGTTCGACGTGTTGTGCGTTCAGAGATGCTCTTCTGCATACCTCGGTTGTAATGAGTGGTTATTTGAGTTACTGTTGCCTTTCTATCAGCTCGAACCAGTCTGGCCATTCTCCTCTGACCTCTGGCATCAACAAGGCATTTTCGCCCACAGAACTGCCGCTCACTGGATATTTTCTCTTTTTCGGACCATTCTCTGTAAACCCTAGAGATGGTTGTGCGTGAAAATCCAAGTAGATCAGCAGTTTCTGAAATACTCAGACCAGCCCGTCTGGCACCAACAACCATGCCACGTTCAAAGTCACTTAAATCACCTTTCGTCCCCATTCTGATGCTCGGTTTGAACTGCAGCAGATCATCTTGACCATGTCTACATGCCTAAATGCATTGAGTTGCTGCCATGTGATTGGCTGATTAGAAATTTGCGTTAACGAGCAGTTGGACAGGTGTGCCTAATAAAGTGGCCGGTGAGTATATATCCATCCATCCATCCATTATCTTAAGCACTTATCCTGCTCTCAGGGTCGCGGAGATGCTGGAGCCTATCCCAGCAGTCATTGGGCGGCAGGCGGGTAGACACCCCGAACAGGCCGCCAGGCCATCACACACACACCCACCCATTCATTCCTAGGGACAATTTAGTATGGTGATTCACCTGACCTACATGTCTTTGGACTGTGGGAGGAAACCGGAGCCCCCGGAGGAAACCCACGCAGAGAACATGTAAACTCCACACAGAGGACGACTCACCAAGGTTGGACTACCCTGGGGCTCGAACCCAGGACCTTCTTGCTGTGAGGCGACCACACTAACCACTGTGCCACCGTGCCGCCCTATATATCTAAAATCCAGTTAGTTAAGTAAATTCTCTTTGAGACAGCACACACCTGTTTAATGCCATAAAATCATGAGCTGTCAATAAAACTGCTTTTATTGTAGTTTTATTGACAGCTTTTATTGTAGTAGGAGTAGTTTTGTTGACAGCTGATCATTGCTTATGGCCTGAAACAGGCTTGTACTGACTCACAGAGAATTTACTTGACTCACTGGATTATTTTGCTCCTTATTTGTTGATCACTTCCCCTACCGTTGAGTGTTTCTTTTAACAAAGTTATATATATATATAATTATCTCGATCAGCCAAAACAGTAAAACCACTGATAGGTAAGTGAATAACATTATCTCATTACAGTGGGACCTGTCAAGGGGCGGGATATATTAGGCAGCAAGTGTCAGTTCTCGAAGTTGATGTGTTGGAAGCAGGAAATATGTGCAAACGTACAGATCTGAGTGACCCTGACAAGGGCCTAAATTGTAATGGCTAGACGACTGGGTCAGAGCTGGACCCAAAAGTGCAGGTCTTGTGGGGTGTTCCCAGTATGCAGTGGTCAGCACCTACCAAAAGTGGTCCAAGGAAGGACAACTGCTGAACCAGCGACAGGGTTGTGGGCGCCCAAGGCTCATTGATGTGCTTGGGGAGTGAAGGCTAGCCCGTCTGCTCTGATCCCGCAGAAGAGCTACTGAAAATGGGCATGCCGGCTATGATAGGCAGGTGTCAGAACACACAGTGCATCGCAGCTTGCTGTGTTTGGGGCTGCAGACCGGTCAGTGTCCATGATGTCTCCTGTCCACCACCAAAAGCACCAACAATGGGTACGTGAGCGTCAGAACTGGGCCATGGAGCAATGGAAGAAGGTGGCCTGGTCTGATGATCACATTCTCTTTTACATCATGTGGACAACCGGGTGTGTGTGCCTCGTTTACCTGGGGAAGAGATGGCACCAGGATGCGCTATGGGAAGAAGGCAAGCCAGCAGAAGCAGTGTGGTACTCTAAGCAATGTTCTGCTGGGAAAGCTTTGGTCCTGACCTTCATCAGGATGTTACGTTGACACGTAACACCATCGCACACCAGGTACACCCCTTCGTGGTAACGGTATTCCCCGATGGCAGTGGCCTCTTTCAGCAGGATAATGCCCCCTTCCATGCTGCAAAAAATGGTTCAGGAATGGTTTGAGGAACATGGCAGAGGTCAAGGTGTTGCCTTGGCCTCCAAATTCCCCAGATCTTAGTCCAAAGGAGTGTCTGTGGGATGTGCTGGAAAAACAAGTCTGATCCATGGAGCCCCCCACAGTTTACAGGACTTAAAAGGATCTGCTGCTAACATCTCGGTGCCAGATACCAGAGGACACCTTCAGAGGTCTTGGTGGAGACCATGCCTCGACGGGTCAGAGCTGTTTTGGCAGCACGGGGGGGGGGGGGGGGGGCGCTACACAATAGTAGGCAGGTGGTTTTAATGCTTTGGCTGATCAGTGTATGGGTCAGTGGGGTCCAGTGAAATAGGCTTTCAGTGCTTCCAGACCCCACTGTATACAAAGAAAAGAAAAGGATCATGGAAACATTTTGTGTGAAAATATTAACGTTTTAATCGCTCAATTATAATAACGTCACTTTTACCCGCATCCATAACATTCACATTAAAAACAGTAGAAATGTTCTAGCAATTTCCTGCTTGCTCCATTAAGCTTGTTTTTCTATAAGGGCGTACGACAAACTTAAACTGAGTTTGAGGCTGATTTACGGGCTCATATCCAAACTGTAACTGCTGTGAGGTTTGAGTGGTATTGTACTAAATATAAGAGTGGCCGGAGCACTGCAGAATGTTCTCACCAGTTGCAGCACATCTTTAAGAGACAACCCGGGGTTTTCAAGAAATCTGTCTTAACACACAATGAACTGTGACTCATTTCGGCCCGTTTAAAAAGTCCTTGCGTCTGTGTTTTAAATACGGAGGTCACCGTAACAGACAATATTGGGATTTGCTGGCAAAGCAAGTGAAACCCTTTGCAAGGATGCAAGTGGCGCCCAATGAAATTGTACAGTGCATTGCAAATAGCATTCGGTTTCGAAACAAGTTGAACTGTAGCGAATAACAATGTGACTGGTTTAAACTCTTAAATCCTAAACACTGATGTAACCGATTATTTTCTTGCCCGGTGCGGGATTCGATACGGGTGTACTGCACCACAAGGCGACATCACTAACCGCTCGGCTAAAGGGTCAGACCCGTTAGTTAGGGGCTAACGTGTCTTATTAGTAGTTTACAGTCGTCACCCTCCCCGGAAGCGCGCCCTCGCGCTTGTTATTCCCGCGCTCCGAAGAGACTTCTGAGGATCTGCACACTTCCGGATCCCACCGCTGCCACCAATGGTAACCGGTTATTTTCTTGCCCGGTGCGGGATTCGATACGAGGTGTACTGCACCACAAGGCGACATCACTAACCGCTCGGCTAAAGGGTTAGACCCGTTAGCTAGGGGCTAACGTGTCTTATTAGTAGTTTACACTGATTTAAGTGTTTTTAGAGGGACTTGAAGAATTCTTAAATTGTTCAATAGGTTTCTTGAAAACTTGCAAAAATCTGTCACACTGCACCCTCCTCAGCCAGTCTTTGAACAGTCTTTGAACAAAATGAAGACAGACATCATCTGCATATATAGACCACTCGTTTGATCTTTCTTCTTTTCAGCCTTTCCCTTTCATGGAAGTTTTTCTTTGTACCCGCTCCTTATCAGCCAATCAGAAGAGAGCTTTGCAAGCCGGCCTCTCCATTGGTTCTTACTTGCTGTCAATCAGTTCACGCGTCACAAGGCTCTTAAGCAGAAGTGAGGGGGAGGATTCTTTCATCGCATGTTTTCAAAATATAGCTAACTCTTGCTCATTTCCACCCAGGATCGCTTACCCCCCCCCCACGTTAATCTATGACTGTTTAACTCTATGTTCTAGAAATTCAAATTGTTTCCCCTGTTTGTCTTGTTATGTCATCCTGCACTTGCGGGCGAATACTAAGAAAAATATCCAATGAATGAGGCATGTACACGTATGGCAAGCTGCAAGATTGAGTGATGACAAGTGATTTTCTACCGCCAAACTGAATGGCATATCGATGTCCACTTTCATCTAAAAATGCCCGGCCATGATTGTCTCTTTGTCACATCAAACTCCCTCCCCTCCCTCACAAAAGCCCACCTGACAGTTCTCTTCCGTATGTCGAATTGCGGAAGTTTGCTCTCAGTGCCATTTCATGGGAGTCGTAAACCTCGCTCTGTCCTCGTGATTTTCACTGTACTGAAGCTGAACTGCACTTACTCGTTATCTTCCCTCCCCTTCACTGCCTCCTCTCCTTTCTATCTACCTGCATGTCCGTCTTCCTCCCTCTATTGCTGCTCAATCCCCCCATCTCCCTCCCCATCCGCTGCGCTCCGTAGGCTACATGTTTCATCCTTGTGCTCCCCCTTGCCTCCCCTTAACCCCACCCTCCCCCTCCCCACCTCAACCCTGTGCACTCTGCTCAATGGGGGTGATCTCCGGCATGCTCCTGCTCCTGCCCCTCCTGGCCACTCTGGCCTTGCAGGCCGCCTCCTGCTCCTCCTCCCCATCCTCATCCTCTTCCTCATCCTCGGACCACTCAATCTGCTGTTGCAGGTTGCTCCTGGACCCTCCCAGCTTGCCTCCCTTGAAGAAGTGGCTGGTGCAGAACTTGGAGCGGAATGTGACGAAGGAGAGGCTCTTGCTGCGCTGCTGCTTCTGGAAGACGGAGGGCTGCGCTCCCACGTCATCGTCGCCATTCTGCTCCTCGACACAGTTGCGCAGCACCGTGCGAAACAGACGGGGCACTTCATGCACTTCCGGCTCCATCTGCGTCACCAGCCTCCTGAACCTGCAAGCGAGGTGGATGGAGGAAAGGGCATGGGTTGGTTTTGGTGGTGGTGGGGGAAGGACAGTGGGGGTTCATGAATTTAAACAGTAACTAAACCACAGACTATTTTAGTGAGTTCACAGACAGACAGACAGACAGAGCCAGCACTAACAATTGTCAAAAGTACTGTCAATGCTAGTTCATCCAACAGGCCATAATTAATGTTCTTAGCTGAAGCTGTGTTTATCCTGCTATGCTAACACCACAGAGTATTAAGACCAACCTGCTATGTTTTATCTTCACATGGTTACGACTTAAAATGGCGGTGACGGCGTGGCGTTGTTCTCCTTCGGGCCGATGAACCGCCTAAAAAGCAGCGCAGTGTTTTGAGCGTCGTACAATGTAGTCTGCCCATTCGTTAGAACGAACCATTGTGTGTAACTGGGTTTTTTAAAATAGTAGACTTTACGGAGGTCGTTCGTAAGACTCACTAAAATAGTACGCATCTTTCAGTGCAGGAGTTTGCTGGTGTCTTACGTTTTCAGCCATGTCTGTAGTGAGCCTCTCTACAGTTCTCACAGAAACGGACATTTCTTTGGTCCTGTTGATGATCGCATCTTTGTTTGGTAACCCATCAAATATGACCTGCGAACTGCTGAGGAACAAGGCTGGATTACGGACCGGGCATGCCAAGCGAGTGCCCCGGGGCCCCGGAACACGAGGGGACCCAAAAGGTCAAAGGTATTGAGTTTGCGTATAGTACGGATCCCCAATCATACCCCACAAGGGGACGTTTGTTCCATCCGGCCCAAGCTAGTCTCTACAGACGCAGGGCCCCAAGCTACAAAGTATCTATTGACGCGGGGGCCATCCGAACCCCATGCAGATTGGCATAGCGTCGACTACCATGTTGGGTATTTGCATTAGTTTTACATTTAACAATGTTTAGTATTGTTTGCGTAGCCTATCTGACGGGGCGGGGGGCCGCCCAATGGACGTGCGTGCCCCGCCCCTGGTGGGTTAATCCGGCCATGCTGAGGAAAGCCTCTTTATACACTCTCCATCGGAGAACGCCTTCCCGTGTTAAGCAATGCACTGTACGACTCTATAGCTGCCCTCTGTAACTCGGTTTTGGCGGCACATGGGGTTGTAAACACGCTGCTTTGCTCAGACGTTTTTCTCCTGCCTTGTTTCACAATGACGTTTTACACTTGACGTTAGTCGAATCAAGTGCAACTGGACTTGGTATATATCCGTGAAGACGTTTCGCCTCTCACCCAAGAGGCTTCCTCAGTTCGTGCCTTTCTGACTGGAGTCTAGGCCAAGCTAGGGTGTACCCGTAACCCGGGGACACCCTGCGTTATGAGACTAATTAATTATTTCAGTATTATTTTACATCGAATTGTTCGTTTAGTTCACCGTTAGACTAAATTTTGTATTAAAATGTTTGTTATCAAAAAGTATTGTAGAGAATTCCGGAAGCAACCACAGGAACTGCCGCGGCGCGAACCCGCATCGCTAACCGCTCGACTAAAGGGTCAGACCTGTCAGCCAGCGGCCATCGTGTGTACTTATCCATGCACGTTACACTACCCCCCTCCTTCGGGAAGCGCGTCCCCATGCTTAAGCATATCAGCTCTTTCATTGCCTCTGGGCGCATACGCTTCCGATGGCCTTACCATCCCACTTCTGACACCAATGCAGCGAATTCGGGGGGCAGTCCGGGAACTGCCGCGGCCGGGACGCGAACCCGTATCGCGGGAGACATCGCTAACCGCTGGACTAACGGGTCAGACCTGTCAGCCAGCGGCCAACGTGTCTACTTATCCATGCACGTTACAGTATATTAGAAAATATTTTTATTGAATTGCTCCGCCTGCACGTGTTAATGACCCCGCGTGCCACCGTGGGCACGCGTGTCATAGGTTGCTAACCCCTGACCTACAGGGTTTAGTTAGTCTGTAAACTCCAGCATGACTATGGTGGATAGAGGTCATGATGAAGAGCCATAGCCGTGACAACGCAACATCTGTGTATTTGCTGCACAACTGGTCAGCAAGCCTGGCAGAATGCTAATCTTCTACTACCAGGTCACGCGAGAAAACAATACATTCTTTAACTTTGGGGAGTCAAACAAGCTGGTCTGACATCAGCAGTCTTACTTGACATGTTTTCTGACTGCATCTGAGAGCACTGGATGCTGCAGGGGGAATAAGCACAGCCAGGAGAACTTTAATTGTTCTCTCTTTCTTTCTCTCTTCCTCTGATTGTCTCATTTCATCCTCTACTCGTGAGTCTCTCTTCTGTCTGTGTTTGTCTTACTTGTTCTCCTTGTCTCTTTTTGCTTTTTTTCATATTGATTTTGTGGTTGCTGTCAACTAATAAAATACACATCTGTTCTTTAGTCTTGAGGCTCAAAGACCTTCTTCAATCCTATTTTGTTCATTGTTTGAACAGAATTATTCATGTTTCCTTTCAATGTCTTTCTTTCTTTTTCTCTCCCTTAAATCTTTCTTCTCTCATCTATCTCTCACCTGACAATCACAGGGCCACACTGAGGAGGTGGGATCTTGGCACATAAGTCCTGCAGCTCCAGCAGGTCATTGGGGGTCAGCTCATAAGGCGGGGGGTTCTGAGGAGTTGCCAGCCAGCTGTAGTCGGCGCTGGACGAGGAGCTCTGGCGGTGCCGCCGGCCCTCTGTCGCTCTCTCCAGGCGGATCCGCTCAGTGCGCTTCACCATGGCTCCCAGCTCCAGCATCAGGGTGTTCGTCACCAGCTCTTCAGCTGAGCGCTGGCCGGGAACCTTGGACTCCAAAGAGAACACAGCTGACCAGGGAAACATCTTAGAAAGAAGGGACAGAGGAGGTGCAGAATAAATTCAAAATGGAATAAAGGCATGTGGTTATCCTAACTGAGCATTTGTCAAAGCCAGGAAGATCCCCAAACAGTGCACCAGTTGATCGAGGAGAGGAGAAGGACAACAGCTTCCTAAACGTAAACGAGTGGTGATTCCATATGTAGCAGGAGTGTCAGAAAAGTTGAGATGTGTGTTTTCCAAACACTGCATCTCAGTTGCTTTCAAACCCCAAAACATGCTGCACCAGAAGTTGGTCCACCCCAAGGATCGGGTCCCCTGGCACAAACAGAAAAATATAGTGTAAGTGCCAGGAGGATTGCCATGACTTGTACATCGGGGAAACTAAACAGACGCTGGCCAAGAGGATGGCACAACACAGGAGAGCTAACACGCCAGGCCAAGACTCCACAGTCTACACCGTCTACAGACCAGTGGCCGCTCTTTCAAGGATGAGGATGTGCACATCCTTGATAGGGAGGAACGCTGGTTTGAACGGGGAGTCAAACAGGCCATCTATGTTAAGAGGGAACGACCATCCCTGAACCGGGGGGGCTAAAGTACATCTGTCACCACCTTACCACGCTGTGATTGCAACCATTCCTCAGTCCTCTGTGAATAGTACACATGGCCATCGAAACTCTAGTTAATAGTCACGCCTATTTGCATACGAAACCGATCGTTGGTTTCGGTCGTTATATCAGATATTTATCCTCTTTGCAGCCGTTATCAGAGCTAATGATGTCCATGGCTCTTTGTGTTCCGATGTTTAGCGACGCCCGTCGTTATCAGAGGTATTGATATGCGTGGCTCTTTGTGATCCGATGTTAAGCAGCGACGGTCGTTGGGGGGGTTAGTTTCGACTTCGTTAGTGCGCCATTCAGTGGTCATGAGCCATTGGAGCCGTTAGTGAGCGACTGGTGTTCTTGGAGGCGAGGCTTCTTGAGTCTCCTGGGTAGAGGTGAGAGGACGGCATTGTAATTGAGAGATAGGTGGACCTCCTCCTCTGTTGAGGGATGGTTTTTCCAGTTTCGCCTAGATCCCTCAACAGCGAGCCACGCATATCAATACCTCTGATAACGACGGGCGTTGGTAAACATCGGAACACAAAGAGCCATGGACATCTATAGCTCTGATAACGACTCCAAAGAGGATAAATTCGGAGTCTCATCAGCAGCCAGTCAGGCTAGCTTGGTCTAGTCAGAAAGGCAGGAATTGAGGAAGCCTCTTGGATGAGAGGCGAAACGTCTTCACGGATATATACCAAGTCCAGTTGCACTTGATTCACCTCCTTTGGAGAACCATGACCTGGATGAATGAGAACATTCACAGACGTATTGTCTCATAATGCTTATTTCAAGATACTGCCTGTGAAATCTTCGTATCCCACTGGCAGATAATATCGCTCGCTTAAAGAAAGTGTGCTTATTTCTTGATGATACGAGTTGCTACAGGGAATTTTCACCAAACAAGACACAAAATCTTAAAATGAGAAACTTGATTTAACATTATCTTTCCTTTTTTGGAGTAAATTCTTTTGAAACAAGTCTTATTGTCACGAAACAAGTGCACTTTCTCGAAGCAATCAACATTATCTTTCAGTGGGATACGAAGATTTCACTGGCAATATCTTGAAATAAGTATTATGAGACCTAACACAAGATAAAACTCCCTGATCAACTGGCCTTTTTTGCAGTGCTTTGATAGCAAATAGTCAAAGCGACAACAGTAAACGGTGTCTCCATAAACACACTGCTTTTCCATTGCTCACTTAAACGCACTCCCTTCTATTACTTGAGGCGTAAACTGTCTTACCTTTATGGGATCAGAATTATAAGCTTGAACTATGGTCTTGCAAGATAGGAATCCTCCTTTTCCTTGTTTATTAGCAATACAAAAGAGTAGGTGTCTCTGGGCTTGATACTGTTTGTTGAATAAATCAAACTGTTCTCTGTTGTGCCGGATACACGAGACTACCTGACTACCAAGCTACCTCTGATGGTCCAGGGCAGACAGTGCATGTACCCGGGCAGGGACTGTGTGGAGTGGCCTTTTGGGATTGAGAATAAATATAATCCTGTAAATATAATCCTGAAGAATGTCTGACCAGATAAGATTACCTCATTAGCACACCTGGTTGAGATCCGTGTGTGTGTGTGTGTGTGTGTGTGTGTGTGTGTGTGTGTGTATTTGCAGCCAGAGTTATCATATAGCTTTCTGTGAAAATAAGAACATAGTCACTCTCCACATGCATGCTGTCACTTGGAATTAAACAAAACTAGTGTTAACTCTAAGTAAAGTAAGAACAGTAAGAAAAGTAAGAAACGTAAGAACAGTACAAAAAGTAAGAACAGTAACAGCAGTGAGAACAGTAAGAACAATAAGAACAATAAGAACAGTAAGTAAAGCAATAACAGTAAGAGCAGTAAGAACAGTAAGAACAGTAAGAACGGTAAGAGCAGCCAGGACAGCAAGAGCAGTAAGAGCAGCAAGAACAGTAAGAACAATAAGAACAGTAAGAACTATAAGAGCTGTAAGAACAATTAGAACAGTAAGAACTACTATGAGAGCCGTAAGAACTATAAGAGCCGTAAGAACTATAAGAGCCATAAGAACAATAAGAACAGTAAGAACTATAAGAGCCGTAAGAACAATAAGAACAGTAAGAACAATAAGAACAGTAAGAACTATAAGAGCCATAAGAACAATAAGAACAGTAAGAACTATAAGAGCCGTAAGAACTATAAGAGCCGTAAGAACTATAAGAGCCATAAGAACAATAAGAACAGTAAGAACTATAAGAGCAGTAAGAACTATAAGAGCCGTAAGAACAATAAGAACAGTAAGAACTATAAGAGCCGTAAGAACAATAAGAACAGTAAGAAATATAAGAGCAGTAAGAACTTTAAGAGCCGTAAGAACAATAAGAACAGTAAGAACTATAAGAGCCGTAAGAACAATAAGAACAGTAAGAACTTTAAGAGCCATAAGAAAATAAGAACAGTAAGAACTATAACAGCCGTAAGAACAATAAGAACAGTAAGAACTATAAGAGCCGTAAGAACAATAAGAACAGTAAGAACTATAAGAGCTATAAGAACAATAAGAACAGTAAGAACTATAAGAGCCGTAAGAACAATAAGAACAGTAAGAACTATAAGAGCCGTAAGAACAATAAGAACAGTAAGAACTATAAGAGCTGTAAGAACAATAATAACAGTAAGAAATATAAGAGCAGTAAGAACTATAAGAGCCGTAAGAACAATAAGAACAGTAAGAACAATAAGAATGGTAAGAATAATAAGAACAATAAGAACAGTAAGAACTATAAGAGCTGTAAGAACAATAGGAACAGTAAGAACTATAAGAGCCATAAGAACAATAAGAACAGTAAGAACAATAAGAACGGGAAGAACAATAAGAACGGTAAGAACAATAAGAACAGTAAGAACTATATGAGCCGTAAGAACAATCAGAACAGTAAGAACTATAAGAGCCGTAAGAACAATGAGAACAGTAAGAACAATAAGAACGGTAAGAACAATAAGAACAGTAAGAACTATAAGAGTAGTAAGAACAATAAGAACAGTAAGAACAATAAGAACAGTAAGAACTATAAGAGCTGTAAGAACAATAGGAACAGTAAGAACAATAAGAACTATAAGAGCCGTAAGAACAATAAGAACAGTAAGAACAATAAGAACGGTAAGAACAATAAGAACGGTAAGAACAATAAGAACAGTAAGAACTATAAGAGCCGTAAGAACAATGAGAACAGTAAGAACAATAAGAATGGTAAGAACAATAAGAACAGTAAGAACAATGAGAACAGTAAGAACTATAAGAGTAGTAAGAACAATAAGAACAGTAAGAACAATAAGAACAGTAAGAACTATAAGAGCCGTAAGAACAATAAGAACAGTAAGAACAATAAGAACAGTAAGAACTATAAGAGCCGTAAGAACAATAAGAACAGTAAGAACTATAAGAGCCGTAAGAACAATAAGAACAGTAAGAACAATAAGAACGGTAAGAACAATAAGAACAGTAAGAACTATAAGAGCTGTAAGAACAATAGGAACAGTAAGAACAATAAGAACAGTAAGAACTATAAGAGCCGTAAGAACAATAAGAACGGTAAGAACAATAAGAACAGTAAGAATTATAAGAGCCGTAAGAACAATGAGAACAGTAAGAACAATAAGAATGGTAAGAACAATAAGAACAGTAAGAACAATAAGAACAGTAAGAACTATAAGAGTAGTAAGAACAATAAGAACAGTAAGAACAATAAGAACAGTAAGAACTATAAGAGCCGTAAGAACAATAAGAACAGTAAGAACAATAAGAACAGTAAGAACTATAAGAGCCGTAAGAACAATGAGAACAGTAAGAACAATAAGAATGGTAAGAACAATAAGAACAGTAAGAACAATAAGAATGGTAAGAACAATAAGAACAGTAAGAACAATAAGAACAGTAAGAACTATAAGAGCTGTAAGAACAATAAGAACAGTAAGAACAATAAGAACAGTAAGAGCTATAAGAGCCGTAAGAACAATAAGAACAGTAAGAACTATAAGAGCCGTAAGAACAATAAGAACAGTAAGAACAATAAGAACGGTAAGAACAATAAGAACAGTAAGAACAGTAAGAACAGTAAGAACAATAAGAACATTAAGAACAATAAGAACAGTAACAACAGTAACAACAGCAAGCAGTGCAGGTGGCATTGGGGGGAGGGTTGGTGGGGAATAGATGAAACATCATTCTCTCCCTTCCTGTCCACCCTGAATGTCATCTGTGTATCATCTGAAAGCTAGTACAACACTTCTCTACAGTAAACCTCACACAACTGTGAAAAAAGTATGCAGTCAAACATTTGAAATTATTATCATGATTATCAAGAGGGAAATCTCAGCCTAAGAAGGAAATGTTATTCTGATGAAATTAGACGTCAGGTCAGGATTTGTGTATATTAACTTTTTTATTTGTTTTTGTTTTTGTTAAACTAAAACAGTCTTGATGACATTTTCACGTGACAAATCTTCTCCAAAACAGTAACACGGAGTCAGTGCTCTTCTCTGTGGGCACCAAGTGGCGTTCAGAGAGACTCTGTGGGGATAAAATAATAATAATAATAATAATAATAATAGTAACAATGCTTAACATCCAGCATTGCACTGAAATCAAGTTCTTTAGATCAAAACTCAAACAAAAACTCAATTTGTCCAATAGGAAGTTGTCTAATTTGTTCATCACATTTTGTCTACAACTGATGTGTAAGATTAAAGTCTTGGTTTTTGCTGTAGCAATAGTTAGCTGTTTAAGCTCTTAAAAATAACATGTGAGTCCTGTTTTAGGATGGATTTTTTTGTTGCTTTATCTTTCTATTTAAACTAGCCTGTCCAATGTAATTAATAAGATTGTTTGAAGTAATTGTACCTCTTATTGCCGAGACTTAAATGACAAAGACTCTGATCAGGCAAAGTGCCTAACAGGACACTTACAGCACAGGACATTTAATATAATTCATGCTGGAGAGAAGACCAAGTCCTGCAGACCTATCCTGCAGACCTGTCCTGCAACCCTGTCCTGCAGCCCTGTCCTGCAGACTTGTCCTGCAACCCTGTCCTGCAGCCCTGTCCTGCAGCTCTGTCCTGCAGCCCTGCCTTGTAGACCTGTATTGCAGACCTGTCCCGCAGACCTGTCCCGCAGACCTGTCCCGCAACCCTGTCCCGCAACCCTGTCCTGCAGAGTCTGTCTTGCTGTGATGGACACTGACTGGAGCTGGGTGTGTGGGCCTGGGCCTTCCTTAACACTTTTAGCACAAATTCAACCTGAAAAAGCTTAAGACCTTCTGTTTAAATGCTTACTTCTTCCACTCACATGCCTCCAGCTGTCCTCCAGTATTCTGAATATTGTGCCTTTTAACAGATTATTTGAGCTGTCTCATCTCCATGTTTGTGGGCAATGTGAGGAAAAAGTCCTGGTAGCCTTAACACCCGTAATCTTCAAACTGTCATGACCAAGTATTGCAAAATGATTACATAACAACCCATGTAGCCTGTTTATCTCAGGCATACCCACAGTCCCAGACGTTATAATGAATGGTGTCATTAGCATACTGAACTGTCACTGCAGTTCTTGCCTTTCCATGCCACTCAGCACCAAGCCACCAAATCCCAGATTACACTCAAATCCAGAGCCTACCTGCAGAAGGAGCCATTTGAATGGTTGCAATGACTGTCATAATCTAATTATAGACAGCTGCACCGAGCGCCTTCATTGCTGAAGGAGGAGAAAGGTTGTCTCTTACTGAGGAGAAAGGAAGAAGAAAAAGCCACTTTATTTGACATTGTATTCTTGCAACAAATTGTATTTTTTTTACAATGAATGCATCTTCTGCCTTTAACCCATCCTATTATATAGGAGCAGTGGGCAGCTGCATCACCCAGGGACCAACTCCAGTTCTTTCCATTGCCTTGCTCAGGGGCACAGACAGGAGCATTAACCCTAACAGTGTTTCATAATAGTGTTTTTGAGTTAAGGAAATACCGAGAAAAAACAACTGAACAGATCTCCTGAAAAATGACTCGATATCTGGCCCATCAGTGACACTGCAGGCTCCCAGCATGTGAGGCCTAACATGTGAGACATCTGCCAAAACATACTTGCATATGGCCCATTGGTGGCAGTATGAGCTGCAAATTTTTCGTATGGGACTGTATTCTGCTTTTGGAAACATGTAGGTGAACCATTTTTCAGGCCTTCATATCAAAGTGTACTTTCCACTGTTCATCTACTATCAAGTGGAAATACCGTTCATGTGGACGGTGCTGCAGGTTACACACCTACCCAAAAGTATTTGAATGCTAAATAGATCTAATCAGGACAAAAACTGTGCAAGTCTACCAAATTCAAGTGCTCTACAGTTAAGTATATCCTGTGCTGTACATTTACTGTACACGTGATGATGTCACATTGTGAACGTTCCATAGCAAATCCAACACGAGTCATGTCCACCAAGGTTATGGAAATGTGTGACCTTTTAGGTTGTCCATCTCACTCCTCGGTGTGGAGGGGAAGATCTTCTTCAGTGTCCTATCCAGAAGGATGACAGACTTCTTCCGTAAGAGTGTCTACATTGATACTTCGGTACAGAAAGGCGGCATTCCTGGAGTTCCAGGGTGCCTAGAACACACTGCAGTTGTCATCCAGCTAATCAGGGAGGCACATGAAGGGAAGGGTGACCTAGCTGTGCTTTGGCTTGACCTTGCCAACGCACATGGCTCAATACCACACAAGCTGATCGAGACTACTCAGGACCGAAACCATATACCCAGTAAGATCAAGGACCTCATCCTGAACTACTAAAGGAACTTCAGGCTCTGAGTCACTTCTGGGAACACAACATCTGACTGGCACTGGCTTGAGAACGGCATTATAACTGGGTGTACCATCTCAGTTACACTTTTCACCCTTGCCATGAATACGGTGGTCAAAGCAGCTGAAACTGAGTGCAGAGGTCCTCCGTCCAAGTCTGGCGTTCAGCAGCCCCCCCATCAGAGCCTTTATGGATGACCTCACTGTCACCACATCATCGGTGCCTGGTGGTAGGTGGATTCTCCAGGGCCTGGAGAAGCTCATCTCCTGGGCAAGGGCGAGTTTTAAACCAGCCAAATCCAGAGCCATGGTGTTGAAGAGGGGGAAAGTGGTGGACCAGTTTCGCTTCTTTCTGGATGGCATTGCAATCCCATCTATTAGCAAGAAACCAGCCAAGAGTCTAGGCAAGGTCTTTGACTGTAGCCTTAGAGATACAGCGGTAATCCAAGCAACCATCGTTAGCTTGGGTATGTGTGTTCTTGTAGTTTTTGTATGTGTTTTTGTCATTGTGTTGTACTGCCGTAGGTTGGAGGAAATGGCATTTCGTTTCATATCATGTACGCAAGTGCATGAAGTGAAATGACAAATAAAGTGTTCCTGATTCCTGATTCCATTAAGGAGCTTGAGAATTGGCTCACCACAACAATAATAATAATGATAATAACAAAGCAATCTTATATAGCGCTTTCCTAACACTCCAAGTCACTTAACAACAAACGAGACAAGTCTGGCCTACCTGGCAGGTTCAAGGCTTGGATTTATGATTGCTAAAATGAAGAAAGATCAAGAGCAAACATTTCCTTCATTCTTTTTGGCAGACCAAGTGCTAAATGTGGTGAACAAAGTAAAATATTTGGGTCACATCATCAGGTATGAGCCCTGTGATGATGACCGTGTTGCAAACTAAGATCAGATAAGACAAGATGTACTTTATTAATCCCTGTGGGGAAATTCATCTGCATTTAACGCACAGCAGGAGCGGCAGGCGGCACCTCCAGCTCTTCCTGCCATGCCTCCGTCAGGCACACACATTAGACTGATTGTATGCACAAGCCCTTGTGCTGGCACGCAAATGTCTTATGTGTACAGATGATTTTAAAACCACCCTTGTTAGAGCCTACTGCACTCCACACAGTACTGTACTGCATTCTGTACAGTACTCCATATAGTACTCCATACTGTACTTCTCTCTGTGCTGTATTCTATATAGGACTCCATACTGTACTTCACCCTGTACAGTACTGCACTCTGTACAGTACTCCATACTGTATTGCACTCTGTACAGTACTGCATTCTGTACAGTACTCCGTGCTGTACAGTACTCCATACTGTACTGCGCTCCATACAGTACTGCATTCTGTACAGTACTCTATGCTGTACAGTACTCCATACTGTACTGCACTCCTTACTGTACTGCATTCTGTACAGTACTCTATACTGTACAGTACTCCATACTGTACTGCACTCCTTACTGTACTGCATTCTGTACAGTACTCCATACTGTATTGCACTCCTTATTGTACTGCATTCTGTACAGTACTCAATGCTGTACAGTACTCCATACTGTACTGCGCTCCATACAGTACTGCATTCTGTACAGTACTCCATACTGTACTGCACTCCTTACTGTACTGCATTCTGTACAGTACTCTATGCTGTACAGTACTCCATACTGTACTGCGCTCCATACAGTACTGCATTCTGTACAGTACTCCATACTGTATTGCACTCCTTACTGTACTGCATTCTGTACAGTACTCTATGCTGTACAGTACTCCATACTGTACTGCACTCTGTGCGGTGCAGTGACAGTGAGACAGAGGGAAAAGCTTCTGGGGGCATACAATGATACATCCAGAGTCTTGCTCAGGCTCCCAAGCTGGACAAGCTCAAGTCATACATTTGTTCCAGTAATGTCTCCACCTTTCACGCCATGTTGAGGAACTTTATGCACAAATTGATGCGTTGATTAATTGCTTGAAAAAAAAAAGGTAATCACAACGGCCTTAAATGAGCCTACACAAAGTGACACCAGGTACTCTTTTAAGCTAAATCGAATTGAAAAAAAGCAAAATTAAGTTTTGAACATTGCAGGTGTCGCATCTTTAACTGTTACGGTGATAAAAACAAAATCTTTAGTAAGCACAGTACAATTACAATAAATGACCTGCCTTGAAGAAAATTGCCGTAGGATGCTGGAGCCTACCCCAGAAGTCACTGGGCAGCAGGCGGGGACAAACCCTTGACAGGCCGCCAGGCCATCACAGGGCCGACAAACACACACACACACATTCACACCTATAGAGAATTTAGTATGGACGTTTCACCTGACCTACATGTCTTTGGACTGTGGGAGGACCCACACAGACACAGGGAGAACATGCAAACTCCACACAGAGGACGACCCGGGATGACCCCCAAGGTTGGACTACCCCGGGACTCGAACCCAGGACCTTCTCGCTGTGAGGTGACCGTGCTAACCACTGCTCCGCCGTGCTGCCCAGTACTTGTTAAATCACTGGCAAATACTGTAATCCGGATATAGTTGCATATTGTAAATTGACAGTAGCGTATCCCAAAATTCCAGCAACGTTATGGATTGATTCATCTTCAGAAAACCCCACAAAGGTTCAATAGTGGTAATTTTGTAATCCATTATTGTACAATCTTTCTTTCTTTCTGATACTAGAGTTCCCAGCATGCCTCCTGTTGTCCTGAAGCCAGACGGTTTTGCTCGTGCGCCAGCTACAGGTACTGCACTGCTGCTGCCCAGCGTGGAGCAGGTCTAATTAAAGGCGACCTTCAAACGCCTTCTCACAGCGCCGTTGTGGGGCCTTTGCAGCTTTTTATAGGTCCACCAGTACCACCCAATGGCCCACTGCGCCCTGGCAGCATCTGCCGCTGTTGGTCTGCGACAGTTTATTCATCAGGTAAGCCCATGGCCGGATTAACCCACCAGGGGGCCCCGGGGCACGCATGTCCATTGCCCCCCCCCCCCCCCCGCACCATCAGATAGGCTACGCAAACAATACTAAACATTGTTAAATATATAACTAATGCAAATAGCCAACATGGCAGTCGACGCTATGCCAATCTGCATGGGATTCGGATGGCGACTACAAAGTACAACACAATTTTGAATCACAAAACAAACAGAGATGAGAACAGCAGCTCACAGCATCGCAAACATATTGCCAAGCCTTCTTCCCACTTACAGCGGCTTACCAACAGGAAATAAATGTGTGTTTCAGATGCTTGGGGCCCTGCATCAGTAGACTGTAGGTTTGGGTCCCGCATAAATAGAGACTTTGTAGCTTGGGGCCCCCCGCATCAATAGAGACTAGCTTGGGCCCTGCATCGTGACACAGGGTTGGAACAAACGTCCCTTGCAGGGTATGCTTGGGGATCCCTTCTATACGCGAACACAATACACCTGACCTTTTGGGGCCCCTCGTGGTCCGGGGCCCCGGGGCACTCACCCGGCATGCCCAGTCCGTAATCCAGCCCTGGGTAAGCCTGCTTGTTTCACAGCTGTCCCCTATATTTGAGGGAGCGTTCCACTATCCACCACCTGTGGATGCGCTCCATAGCGGTACTGCTGTGCCAGAAGTATTGTACAATGATTATTGTAAGTCACAATAACTTCATTGCATTTGGCAATTAGTCATCAGTAATTGATTGTGAGATCATGATCATATATTTTACAGTGTTTTCATTATTCAGATGTGCTCCTACATCTGATGCAGTGCTGGGCTGAGCATGCAGTGCTGGCTAACAGCAATGCATTATGGGATACAGTAGGACGGGAAGAGCTGCTCGTTACACATGGGGCTCCAGTGTACCATAGCTTCAGCAAGAAGAAATCTAAGCGACTTTCTTTAAGTCCAAAAGCCCATATTTTATTTTTTGGCTATTGCATAATGTCCTGATGGCTGCGCGAATTCACATTTGCGGTGGCCTCACCCAGTACCATCCCAGATAGCAAAATTGCTGTGGCCCGGACCCGTCCCACACCCGACACTTTAATCCGGTCCACATACCGCGTGGAACGATGGCACTTGTGCGGTCCGCTCTTGTTTGCCAGATCTGGGCCAGAACCAAGCCGCATGTGCCACATATTTGCCAAAGCTGGCCCATATTTGTTTTGTGATATTTGGGCCATGTTCACCATTTACCACATGGGCCACTTCAGGGTCACATCCAGATTACATGTTGCCCAGAGCACCGCATCTTTGCCAAAAAAGGCCCACATTTGATTTGGCAAATTTGGGCCATATTTGCTCTTGTACATGTGAGTTGTATGACAGATTAGACACTAAGGAAGGAGAAAAGGACTTGTACCGATTGGCTAGACAGAGGGACCAAGCTGCAAAGGATGTGCAGCAAGTTAGGGCGATCAAGGATAGATATGGAAATGTGCTGACAAGCGAGGAGAGTGTGCTAAGAAGGTGGAAGGAATACTTTGAGGGGCTGATGAATGAAGAAAATGAGAGAGAGAGAAGGTTGGATGATGTAGGGATAGTGAATCAGGAAGTTCAGCGGATTAGCAAGGAGGAAGTGAGGGCAGCTATGAAGAGGATGAAGAATGGAAAGGCAGTTGGTCCTGATGACATACCTGTGGAGGCATGGAGATGTTTAGGAGAGATGGCAGTGGAGTTTTTAACTAGATTGTTTAACACAATCCTGGAAAGTGAGAGGATGCCTGAGGAGTGGAGAAGAAGCATACTGGTACCGATTTTCAAGAACAAGGGCGATGTGCAGAACTGTAACAACTACAGAGGTATAAAGTTGATCAGCCACAGCATGAAGATTTGGGAAAGAGTAATAGAAGCTAGGTTAAGAGGAGAGGTGACGATCAGCGAGCAGCAGTATGGTTTCATGCCACGAAAGAGCACCACAGATGCGATGTTTGCTTTGAGAATGTTGATTGAGAAGTATAGAGAAGGCCAGAAAGAGTTGCATTGTGTCTTTGTAGATTTAGAGAAAGCTTATGACAGAGTGCCGAGAGAGGAGGTGTGGTATTGTATGAGGAAGTCAGGAGTTGCAGAGAAGTATGTAGGAGTGGTGCAGGATACGTATGAGGGAAGTGTGACAATGGTGAGGTGTGCGGTTGGAATGACAGATGGGTTCAAGGTGGAGGTGGGATTACATCAAGGATCGGCTCTTAGCCCTTTCTTGTTTGCAATGGTGATGGACAGGTTGACGGACAAGATCAGGCAGGAGTCTCCATGGACGATGATGTTCGCGGATGACATTGTGATCTGTAGCGAGAGTAGGGTGCAGGTTGAGGAGAGCCTGGAGAGGTGGAGGTATGCACTGGAGAGAAGAGGAATGAAAGTCAGTAGGAGCAAGATGGAATACCTATGCGTGAATGAGAGAGAGGACAGTGGAATGGTCAGGATGCAAGGAGTGGAGGTGACAAAGGCATCTGAGTTTAAATACTTGGGGTCAACTGTCCAAAGTAACGGGGAGTACAGTAGAGAGGTGAAAAAGAGAGTGCAGGCAGGTTGGAGTGGGTGGAGAAGTGTGTCAGGAGTGATTTGCGACAGAAGGGTATCAGCAAGAGTTAAAGGGAAAGTTTACAAGATGGTTGTGAGACCAGCTATGTTATATGGTTTGGAGACAGTGGCACTGACGAAAAGACAGGAGGCGGAGCTGGAGGTGGCAGAGTTGAAGATGCTAAGATTTTCACTGGGAGTAACGAAGAAGGACAGGATTAGGAACGATTATATTAGAGGGACCGCTCAGGTTGGACGGTTTGGAGACAAAGCAAGAGAGGCAAGATTGAGATGGCTTGGACATGTGTGGAGGAGAGATGCTGAGTATATTGGGAGAAGGATGCTGAATATGGAGCTGCCAGGGAAGAGGAGAAGAGGAAGGCCAAAGAGGAGGTTTATGGATGTGGTGAGGGAAGACATGCAGGTGGCTGGTGTGACAGAGGAAGACGCAGAAGACAGGAAGAAATGGAAACGGATGATCCGCTGTGGCGACCCCTAACGGGAGCAGCCGAAAGTAGTAGTAGAGATTTGCTCTTGTACATGTGGGCCCCTTCAGGCTCACATCCATGTTTTCAGGGCCAGAAGGCCATCAGTGCCACATCATTGTCTGAAGGCCCACATCCGGATGCTATCTGGGGTCCAAGCAGTGTCTTTGTCCATATCTGCATCTATGTTTTGTTCTCGTTTGATGGAAGGGAGAGCTGGGGCTGGATCGGCTGGGCGAGCTTGGTCTGCTGCACTGTAGGCCCAGGAACTGTGGCCTTGCCCGGTGCTGCGCCCGAGGAGGAAACACCAAGGGTGGTCTTACAGGATGCAGAAG